>NC_091963.1:130267378-130611544 GCF_031021105.1 Erythrolamprus reginae
TTCTCTTGCGCAAAGTCAGACACTCACACTTCAGTTTTCTGTGATTTCAAAGGTTACTTAATGTGTTTGATTCAGTTTTGTATCGTGGCTTTGTCTTAGTCATCTTGTATGCCAACAATTTTTTTTTTACAGCTGGTAATGTTTACTTAATTAATCGACGAAACTATTACTTGAGGCTAAAAGGGAGGCTCTGAATCACTGGAAATCTTCTTATTTCGATAGTTAATTGGTTAAAAAAAAAAGAAAAAAGGACAACCTATGTAGTCTGGGATGTTTGATTTGGAAAATTTACTCCATTTAAAACATGGAAGTTAAATTCAGAGGGGGTGGGGGAACGCCTCAATCCTTTCTGGAGAGTGGCAACTGTTTTACAAGCTATAGAAAGTGGCCAAGGCCTCTCACACCCGGGAGACCTCGTAGTTCTGCATAGCCAAGATGTTTTCATAGACAGCAGGATGCTCCAGAATCATCCTTTCATTCTTTGGAGCAGACTGGATCCCATCCAGGAGACAATGATGCAAGAAGACATATTGATCCTGTAGAAAAGGAGACAGGAAATGTGTAAATTAACGGTGGAAATTCATGATAGAGAGGAAACAGGATTTTTTTGTGGGTTATTTTGGGGGTGTGGGTTGCCAGCCATATGACCAGGTGGGAGTGGCTTGGCGATCATGTGACCGAGGGGTGCCTTAAAGATCATGTGACTAGCTTAAAAGTGGCCAACTTGACATCACTCATGTCAAGGGTTAGAGTTAAGGTGCCTGGCCTCTCCTCGCCTCAAAGAGATACATTTTCCCTATTTATTTACTATTACTGAACATCCAAAATACAGTACAGTGGAACCCCGACATAAGAGCTGCTCTACTTAAGAGCAACTCGAGATAAGAGCTGGGAGGGGAGAGATATTTTTGTTCTACTTACAAGCCCAAATTCGAGATACAAGCGCCAAGGAGCTGTCTCCTGAAGCCAAACGCTAACTTCCGCGTTCGGCTTCAGGAGACAGCTGCGAAGCGGCGCGCGTGTTTTAAAAGGTTGCAGCCGGCCTGGGGGGCTCGGGGGGGTGCTTGCAGCTTTCTTTCTTGCTCTTTTTCTTTCTCTCTTTTACCTTCCCTTCCTCTATTTCTTCTTTTCTTTCTCCTTCCCACCTTCTTCCCTCCCTCCCTCCCTCCCTTCACTCATTCCTCTCTTACTCTCCCCTTTCATAAGTTTCCTTGCTTCCTTCCTCTGTTCCTGTCCCTTCCCCCTTTCTTTCTTTCTTTCTTTCTTTCTTGCTCTTTTTCTTTCTCTCTTTTACCTTCCCTTCCTCTATTTCTTCTTTTCTTTCTCCTTCCCACCTTCTTCCCTCCCTCCCTCCCTTCACTCATTCCTCTCTTACTCTCCCCTTTCATAAGTTTCCTTGCTTCCTTCCTCTGTTCCTGTCCCTTCCCTCTTTCCTTCCTTCCTTCCTTCCCACCCTCCGTCCATTCATTCACCCATTCCTCTCTTGATCGCTTAAAGCCGGTCCCTGGTGCAAAAAGGGTTGGGGACCTCTGTCCTACAGGATTGGGTGGCAGAGAAGTTGAACATATGTAAATTTAAAAGTTTAAGAAAGTTTACAAGTTAAGTGAAAGAAACTTCATTATTCAATTATATGTACATGTACATTTCTTCATTAAAAACATGTCTTTCTGCATAATTTAGACTAACTTTGTGAGTTTTTTGAGGGCTGGAACCAATTAAAATTATTTACATTAATTCCTATGGGGAAAAGTCGTTCGAGATAAGAGCTGCTCGACTTAAGAGCCCAGGTCCGGAACGAATTAAACTCGTATCTCGAGGTACCACTGTATACTATTTAATTCTATGTACATATGCCATATGTGTACATACACATTGCACCCAGGCACACAAAAATATACATTATCTACTACAGTATATAAACTGTATGTTTATGCACACACACGCACAGCTCTTCTAAAATTATACACATTCAACCTCATTTACTGCTATAGGAAAAACATACTCAGAGCCCAGAAGGGGAAAAAAGAAAAAAAAAGAATTTTTTTCTACTGTGTACCTGACCGTACCTGTAGAAGCCCATCACTGATGCAAAGTTAAATAGTTAGATATATATATATATATAGGAAATAAGTTGAAAGATGGATAGATCTAGACAAGATGTTATATGATAGAGAAAATTATAATAGGTTGGCCCCGAGTCTTCAGAGAGGGGCGGCATACAAATCTAAATTATTATTATTATTATTATTATTATTATTATTATTATTATTATTATTATGACAGTACAACACAGCAAACAAGATTACTATGCTGGATTTCGTATTTCATCACCAGTCGGGCGCTTCCCAAGCACCTAGGACTGCGTGATGTAGCGGCAAATTATGTTTGCCGATCCCAGTAAGGCGGCCTTTTGCAATTGACAGATGGGGATTTTGTCAATTCCAATGGTTTTCAAATGTCCGCTGAGATCCTTTGGCACTGTGCCCAGCGTGCCAAGTACCACTGGGACCACTTTCACGGGCTTATGCCAGAGTCGTTGCAGCTCTGTTTTTAGATCTTCGTATTTCACTAATTTCTCTAGCTGCTTCTCCTCAATTCTGCTGTCTCCTGGGATTGCGATGTCGATGATCCATACTTTCTTTTTCTCCACGATCACAATGTCTGGTGTGTTATGCTTCAGAGTTCGGTCAGTCTGAAGTCGGAAGTTCTACAGTAGTTTCGCTTGCTCATTTTCGACCACTTTTTCAAGCTTATGATCCCACCAGTTCTTCTTCTTCTTCTTCTTCTTCTTCTTCTTATTATTATTATTATTATTATTATTATTATTATTATTATTATTATTAATGAATTATGTGAATAAAGATAAGTCAAAGAACCAGTGCTATAGATATATAGAAGATATACTGATATGCAATGCTGGCAAATGAGTATTATTTTTTTATTGTTTAGTTTTAGGTTTTGTCATGTTATGTCATGTGGTGTCTTTTGAATGTTGATTTTGTATATGTGTATATTTGTATTTATATGTGTTAAGTTCAGAAGAACGGAGGACCACTTTGTAGCTTTAATGATATTTATTTGGTTAAGCTGGAACATACCTCAAGCAACAGGAACAACTATTTTAGAACATGAATTAAAAATTTTCCTTGAGAAGCGCAGCTTGACAGCCGCTTGAATTTTGCTGGCCGCATCTTAGCCAATCCGCGGCTGGCATGCAAATGGAGGGATATTAGTATACGCAACAATATGTTTTTAAAATTATTCAATAAAAGCTATTTTAAAAAAAGAAATGGAGACAGGAGCAGGGGAGGATTTGACAGCTGAAATGGGCAGGAACAATTGATTTGAGTTTTCCCGCAGGAACATCACTAGTGAACACCAGTGTTGGCCAATTTGTTGTGTAGGGGGAGAAAGGATGACGCAGGAA
This sequence comes from Erythrolamprus reginae, assembly GCF_031021105.1. Lineage (NCBI taxonomy): Eukaryota > Metazoa > Chordata > Lepidosauria > Squamata > Dipsadidae > Erythrolamprus > Erythrolamprus reginae. The sequence goes on from NC_091963.1 coordinate 130,270,806, forward strand.
TCACACTTGGAAGTGTGGCTGTTTGTATAGCTATGCACATGGCAAGCTCAGTTCTGAGCCGATTCAAATGTACCCCAGTTCCTGCCAGAGCATCAACCCATCTGCCCAGCTTGGGGGAAAGTGTCCAGCTGATTTCAAAAAGCCAAGCCAGATCACACCCGGAAGTATAATTGGCCCTGGAAGATCACCAGAGAAATCCATGGTTGTTTGGGAGGCCAAAACAAAAACAGAGAATTTCAGGGCAGCAGACTTGAAAAATTAATACTGCAAGAAGACAATGGCAAACTGTTTCCTTCCTGTTGCCAAGAAAACTAAATAGATGTATTGATGCAGTCACCAGGGGTAGAGCTTGACTCCAAGGCAGCTTTATATTGTCACAATAAATCTGAGCACCAACTGAGTAGCTTGGAAATTAAACAAGACTAGTCCTGGTTAATATATGGATAGAAAATGACCAGGACATTTTTGATGGACATCAGAAGCACCCCCATGGAAGAAAGACAATAGCAGTCCCTTTGGCACTATCCTAAAGATGCCTTTCCAAAAGGCAGCTGGACTTTCTTGATTTATTTCCCCTTGGAAAACATTTCACTTCTCATCCTAGAAGCTTCTTCTGTTCTAACTGAATGGTAGGTAATGGAAGGGTTAATATTCTTTGCAGTTTTCTAATCATTAGCACGCTGTGAATACCGTATTTTTTGGTGTATAAGACACACCTTTTTCCTTCCCAAAAGAGGCTGAAAATTCAGGTGCATCTTATACTCTGAATGTAGGGTGTGGGGAGGGGGTTTGGAAGCTTTTCCCCCCAGCCCTAACTAGCTGCTAATGATCTCCCCAGTTCTTACCTTGCAGGTTCTTTCATTGTTACTCTTCGAAAAGAATGTTTTCCAAGCCCTAAGTCTTTCAGGGTTTTTTAAATTGCTCTAACTTGCTCCAAATGTTTCTTTCCAGCCCTAATCAGTTGCTAATGATGTTCCCAGTTCTTACCCACTTACAAGCTCTTTCATTGTTACCCTTTGTAAAGAATGTTTCCAAACCCTGTCTTTGTAATTTTTTTAATTGCTCTTCTTGCTCCAAAACAGACAGATTCATGGATGCCAAGTGTATCGGTGGTTATTGAAACGGATGTCCAAGTGCCGCCTCTATGTTGGCTGAGGCAGGCAGGATTCCCCTGGGTCCCATTTGTTGGAGGTCAAGGGAAAGGAAGGGTCTTGCCTTCTCTTTCTGCTCAACATCCCCATGTACAATTGGTGGGCCACTGTGGGCCACAGAATGTTGGACTCGATGGGCTTTGGCCTGATTCAGTATGGGTCTTCTTAGGTTCTTATTAATGATGGGCGAACCCAACGGTGTTTGGGTTCGACAAGTTCGGACGAACTTTACGCAAAATTTGGCCAAACCCGAACCGAAACTGAACTTGAACCCAAACGGGGAATCCCTCCCATGAAGAGATTCCGGGGGCGGAGCTTTGGCATCATTGGCAGGTTGCTAATGACACCAAGGTGATCACTTCCTGGATTCCATGGAAATAAACATGTTTATTTTTACATGAAAGGACTGCCCTTTGCTTGCAGTGCCACTGCGGTGTCCTTTTTCGTAAAAATAACAATGTTTATTTTTACGTGAAGACCTCCCTTTGAAGGAGCTGAGGAATCCCTCCAACGAAGAGATTCCGGGGGTGGAGATTTGACGTTTCCTGAAGTGATTTGACGTTTCCTGAAGTGATCCTGAAGTGATCACCTTGGCGTCCTTAGCAACCTGCCAGTGACGTCAAAGCTCCGAACGCCGAACACGACCCCGAACTTTGCCCGAAGTTTGAAAAAACTTCGCGTTCGGCACACCGAACACCGCAAAATTCGGTATGGACCCGAATTGTACGGGTTCGGTTCGCCCATCACTAGTTCTTATGTTTCTTATGAGCACATAAACCCCATGTAATCTCCCCTCACCCTGACAGATTCTCTAAAGATTTCAGAGGAGATGTTTACCCGTAACTCAGATCTGCTTCTACATATCACTGCTTTCCATTGTCTCACCTCATTCTGGATCATGAGTGGACGGTTCCTTCTCAGTTTCTCAACAAATGAAAAGACACCAATCTCCCCTTGGTCCTGGGCTTGGCACAATAGTGAAACTAGGGAAATAAACGTGCCTGTCCTGCCCACCCCAGCACTGGAAAGATAGAAAAAAGAAAAGGAAAATTTAAAAAAGAAGACGAGGCAATCAGGCATGGCAACCTCAACTATGCTCTCTAGCTGTATGTAGAGACGAAGGGAGATGACTTTGACAGACATATGCAAGAAGGTTATACAAGCAGAGAGGGCTAAAATAGCCCCAGGAAGCAAAATACACTGCTCCAAAAAATAAAGGGAACACTAAAACAACAGAATATATCTCCAAGTAAATCAAACTTCTGTGAAATCAAACTGTCCACTTAGGAAGCAACACTGATTGACAATCAATTTCACAGGCTGTTGTGCACATTCAGCTTTGTAAAAAACAAAGTATTCAATGAGAATATTTCATCCACTCAGATCTAGGATGTGTTATTTGAGTGTTCCCTTTATTTTTTTGAGTAGTATAGTATTCGGAAATCACGGTATTTGTTCCTGATTCATTGATGCATAAGAAGAAGAAGATAAAGCACAGCTTGCAAGATTGCGTTATTATAGCCTATCTCAATAAAATATAGCTCGAGTTTTTGGTGGAGTTGATTTTCTAGCCTGGTCCGGCTAGTACAGGGGCCACCATGAGAGATATTCTAGATTAGCCTTATTTAGCCCGGGACCCTCTAGATATCTTGAACTTCAACACCCCATCATCTCTAGCCAGCATGATCTATGACAGTGATGGCAAACCTATGGCGCAGGTGCCACAGGTGGCATGTAGAGCCATATCTGCTGGCACGCGAGCCGTTGCTCTAGTTCAGCTCCAATGTGCATGTGTGTGCTGGCCAGCTGATTTTTGGCTCACTCAGAGGCTCTGGGAGGGCGTTTTTGGCTTCCAGAGATTCTCCAGGGGGTGGGGGAGGGCCTTTTTACCCTCCCCCGACTCCAGGGAAGCATTTGGAGCCTGGGGAGGGTGAAACATGAGCCTACTGGGCCCACCAGAAGTTGGGAAACAGGTCGATTCTGGCCTCCAGAGGGCCTCCGGGGGGTGGAGGAAGCTGTTTTTGCCCTCCCCAGGTTGAGGAATTTGTGCAGGAGCGATAGCATGGGCCCACACTCATTCGGTACCTGATCAGCTATCACTGATCTATGACTTCCTTGATTCTTGATTTATTGGAAGGTTAAAGGAGAGAGATGGAAACCGAGTGCCCCAGTTGAAAAGCTCCTAAATCAATATTGCCCCTTGGTTTAGAAGACTCTAGGAAGTGACTCTGAGGAGGCCCATTGCAGAGAATCTCAGCAATTAGTGTCCAGCCTCCCATCTTGGTTCTTTCTTGCCCTAGACTGCCCCACTTCCATTTGACGTACCTGCAGTGAACCAGAATTGGCCCATTGTCCTTCATTTTGTCTAAGTCCTCCTTGACAAGATCTCGGAAACGAAGAATGGTGTCTGTGCTTTGGGGCACTCCATGATCTGGCCATGATGTATAGTGATAATGCCTAGCATGACGGACTTCAGACATGATCATCTGTTGAGAAGCACAACCTTCAGATATTCCCATCACAAAGGCACAAATGTGTGGTGTGTGTGTACTTGGCAATTCTTCATCCATGCCTACCTCCCTTTCTTTTTCCCTGTATCCCTTTTTAACTAAGGATAGGGACTGGGAGTTTCAAGTTTTAATTGGATTTGTGTGCCGCCACTCTCCGAGGTCTCGGGACGGCTCACAACATATACAAAAAGACAATAGTAGAGAGCTGGGGTGGCACAGTGGTTAGAGTGCAGCACTGAAAGCTACTTCAGCTAACTGCTAGCTGTAGTTCAGCTCAAGGTTGACTTAGCCTTCCATCCTTCCATGGTGGGTAAAGTGAGGACCCAGATTGTTGGGGGGAAAGAGGCTGATTCTGTAAACCGCTTAGAGAGGGCTGTAAAAGCACTATGAAGAAGTATATAAGGCTAAATGCTATTGCTATTGCTAAAATTAGCTATTACTAATGAGCTGGGGTGGCGCAGCAGGTAGAGTGCTGTACTGCAGGCCACTGAAGCTGACTGTAGATCTGTAGGTCAGCGGTTCAAATCTCATCACCAGCTCAGGGTTGACTCAGCCTTCCATCCTTCCAAGGTGGGTAAAATGAGGGCCCGGATTGTGGGGGCAATAGGCTGGCTCTGTTAAACAGTGCTATTAATAACATGTTGTGAGCCGCCCTGAGTCTGAGGAGAAGAGCGGCATAAAAATCAAATCAAATCAATCAATCAATCAATCAATCAACAAACAAACAAACAAACAAACAAACAAACAAACAAACAAACAAATAAATAAAAGTAAGGATGTGTTTCCCCTTGAAAATGATTGATCCATATAGCATAAGTTGTTTCTGTATTTTAAGCTTAGAAGTAGAAGGCAGTCTCAAGTCTTGGACACTCACCTGCTTGATACAGAAGTCATGGACGGTCCAATCAGAGAGGATGGTTTCTGCGATAACAGACACAGTAATATCACCGTAGGTGCAGGGCGTGTAATCCAAGGGCCAGTAGTGTTCACATTTCACCTGGTCAGGAGAGAAAAAAATGGAAGGAGCGTACAAGACATTTAATGGAAATTGTAGCACTGGAGACAAGCGGTGAAGTTATTAGATGCCTGCCAAATTTGGTGTCAACCCTCCCACTCAGTCACCCAGCAAAGAAAGACTCTTGGCCATTCATTTTCCCAAGGCTATTATTCAAATGAATCTCAGGAAAGGAAATGTCTTCTCCCACCTCCCTCTTGGCCATTCCCTGGTTAACTGCAAATGTCCAACCAGGTGCTTGTATTATTGTTTAGGACTGCAGCCCCCCAACCCTTTGGGCCCCAGAGTCTAGTATCAGAGCTCCTCAAACTTGGCAACTTTAAGACGTGGATTTCAACTCCCAGAATTCTCCAGCCAGCATAGCGAATTAGAGAATTCTAGGAGTTGAAGTCCACAAGTCGTTGCCAACTTTGGGGACCCCTGGTCTAGTTCCATGGAGAGGGTTTTCCATGGATCAGGTGGCATCTGGTTTTGCCTGCTGCCTGCATCCTGCGAATGGGACTTGTTTCCATGGTCCGGTTTCTGGCATGCTGTGGACTCTTACCATCCATGGACCATAACTTAGGGAATCCCTGGTTTAGGAAACAGGGGCTCAAAATATATTTTGAAATTATGGAAATAAGATTAAATAATTTTGATGAGAATAAATTAGAGAAGCTGATGGTGCGATGGAACAAGGTAAAAGATTATATGTTAAGTAAAATCTGTGATGTAAATACGAAAAATAAACTACAATCACTCTTTTAGTAAAATTTGCTCAAGATAGAGCCAAGGATTAATAGATAGATAAACAAGTGAAACCTCTTTGAATCCTCCTGTAGGGGTGGTGGGGGTGACGGGGTGTGTGTGTTGTTTGGTGATGGGCACAAGCACTGTGCACTGTTATATGTTTGTTTTTTGTAAACCTATAAAAATCAATAAAAATTATATTAAAAAAAAAAAAAAAAGGAAACAGGGGCTCAGTTCCCAGATCTGCATATTGTTACTTGACCTTGGCTGGCTGTATCATCTCACATGGCTCAGCTGGGCTTCCATTCCTACCTTCTTGCCTATGTTCCAATCTTTCCCTCTCCCCCATCCCACCACCGCCTCTCCTCTCCGGGCTGTCAGCTCATGAAGCTTGGATGGGTGAGATGGGTGTGACATTTGGATTCTGCCACAATTAAAACCCAGCCTTGACTGCCTCCCCCCAGGATAACTTGAAGACACCTATCAAACTCTGCAATCCTAATCTCAGTTTACCCTGATTAGACAAAACATTTATAGCACCTGAGTTCCATTGATATTTGTGAATTTTTAAAAACCACACCTGCTCATCCCCATAAATAAGACATAGGCATATGTACACCTATTACACCTATTATCCACAGCTCACATTAGAGAAACATCTTTCAGCTGTGGCGAGGGGGGCGTTTGCTCAGTTTCGCCTGGTGTACCAGTTGCAGTCCTATCTGGCCCTCATCACTTCGAGATTCAACTACTGTAACGCTCTCTACATGGGGCTACCTTTGAAAAGTGTTCGGAAACTTCAGATCATGCAGAATGCAGCTGGGAGAGCAATCATGGGCTTCCCAAGGTATGCCCATGTTACACCAACACTCCGCAGTCTACATTGGTTGCCGATCATTTTCTGGTCACAATTCAAAGTGTTGGTTATGACCTATAAAGCCCTTCATGGCATCAGACCAAAACATCTCCGGGACCGCCTTCTGCTGCACGAATCCCAGCGACCGGTTAGGTCCCACAGAGTTGGCCTTCTCCGGGTCCCGTCGACTAAACAATGTCGTCTGGCGGGACCCAGGGGAAGAGCCTTCCATATGGCGGCCCCAACCCTCTGGAACCAGCTCCCCCTGGAGATTAGAATTGCCGCCATCCTCCTTGCCTTTCGTAAACTCCTTAAAACCCACTACTGCCATCAGGCATGGGGGAATTGAGACATCACCCCCAGGCCTATACAGTTTATGCATGGTATATTTGTGTCCAGTGTTCCCTCTAATTTTTTGGGGGGGTGGGCGGAAAAGTATAGTGTCTGAGCGGCACTCCCTTCGGGACTGGGCGGCACAGAAATAATAAATAAATAAATAAATAAATAAATAAATAAATAAATAAATAAATGAACGAACGAACGAACGAACGAACGAACAAACAAACAAACAAACAAACAAACAAACAAACAAACAAACAAACAAACAAACAAATAAAAACCCCACCCTGTTTTGCCTCAGAGAATTTCAAAATAAAATATTGTACTGTGTGTCTATAACAGTGAGCTCATAATAGGGCAACTCTATCAATATCAAACTGGCTTCTGGGCAGGTTTGGAAAACTCTGAGTTGATGATGATTTTTAAGTGAGTGATTGCTCAACGCTTAGCTTAGAGGGAACTATGTTTGTGTCTATGTCTTGCTTTTTAATAAGGGGTTTTAGTTACTTTTAAACATTAGATTTGTTGTATATTGTTTCATTATTGTTGTGAGCCACCCCGAGTCTACAGAGAGGGGTGGCATACAAATCTAACAAATCTAAATCTAAATCTATTACTCTTTTGCACCCCAAAGTCATACAACTCCAAAGGGCCAGCTATTTTGCAAACACCTCCTTTCCTCTCTTTTTTCTATCCTTCTCCCTATCTTTCCCTCTACCTTTTTTCTTCTTTCTACTCTTTTACTTCACATCACCCATATTTGTTATTGTATTTGCTTATATATATATTCGTTATTATATATTATGTAATATATTATTTTCTATGTTATGTTTGTTTTTTCTTTTTAATGTTAATACTGTATTTAATAAACATTTTTTTTTAAAGAGCCTTGAAGGCCCAGTGGTTAGAGTCCAGTACTGCATGCTACTTCTGCTGATCGCCGTCTACCAGCAGTTTGGCAGATCGAATCTCAGTAGGCTCAATATTGACTCAGCTTTCCATCCTTCCAAGGTCGGTAAAATGGGGACCCAGATTGTTGGGGGCAATATGGCAAGCCTGCTTAGAGAGGGCTGTAAAGCACTGGGGAAAGGTACATAAATCTAAATGCTATTGTTATTGCTAAAGGGCCATCCTCACCCGTCCATTCTCAACACAGTTTGTGAGCATGACTATGGTGGAGACGCGCTGTTCCCATATCATGCGCCAGAAGTCATGGAGTGTGGCAGGCAACGGACCCTGGGCTGCAATGAACTCCTTTTCCTTCTTGTGACCCTTGGGAGGAGAGAGGCATTACACCAATTTATATGTACATACGCACAAAAACATTTGTTCCTCTTTAAAATCATTTTCGCATTTCTAAGTCTTTTGCACATCGTGCTCAACGCTGCCTTGGTCAAAACAAAGCCCCGAGAACCGGGAGAAGTGAACAAAACAATTGTTTCAGAAAGGCAGAGCAGGGCCTCCTTATAGTCCTGCGCTCGGACTGAAATCTCATTACTTCCCATTAAGTCATTAGGAGTACATAGGCTTCCAGACTAATAGACCCCAAAGAGTAGAACTCAATTTAGAGATGACCTAAAAGCAAGCACTTCAATACGGTGGGGCTCATTTACGACTGCTACTCTGCAACATGACGGGCAAAGCCAAAGCAGACTCCCAAAATGGCCTTTGTTAATTGAAGATGAAATGTTAGGAGGTGGGGGAAAGGCAGCCCAAATTACATTAGACATTTAGGGCCAAACATATATTGCATCAAATGGAAGTAATACATCCAGTTAGCGGTATCAATGATGGAAGATGGGGAGAGGCAACTATTTTCAGGATGGGGGGGGGGGGTCATATTTGGCTTTTGGGCTGAACTGGATCCAGGACACAGTTCAGTTGTTGTCCTAAACACTGCATCCTCAACTGTATTGAAGCTACCAAAGTACGCAGCAGCTTCCCCAAAAAGCCAATGCAGTCCTAGGTTGCGTTAACAGAGGGAGAGAATCAAGATCGTGTGAAAGGTCAGCATCACTTTATAGTGCCTTGGTAAGACCATACTTGAAATATTGCATGCAATATTTTGGGTCGCCACAATGTAAAAAAGTTGTTGGGACTCTTTAAAAAGTCCAGAGAAAAAAACAACAAAGATTATTAGGAGGTTTTGTAAAACATACGAAGAATGGTTGCAGGAATTGAGTATGTCTAGTTTAGTGAAACGAAGGAGTAGAGACGACATGATAGCAGTGTTCTTGATAGCAAAGGTGTTGCCATAAAGAAGACGGGGTCAATTTATTCTCCAAAGCACTTGAAGGCTGGACAAGAAGCACTGGATGGAAACTAATCAAGGAGATAACCAACCTAGAACTAAGGAGACATTTCCTGACAATTAGAACAATTAATCAGTGGAACATCTTGCCTCTAGAAATTTTAGATGCTCCAAAACTGGTGGTTTTTAAGAAAAGATTGGACAACCATTTATCTCAAATGGTACAGTGCTTCCTGCCTGAGCAGGGGGTTGGACTAGAAGATATCCAAGGTCCCTTCCAAATTTGTTATTCTGTTATGTTCTGAATATGGTGATGGTCTGTTATTTAATCATTTCTCCCTTTTGTCACACTAAAAATGGCAATTCACTAACAATTATGAAAGGCTTCTGGATATAACATCCAATACCAGGGTTGTACATTATTCATCTTTGCATGTAGGGTTGGTTTGGAGTGCTTTGAACATGTTCTAGTATAGGCTACTGAGGGACTCCAAGTTGCCTTCAATCTACTTCTTTAGCATTCTTAGCCAACATCACCCCCACCTCCCCAAAAGGCAATAGTGAAGACTATTGTATCTATCTGTATCTGTCTGTAATATGGTAAATGTAATATGTACATTTATGTAATATGGTAAATGATTTAGCTTTACTAGATAAATAGTCAAAGCAATGGAAACTGCAGTTTAATGTTTCCAAATGTAAAATAATGCACTTAGGGAAAAGGAATCCTCAATCTGAGTATTGTATTGGCAGTTCTGTGTTAGCGAAAACTTCAGAAGAGAAGGATTTAGAGGTAGTGATTTCTGACAGTCTCAAAATGGGTAAGCAGTGTGGTCAGGCGATAGGAAAAGCAAGTAGGATGCTTGGCTGCATAGCTAGAGGTATAACAAGCAGGAAGAGGGAGATTGTGACCCCGCTATATAGAACGCTAGTGAGACCACATTTGGAATACTGTGTTCAGTTCTGGAGACCTCACCTACAAAAAGATATTGACAAAATTGAACAGGTCCAAAGACGGGCTATAAGAATGGTGGAAGGACTTAAGCATAAACCGTATCAGGAAAGACTTAATGAACTCAATCTGTATAGTCTGGAGGACAGAAGGAAAAGGGGGGACATGATCAAAACATTTAAATATGTTAAAGGGTTGAATAAGGTTCAGGAGAGAAGTGTTTTTAATAGGAAAGTGAACACAAGAACAAGGGGACACAATCTGAAGTTAGTTGAGGGAAAGATCAAAAGTAACATGAGAAAATATTATTTTACTGAAAGAGTAGTAGATCCTTGGAACAAACTTCCAGCAGACGTGGTTGGTAAATCCACAGTAACTGAATTTAAACATGCCTGGGATAAACATATATCCATCCTAAGATGAAATACAGGAAATAGTATAAGGGCAGACTAGATGGACCATGAGGTCTTTTTCTGCTGTCAGTCTTATATGCTATGTTTCTAAGACATACAGGCATGTAGCTGGCGTTGATGTAGTCTGAATAGGAATCTCCTTGATTGAGGGTGAGCTGGACTCGTGCATGGTCATCTGTGGAGAAAGAACCAAAAATGTCACTCAGGAGAAGACCAAGAATAGAATAGAGCAGAGCAGAACAGAATAAAATTGTTTATTGGCCAAGTGTAGTTGGACACATAAGGAAATTGTCTTTGATGCATATGCTCTCAGTGTGCATTAAAGAAAACAATACATTTGTTAAGAATCATGAGGTTAAACACTTAAATATTGTCATAGAGCAATAATCAGCATAAAGCAAAGAATAGCACTGAACATACGATACACATAGCAACTCAGTCTTTTCAGCTGAAATCCAGCATGGTCTCCATTATGCTACATTGGTCCAGAATCCTAGATAAGGATCAGTGATTCTCAAGCATTAATGCAGAGCATGAAAGTCCCTCTGTGGAATGGGGACTGCTGAATTGCATCAAAAACAATTAGATTTGAATCAGATTCCTTATTTTCAGGCAGGCTCCTTTATATTAAGTATAATAGCAAGGATGGAAGTCTAGAACGAAAATTCAAGCTTGCCAAACACAGCTTTTGCAATGCTCTTCAATTCCTTTAGAAGTGCTGGCTAGAAGAGGCACCTGCATTTTCTTCTGGATAATGATACAACACGCCCTCCAGGCACTATCGGGTTGCTACCCAGTACGCGCCACACTGCACACCAGTACCGAAAATGGAGCTGTGGACACAGTGGTGGGCTGCTATCCAGAATGTTAAATTGGGCTCGCCACTGCAGCTCGCGAGTGCTTGCGGGACCAGCGGGATTTTGCTTCTGCAACTGTGGAGGTAGCAAAATTGCGCATGTAGCCCATGTTTTGGCAAGGTTTTTTTTTGCTTCTGCGCATGCCAAAGCACGGGTGCACCTGAGTGTGTATGATTGTGTGGTTAATGGGTTATTGATTGATTTTATTTGATTTGATTTCTGCTCCTCTCCGCAGATTCGGGGCGGCTAACAACAATAGTGAAACAACATATAACAAATCTAATATTTAAAATAATTTTAAAAACCCTAATTTAAAAAACAAAACAAAACGTACACACAAACATACCATGCATAAATTGTATAGGCCTAGGGGGAAGGACATATCTCAGTTCCCCCATGCCTGACGACAGAGGTGGATTTTAAGGAGCTTGCGAAAGGCGAGGAGGGTGGGGGCCATTCTGATCTTTGGGGGGAATTGGTTCCAGAGGGCCAGGGCCGCCACAGAGAAGGCTCTTCCCCTGGGCCCCGCCAAATGACATTGTTTAGTCGACGGGACTCGAAGAAGGCCCACTCTGTGGGACCTAACTGGTCGCTGGGATTTGTGCGGCAGAAGGCGGTCCCGGAGATAACCTGGTCCGGTGCCATGTAGGGCTTTATAGGTCATAACCAACACTTTGAAACATGTATTTTACATGTATTTTAATTTTGTTTACATTTTGTATTCTATTGTATTACTGTCTTGTTATGAGCTGCCCCGAGTCTTGGGAGAGGGGCATCATACAAAATCTAATAAATTCAAATTCAGATTCAATTCCATGTTGCTAGTGTGAGTGCGCACGCTTCTTAGCACAATTTTGCTGCCCATGCACAGGAAGCAAAATCTTGTGAGGGGACACACTTGTGAGAGAGATTTCAGCAATTTTTTACTTCTGCACATGTGCTGAAGCTGAAATCTCTCTTGTGCACATGTGGTCTCGCGAATTTATTTGCTTCCTGCGCATGCACAGAAGCAAAGTCTCACCGGGACACAAGCGCGAGCATGCCGGCAACATGAAGCTGTGCACGCATTGCACCGGTAGCGGTGGTAAGTAGCCACCCCTGCCTGCCTCCATGTATATATGTCAGATAAAGATGTCTCTGATGGTCAAAAAATAACAGGATGGTGGAAAGGGCTTGGATCACACAGCCCCCCGCTTAACCATTTGACCCTTTTGCAGATGTCCCTGGAGTGTGATGCCCCCCTCCCTCATTACGTGTTTGTGTGTGTGTGTTATATAATTTATTTATTTTTATTTATTAATTGGATTTCTATGTCGTCCCTCTCCGAGGACTCGGGGTGGCTCACAACTTATAATATACAGTATACAAAATCTTAAATCCAATTAATTAATTAAAAATCTAAACACCCCCCCCCTCAAAAAAGCCTAAAAAAATCATTCCATTCACTCAACTTTCTCTCAACGCGTTCATTGGCCAGGGGACAAGAATCTAATGGCCCTAAGCCTGGTGGCATAAATGAGTCTTCAGACTCTTACAGAAGGCGAGGAGAGTGGGGGCAATACAAATCTCCAGAGGGAGCTGATTCCAGAGGGCTGGGGCCCCCACAGAGAAGGCTCTTCTCCTAGGTCCCGCCAAACAACATTGTCCAGTTGACAGAACCTGAAGAAGGCCGACTCTGTGGGGCCTGACCGGTCGCTGGGATTCATGCGGCAAAAGAAGGTCTTGGAGGTAGGGCTTTATAGGTAATAACCAACACTTTGAATTGAGTCTGGAAACCAACTGGCAGCCAATGCAGACCGCGGAGTGTTGGAGAGATATGCGCATGTCTGGGCAAGCCCGTGACTGCTTGCGCGGCTGCATTTTGCACAATTTGAAGTTTCTGAATGCTTTTCACAGGTAGCCAATGTGGGATGTAGTCTGGAGTCCCAGAGGGGAAGGGCTGTGTCCCAGAGGACAAAATGTCAGCAGAGTTTGGAGTGTCTAATAGGAAGGAAGCGGGCAAAAATTGTCCACGGAGAGGGGCAGCATACAAATCCAATTAATAAATAATAAATAAATAAAAATGGAACCCCCCCCCCCAATACAGGGATGGGCTAGCAAAATTTTTACTATCGTGTTTCCCTGAAAATAAGACACTGTCTTATATTAATTTTTGCTCCAAAAGTTGTGCTACGTCTTATTTTTGGGGGGTGCCTTATATTTCTCAAATAAGACAAATTCACAGGCAGAAAAGCTGACAACCCCAAAGAAAGTGTACCGTACGGTACACTGATTACGGTAAGGTACCTGTCAGTATGGCACCCACACACACAAATGACGGCACTTAAATGGTACAACAGTATACTCCCGCTATTGCAGCTTCCGGCCACCAGAGGAACCAGTTTACGCACTGTAGTGGAGACTGTAATGGCGGTGAGACAGCAGCAGACTGTGTCTGCTGGACTGGACAGTACAAAGCAATGGAAGGGGCCAGCAGGGGATGCCACATTATTATGGTACCGCTATGAACAGCTTTGAATGGTACCGTATGTTTTTCCACCGTACCGTATGTAAACTTGACTACGCCTTCTTTTCGGGGGGTGCCTTATATTAGCAAATTCTGCAAAACTTCTGACATGCCTTACTTTCGGGGTATGTCTTATTTTCCAGGAAACAGGGTACCACACTGTGGGGATGGCTTATGCTCCCCCACTCCCCAAATTCATTTTGTATTTTATTGTGCTGGAAGAAAGTTTTTTCCCTCTTTTTTCCTTTTGCCTTTTATCCCCCACTTTCTTTCCCTTTCCTGTTTCCTTCCTACTTTTATTTTCTATTTTATGCCCTTATAATAATAAAAATGAGACTTTTTGTTTTAGGGGGGCTTCCTGTTCCACAGCCAAGAGAGGCAAAAATTGCACCCCGATTCCACTCGAGATCTGCAGAATCAAAGGGCAAAATTTCTTCCCAAATGTCACTCGATGTCTTTCTTTTTTTTACAGGTTTGTTTAGTTTTTCAAATACAATAAAAGAGAAAGAAATCTCATTATATACATGCTTATGCATTTTGTTTCAACATCTTTCAGTGCAAATTGGGTGTTCTACGGTGGAGCACCATTTTCACTACCCCACTGCGTTCCCCCCGGTCCACCCCGATTATCTACTATATAAAGTGTATGTACACACACGCACACACAGCTCTTCTAAAATTATACACATTCAACCTCATTTACTGTGATAGGAAAAACATACTGACATCCCAGAAGGGAAAAAAATAAAAGAAAAAAAATCAAAATTTTGCTACTGGTACCGCGTACTTGACCGTACCCATAGGAGCCCACCACTGCCCCCATAGCAGTGGTGAAATCTACTTATCTTCCCTACTGGTTCGGAAGCACATGCTTTGCACCGTTGCCATTGCACACACTTTCCCACCCCGTGTGGCTTTGCGCATGTGCAGAGGGTTAAAAAAAAGAAAATGGTGAAATCTGGATGGGTGGGCGGGTGAGTGGAGCCTTGCACCACCGTTGCTACTGGCTCTCCGAATCACCAGTGGCCGCCGCTACTGGTAGCATTTCACCCCTGCTTCCTAGCAACTAACAGAGTATATCTATAGATATGCAGATTGCAGTTTTAGTCTGGCAAGAGTCTGTCTATAAACAGAACAACAATAAATAGCAATAGACTTTGGAATTACACACTGCCCACAGTGCTTTACAGCACACTCTTGGTGATTTTGGAATTATGAGCCGGGGTGGCGCAGCAGGTAGAGTGCTGTACTGCAGGCCACTGAAGCTGACTGTAGATCTGAAGGTCAGCGGTTCAAATCTCATCACCGGCTCAAGGTTGACTCAGCCTTCCATCCTTCCGAGGTGGGTCAAATGAAGACCCAGATTGTGGGGGCAATAGGCTGGCTCTGTTAAAAAAGTGCTATTGCTAACATGGTGTAGGCCACCCTGAGTCTAAGCAGAAGGGCAGCATAAAATTCAAATAAATAAATAAATAAATAAACAAATGAACAAATAAACAAACAAATAAATGAATAAATGAATTAGATAGATAGATAGATAGATAGATAGATAGATAGATAGATAGATAGATAGATAGATAGATAGATAGATAGATAGATAGATAGATAGATAAAATTTACAACGTCAACACATTGCCGTCAACAATCTGGGTCCTCATTTTGCCAACCTGGAAAGGATGGAAGGCTGAATCAACCTCGAGTCCACCATATTCAAACTCCAGACTGTGGGCTGAGTTACCTGCAATACTGCCTACCATTGTGCCACCAATGTTTTATAAGCCACCAGTATAAAGATATTCCTCAAAAGCAACTCCATGTGTCATCCTTTGTTTATGGAGCCTCACATTGTGTTTGTGTAGTAGTGCACAGGGAAGCATATACGCTGCAATGGGTCTTCTAAACAGAGACACAAAGCTAGGTGTTGTTGCTAATAATAAACAAGATAGCGATAGGATTCAAAAAGATCTAGACACGCTTGAACAATGGGCTGAAACTAACAGAATGGTATTTAACAGAGAGAAATGCAAGATCCTACATCTGGGCAAAAATAATGAAAACAGCACATATAGAATGGGAGGAATAGGTCTGAGCAGCAGCACTGGTGAGAAGGACCTGGGTGAATTGGTAGATCACAGATTAAACATCAGTCGACAGTGTGAAGCAGCTGCAAAAAAGGCAAACACAATCCTGGGATGCATCAAAAGGAGCATAGAATCTCACTCACGTGGAGTAATTATTCCTCTCTACAGTATTTTGGTACAACCACACTTGGAATATTGTGTTCAGTTCAAAGGAGAGTTACAAGGATGGTGAGTGGTCTGGAAACCATGTCCTATGAGGAACGGTTAAAGGATCTAGGGATGTTTAGTCTGCAAAGGAGAAGACTTGATAACTGTCTGTAAATGTCTGAAGGGCTGTCACAGAGCAGAGGGATCAGCATTGTTCTCATTAGCACATGGAAGGACTAGAAACAATGGAATGAAACTGCAAGGGAGTAGATTTAGATTAGATATCAGGAAAAACTTTCTAACAGTAAGAGTGATAA
Source organism: Erythrolamprus reginae (assembly GCF_031021105.1). Classification (NCBI taxonomy): domain Eukaryota; kingdom Metazoa; phylum Chordata; class Lepidosauria; order Squamata; family Dipsadidae; genus Erythrolamprus; species Erythrolamprus reginae. The sequence goes on from NC_091963.1 coordinate 130,286,930, forward strand.
ACCAGTGGAACAGTTTGCCACAAGAGGTGGTGGGCTCGCCTTCACTGGAGGTCTTCAAACAGAAACTGGACAGTCATCTTTCTGGGATGGTTTTAATGAATCCTGCATTGAACAGGGGGTTGGACCCGATGACTATGGAGGTCCCTTCCAACTCTATGATTCTATGATTCTATAAACAGGAGGAAGGAGGGCTTAGAAAGGATCAATTCAGTCATTCGGTTTGATACCATTGGGCATCAAATTCACAATTCACAGTTCCAGAGTCTGCTTGACTGTATCCCCCACACCCCAAAGATGCTTTGGAGAGGATACAGCCCAGTTATTAAACTCAGTCTTTCTTTTGCTGACTTCCTTCTGCAGCCCAATCTGGATCTCATTCTGGTCATTTTCCTGCAGATGGACAGAGAGCATGCCTTCCAATGGGTTCATTCCAGGAATGGGTTGCTACCAGTACTGTAAAGGATGCCACTTCTCTAGTGATCGCATGCAGCTTCAGTTACATGCAAGCACACATCCAAGCATGTTTTTGCTTCTGTGCATGTGCAGGAAGTAAAGCATTGCGAGGGGATGCACATGCGAGCAAGATTTCGGCGATTGTTTGCTTCTGCGCATGTGTGGGGAAAAAGATAGCTGAAATTTTAATTGTAATTTGTAATTTATTAGACTTGTATGCCGCCCCTCTCCGAAGACTCGGGGCAGATCACAACAGCAATAAAACAGTACAATACAAATCTAATAGTTAAAACTATGACTAAAAACCCGCTGTCTTAAAAAAAACAATCAATACTATACAATCACAACCGCACATGACTCTTAATGGTCAGAGAAGGAGATACTTGCCTTTTGGAAACTTTTGAAAACTCATCTATGTCGCCAGGCATGGAGGAATTGATATATCCTTACCTGCCTTTGACTTTATGGATGGTGTGTTTGGGCTGTATGACTGTTTTAATAGGGTTTTTTAAAAGACTATTTTAAAAGCCTTCTCTGTGGCGGCCCCGGCCCCCTGGAACCAGCTCCCCCCAGAGATCAGAATTGCCCCCACCCTCCTCGCCTTTCGTAAGTTCCTTAAAACTCACCTCTGTCGTCAGGCATGGGGGAACTGAGATATCCTTTCCCCCTAGGCCTATACAATTTATACACTGTATGTTTGTGTGTGTGCTTGTTTGGTTTCTAATAAGGGTTTTTTAGTTATTTTAAATATTAGATTTGTTATATGCTGTTTTTATTATTTTTGTTAGCCGCCCCGAGTCTACGGTGAGGGGCAGCATACAAATCTAATAAATAAATAAACATTGGATTTGTATATGGTGTTTTATTGTTCTGAGCCGCTCCGAGTTCTCGGAGAGGGACAGCATACAAATCTAATAAATTATTATTATTATTATTATTATTATTATTATTATTATTATTATTACATTAATTGTCCCATGCCTGGCGACATAGATAGGTCTTCAAGGTCTTGCAGAAGGCGAGGAGGGTGGGGGCAGTCTGAATCTCCGGGGGGATTTGATTCCAGAGGGTTGGGGCCACCACAGAGAAGGCTCTTCCCCTAGGCCCCGTCTGATGACATTGTTTAGTCGATGGGACCCGGAGAAGGCCAACTCTGTGGGACTCTGTGAAATCCTGTCCCCTTGCATGCGTTTGCTTCCTGCGCATGTGCAGAAACAAAATCATGCTGGGACATGCTCACATGCACACACAAGTTAACTGAGGCTGCGCGCACAGCACACTGGTAGTAGCAATCATAGGAACTCGCTCCTAGTTCATTCCAATAGGTTGGAAAAAAACAAACTAATATAAACATTCACGAGGTAAGAGAATGGGACTTACATGGCAGAACGTTGCTATAGCGATTCTTAGCCTGATTTTCTTGCTGCTGGGCTACAGTCTGGAGCTGGTCGGTTCCTGTGTCCTGCAGTTGCTGTTATGTAGGCAAGGAAAGAGGAAATATTGACTCAGTAAAGCAGAGCACAGAGGGCTCCCAACATAAGACAAAGCGAAACAATAGGGAAAATAAGCTGTCGAGCAAGAGTGTTACTATATTAGCAATTGTCTTCCTTAAAATAACAGAATAACAGAGTTTCTGTTTGTTGTTTATCTATCTATCTATCTATCTATCTATCTATCTATCTATCTATCCATCTATCATCTATCTATCTATCTATCTATCTATCCATCTATCCATCTATCCATCTATCATCTATCTATCTATCTATCTATCTATCTATCTATCTATCTATCTATCTATCTATCTAATCTGTTATCTATCTATCTATCTAATCTATCTATCTATCATCTATCTATCTATCTATCTATCTTATCTATCTATCTATCTATCTATCTAATCTATTATCTATCTATCTATCTATCTAATCTAATCTATCTATCATCTATCTGTCTATCTATCTATCTATCTATCTTATCTATCTATCTATCTATCATCTATCTATCTATATCTATCTATCTAATCTAATCTAATCTATCCATCCATCCATCCATCCATCCATCCATCCATCCATCCATCCATCCATCCATCTATCTATCTATCTATCTATCTATCTATCTATCTATTAGATTTGTATGCCGCCCTACTCCGAAAACTCGGGGCGGCTCACAAGATTGCAAAAAACAGCCCAACAACAAATCTAATTCATTAAACATTTCTACTAAAATCCCATATATATTAAAACCAGTCAGCCAATAATCAGAGTTGGGAGGGACCTTGGGGGTCTTCTAGTCCAACCCCCTGCTGAGGCAGGAGACCCTATATCCGTGATGGTGAACCTATGGCACACGTGACACATGTGGCCCCTGGAGCCATATCTGCTGGCATGGGAGCCGTTGCCCTAGCTCAGCTCCAGTGCATAAGTGTGCGCTGGCTAGCTGATTTTTTTTGCTCACATGGAAGCTCTGGGAGGGCTGTTTCTTGCTTCCAGAGGGTCAGGGAAGGCTGTTTTCACCCTCCCCATGCTCCAGAGAAGCCTCTTGAGCCTGTGGAGGGCGCAAAACGGGTCTACCGGGTGCACCAGAAATCATGAAATGCAGCAGCAGGGGATCATGTGCAGGGGGCAGGGCAGCGCATGGGGGCCACAGGCACAGGGGGCATCGGGCATGAATTATGGGTGTGGGCATGTTCCTGTGTGCCTGCGATAGCACGTGTGCATTTTTGGCACCTGAGGAACAAAAGGTTTGCCATCATTGCCCTGTATACTTATTTCATAAGTGATTGTCCAGTCCCTTCTTAAAAGCCTCAACTATTGCAGCATTCATAACTTCTGGAGACAAGTTGTTCCACTGGTTGATTGTTCTTAAGGTCAGGAAGTGTCTTCTTAGTTCTAGCTTTCTTCTTTCTCTGTTCAGTTTCCATCCATGGCTTCTGGTTTTGCCTTCAGGTGCTTTGAAAAATAGGTTGACCCTCTCTACTTTGTGACAGCCCTCAAATATTGGAACACTGCTATCACGACACCATTAATTCCTCTTTTCAGTAGACTAGACCTAACCAATTCCTGCAAACGTTCTTTATATGTTTTAGCCTCAAGCCTTCTAAATGTTTTTTGTTGCTGTGTTTCTGCACTTTTCCCAGAGTCTCAACATCCTTTTCAAAATTGGATGCAGTATGTACTGTAAGTGGGGACTTACAAGGCATTATAAAGCAGTATTTCGTGATCTTGATTTTATTCCTGCCTTCACTCCTTTTTTCCGATGTGTCTATTCTGTTTGTTTCAACACCTACCCTCAAAACGTAACTGTAGAGCGCTGCACACCAGGACAACTAGACATAAGAACGACTACTTCAGCTTCAACCGCAACAACACAAGAGCACACAACAGATTCAAACTTAATATTAACCGCTCCAAACTTGACTGTAAAAAATATGACTTTAACAATCGAGTTGTCGAAGCGTGGAACTCATTACCGGACTCGATAGTGTCAACTCCCAACCCCCAACACTTCTCCCTTAGACTCTCCACGATTGACCTCTCCAGGTTCCTAAGAGGCCAGTAAGGGGCGTACATAAGTGCACTGATGTGCCTATCATCCCCTGTCCAATTGTCTTTCCTTATCTCATATGTCATATATATTCTCTCCTTATCTATATCTATATATCTATATCTATATCTATATATATTCTCTCCTTATCTCTTATATCATATATACTCTCTCCCTCCCATCTACTTCTCTTCTTTTTACCTTCTATCGTCATATATATTACTTAATGTCTATTCTCTTCCATATGTATTGTATATTGGACAAAGAATAAAAAAATAAAAAAATAAAATAAGAACAGTTTTTACCTAACATCATTGCTCTGCTAAACAAATAATTCCCTCACCACTGTCAAACTATTCACCTGAAGAAAAAAAGGAGTTGGGGGTTTTAAAATCTGTTAAGTGAAGCCAGATTGATAATTAACGTCTGGGATCCATCATTCATACCAAGGAAATGTTTGCCTGGTGCCAGACAAGCAATGCATTTCAGCAGAAAAAGTTATACAAGAATAAAACACACTACAGAGGACCACTAAGCTACGATGTTGTTGCCAAATCTTTCCCATGGCAGCCACAAGATGAGTGGGCTTAAACTGCCAGAAATCCAGTAAGCAAAGCAATTGCTGAGGATTCCGGAAGTCCCTAAATTTGAACAATGCTGGGAGAAAGCTGATTGCCCTGTGTTGCTTGGTATTTGTTTATTTAAAATGTCAATCAATCAAGAGTACAATCAAGGGAGGGTTTTTTCCCCCTTTTTTCTTTTCTCTCCCCCTTTCTTTGTAAATAACGATGAATATGGGACTTATAAAATGTTAGATGCTGAGGATATATTTGGGAGTTTTGTCTCTTTTTCTTTGCAAAAGTTTAGCACTACTTATAATTTATTTATTTTATTTATTTATTCTTTGTCCAATATACAATACATATGGAAGGGAATAGACATTAAGTAATATATATATAAAGATAGTAAGTAAAAAAGAAGAGAAGTATATGAAAGGAAGAAAATATATATGATATATGAGATAAGGAAAGACAATTGGACAGGGGACGTTAGGCACACTAGTGCACTTATGTATGCTCCTTACTGGCCTCTTAGGAACCTGGAGAGGTCAATCATGGAGACTCTAAGGGAGAAATGTTGGGGGTTGGGAGTTGACACTATTGAGTCTGGTAATGAGTTCCATGCTTCAACAACTCGATTGTTAAAGTCATGTTTTTTACAGTCCAGTTTAGAGAGATGGATTTATGTGAGAGATGGATTTATGGGAGGGGAGGGGGAAGGTAGAAAGTAAAGAAACTCCTTAAAGCACATTAATGATATGGAAATTTGGCATATGTATCTGGTTGGATATTGGTATTGTTTTTTAGTATTGATTGATTGATTTGATTTGATTTATATGCCGCCCTTCTCAGAAAACTCGGAGAAAACTATGTTTTATCCTTAAAGTGGAGAAAAATAAAAAAAATTATATCCGATCAAGAGTAGAGCTGGAAGGGACCTTCAAGGTCTTCTAGTCAACCCCCTATACCAGTGATGGAGAACCTATGTCACATATGGCAGAAGTGGCATGCAAAGTCATATCTCTGGGCATGCCAGCCATCGCCTGTTGCTCTTCTGGGATCTGGTACGCCATCTGGTCTTCGTGCCGGAAACCGGAAGAGCAGCTTCCTGGCATACTGGCCAGCCAGCCTTTGCATGCACAGGAGCACTGGAAACTGCAAGAGCAGCTCCCAGGGCGCATGCATGCACAGGCCAGCTGATCTTCATGCATTCATGCGCATTAGAAACTGGAAGACCAGGGAAGCTAAGCTTTTGGTTTCCAGCACTCCTGATAGGGAGCTGCTTTTACAGTTCCTGGCACACACATGTTGTTGTTTCGGCACTGCCCTATACCTCTGATGGTGAACCTATGCTGTGCATGTCACATGCTTCGACTGCACATGTGCCAGCTTGTTTTCAGGCCTCTGCTGTGCATTATTATTGTTGTTGTTATTATTATTATTATTATTATTATTATTATTATTATTATTTTGTTAGATTTGTATGCCACCCCTCTCCGCAGACTCCGTATGTGTGGGGCATATGCGGGGGACACATGCATGTATGCATAGGGGGCAGGAGGAATGTGCAGGGGGCGTTTGCATTGCATTTGGGGCCTTGTGCAGCACCCCTGCCCCCAGTGAAGGGCTACCAAAATTTTTACGACCACACTGGGGGTGTGGCTTATACAGGACACCCTGCATTTTCTTTCAACATCATTCAGTGCAAATTGGGTGCTCTGGTGTGGAGCTCCATTTTTGCTACCCCACTGTGTCCCCCCTCATCTGGGCAGTAGCCCACCCCTGCTTGCACCCCATTTGGGGCCTGGAAGGCTTCCTATACCAATCTGAAGCCAAAAATAGGCAAGGGGGCTGGGATGCACATGGAGGGGGGGGGTCGCGCACCCATGCGGAGTGGCAGGGGGAGCATGGGGGTCATACATGCATGCATATGCGCCCTTTTGGCACACAATGACAAAAATGTTAGCCATCATTGACCTATACCAGGAGTAGGCAAAGTTGGCTCTTCTATGACTTGTGGACTTCAACTCCCAAAATTCCTGAGCCAGTCATTCTAGCTCAGGAATCCTGGGAGTTGAAGTCCACATATCATAGAAGAGCCAACTTTGCCTACCCTTGACCTTTACCATTTCAGATGAGTGACTGTTCAATCTCTTCTTAAAAACCTCCAGTGATGAAGCACCCACGACTTCTAATGGCAAGCTGTTCCATAGGCTAATTGTCCCCACTGTTAGGAAGTTTCTTCATAATTCCTGGTTGCTTCTCTCCTTGCTTTGTTTCGACTTGTTGTTTCTTTCCTGTCCTCTGATACTTGGGAAAATCAGCTGATTCCCTCCTATTTATGGCAACCTCTCCGATACTGGAATATCCAAAGAAGCCTCTTAAAGCTTCTGAGGTCTTAAGAAAACAAAAGCTATTATGCCAGAATTTTTAACAACCATCAAAAATGCAAAATGACTTTTTTCCAAACATCGTTCTTGCAGGGTATTATTTAACAAGATTTATCGAGATGACTAAAATGATATTATTATTATTTTTAAATCAAACAATTAGAATTACAGTATTGATAAAGGGGATATTTGCAATTGGCCGCTTATATCATAAACACGTCAGTCTTTTTCAGTTTGGAAACTTTTATACACATCAGGAACAAAGTTCCTAACAAATGGAAGAAAACATGGTGACATATTAATATTAAAAGGTGAATATGACACGGGATGTTTGAGTTATGGAACACACATTTTTACAAACGTATTTCAAGATATCTGGAGGAAAGGGATCGATTGGGCGAAAACAAACTGATGTTTACTTGTTCATTTCTGCAATGCATGCCTTGAATCCAATTGAAATAACTGGAAATTCAAGCTTGGCAGAAGCAAAATTGAAAACCTCAATAGCTTCTAAGAACAGTGGAGTGCAGTGATTGCAAGTTAATTTAAGAAGCATCAACAGCTCAGGTGCTAACACTTGGTATGCCTACTCCTTCTGCATAACTGATGTTTGTACTGTTGAGAACAATGTATTTATAGATATTTCACAAATGCGAAGAGAAACAAGAAATGGATAGGTGGTGATTTGCAAGCTGTCCCTCCCTGCAAGGAAAGCAGATAGCAAATCTCATTTGGAATATTGTGTTCAGTTCTGGAGACCTCTCCTCCAAAAAGATATTGATCAAATTGAACGGGTCCAAAGACGGCTACAAAAATGGTGGAAGGTCTTAAGCATAAAACGTATCAGGAAAGACTAAATGAACTCAATCTGTGTAGTCTGGAGGACAGAAGGGAAAGGGGGGACATGATCGAAACATTTAAATATGTTAAAGGGTTAAATAAGGTTCAGGGGGGAAGTGTTTTTAATAGGAAAGTGAACACAAGAACAAGGGGACACAATCTGAGGTTAGTTGGGAGAAAGATCAGAAGCAATAGGACAGAGGACGGAAGGCACTCTAGTGCAGTGTTTTTCAACCAGCGTGCCGTGGCACAATAGTGTGCCGCGAGACATGGTCAGGTGTGCCACGAAGCTCAGAGAGAAAGAAACCAAGAGAGAAAGAAAGACAGAAAGAAAGAAAGAGAGAAAGAAAGAAAGAGAGAGAAGAAAGAAAGAAAGAAAGAGAGAAAGAAAGAAAGAGAGAGAGAAAGAGAACAAGAGAGAAAGAAAGCAAGAGAGAGAGAAAGAGAACAAGAGAAAGAAAGAGAGAGAAAGTAAGCGAGAGAGAGAAAGCAAGAGAGAGAAAGAAAGCGAGAGAGAGAGAGAGGGAGGGAAGGAGAGAGAGAGAAAGACATAGAGGGACATATGGAGGGAGAGAGAAAGAGAGCAAAAAAGAGAGGAAGAAAGGAAGAAAAAGAAAGGGATGGAGAGAGAGAGAAAGAGGAAGGAAGGGAGAGAGAGGGAGGGAGGGAGAAAGAAATAGAGCGAAGGGGAGGAAGAGAGAGAGAGAATTTTTTTGTCCAAACTTTTTTTAGCTGCCCCCCCCGGCTCAATGTGCCCCAGGGTTTCGTAAATGTAAAAAATGTGCCGCAGCTCAAAAAAGGTTGAAAATTACTGCTCTAGTGCACTTGTACTCGCCCCTTACTGACCTCTTAGGAATCTGGATAGGTCAACCGTAGATAATCTAAGGGTAAAGTGTTGGGGGTTTGGGGATGACACTATGGAGTCCGGTAATGAGTGCCACGCTTCGACAACTTGGTTACTGAAGTCAGATTTTTTACAGTCAAGTTTGGAGCGGTTAATATTAAGTTTAAATCTGTTGTAATATTAAGTTTAAATCACATCTGGCCCACCGCTGTCTGTCACCGGCCGGCCCACTATCTCTGACCGGTCCGCGGAGAGCCGTTCCAGTGCGAGGATGAAAGAGCTCACCGCGTCTGCCGGGACTCTTCCGGTTCCTGCTTTCCTGATGAATCATGAGGAGGAGTCCCAGCAGTCGTGGTGAGCTCTTTCATCCTCGCACTGGAGCGGACCCCAACCTCCTACCGAGAACGGCCGAGCACAGAAACCACGCAAACACTCCAGCGCAGTGACTGTGGTGCACCGTGTTGCCGTAAAGCAAACAATTAGGGGTCTGGGTGTTTAAGTCAGGGTAGAACTGAGTTAATTATATTAGTCCGGCCCTCTAAAACCATCCCAATTTCTCATGCGGCCCCATGGCAAAATTAATTGCCCACCCCTGTGTTAGATCATACTGTTCTCGTGGGCCTCCTCTTGGCCATCCCACCCCCACCCTGGCATATCTCAGGACTTTCCCAAAATGCACAGTCATTCTTTTTGGGAAGTCTAGTCCAAAGTCTAGAGTCCAAAGACGGGCTACAAGAATGGTGGAAGGTCTTAAGCATAAAATGTATCAGGAAAGACTTAATGAACTCAATCTGTATAGTCTGGAGGACAGAAGGAAAAGGGGGGACATGATCGAAACATTTAAATATATTAAAGGGTTAAATAAGGTTCAGGAGGGAAGTGTTTTTAATAGGAAAGTGAACACAAGAAGAAGGGGACACAATCTGAAGTTAGTTGGGGGAAAGATCAAAAGCAACATGAGAAAATATTATTTTACTGAAAGAGTAGTAGATCCTTGGAACAAACTTCCAGCAGACGTGGTAGATAAATCCACAGTAACTGAATTTAAACATGCCTGGGATAAACATATATCCATCCTAAGATAAAATACAGAAAATAGTATAAGGGCAGACTAGATGGACCATGAGGTCTTTTTCTGCCATCAGACTTCTATGTTTCTATGTTTCTAGGAGTTGCAGGCTATATTCTCATGAGGAATGTCAGGTTAATAGTACTCCAGACAGTGTTTTCGTGCTGCTGCCTTGAGGGGGAACATAGAAATCTAAATCTGTTGTTCAAAGCCCAAAGGGGAAATTTAGATCTTGTGGAGATTCTCAGTCATCCAGTTCATAATTCTCTCAACTGTGCTTTTTCCTTCAAAAGGCAACCACAGCTTTTAACCTCTTGAAGAAGGAGGAGGAAGAGGAGGAGAGGAAGAAGAAGAAGAGGAGGAAGAGGAGTGTTCTGTCCAAGCGATGAGGCCTCCAAGAAATAGATCCACAAAAACAGCTTTGAAAAGATTTAGGCAGGTAATTCTAATAATTTAGTATCAGGTGGGTTTAACTGTATAAAATGTTATGCTCAAGCAAGAAATCCTACACCATTTCAGACAAATGGTTTTTCAAATCTCTTCTTAAAAACCTCCCTTGTTGGAGCACCCACAACTCCTGTCTTTCTACTGTTTAATTGTTCTCACTGCGAGGGAATTTCTTCTTAGTTCTAGATTTCTTCTCTCTGATTAATTTCCATCCATTGCTTCTTGCCCTGCCTTCAGGTTCTTTGGGGAATAGGTTACTTGTGGTCCCCTTACAATATTGGAACAGTGCAAAAACAACAATAATAGTCCAATTGCCTTTTGAAGCTGGGAAGAAAGAGCCAGGTTAGAGATTCTTTTATGGGACATCCCAGTGAATACTTGAAAAACATTATCAGAGCTCCTGCTCCCATTTGTCTGATTCCTGGGCTCTTGAAGTGTTGGACTCGGAACTTGACACCATATGCAAAGTGGAATATAACCAGAGGTGGGCTACTGCCCGGATGGGGGGGGGGAACCCAGTGGGGAAGTGAAAATGGAGCTCCACCCCAGAGCACCCAATTTGCACTGAAAGATGTTGAAAGAAAATGCATAAGCCCTACATGGCACAGGACCAGATTATCTCCGAGACCGCCTTCTGCCACACGAATCCCAGCGACCAGTGAGGTCCCATAGAGTTGGCCTCCTTAGGGTCCCATCGATCAAACAATGTCGGCTGGCGGGACCTAGGGGAAGAGCCTTCTCTGTGGGAGCCCCGGCCTTCTGGAATCAACTCCCCCCAGAGATTCGCATTGCCCCCACCCTCCTTGCTTTCCGAAAGAGCTTAAAAACTCATCTTTGCCACCAGGCTTGGGACTTTTAGATCTTCCCCCTGACCACTGAATGCTTTCAGTATGATTTCTGAATGTTTGGTTGATACATTTTTCTTTTAATTGTTGTTAAGCTGTAGTATTAATTGGATTTACATTATTGTTTTGTGTTTATATATCCTGTGAGCCGCCCCGAGTCCTCGGAGAGGGGCGGCATACAAATCTGATAAATAAATAAACAAACAAACAAACAAACAAACAAACAAACAAGCCCACACTGTGGTAGTAAAAGTTTTGGTAGCCCTTCACTGAGTATAACCAATGTAGACCAGAGTGGAACATACCATCCTCTTGTAGATACTTTGCACAATCATGCAGAATAATACGATGACTTGAAATGGAAAAATAGAGGGAGTCTCCCTTGGGCAACATTTTTCACTGCAGGGAGAACTATCACTGTGACATGACATTTTATTTTTCTTCCCTTCCGACAGAACATGCAAAGTCTTAGGACAAGAATTGAAATAGACAGGTTTTGTTGTTGTTGTTGTTGTTTTTTAAAGAGAAAATGGCAGGGGGAAAAAGCTCTAATGGTAAATATCACTGATTCAATGTCAGTGCACTTTATTTTTCTGATGTTTCACAATAACACAGCAGCGAGGAACAGAAATTGAATCATTTTTTTTTATATTGCATCTGCTTATATGCATTAGGAGACGTGGACAGGAGAGTGATAGCAGAGTTTGTCTGTTGGATGGTTTCTCCAGAAATGTTTGATGAAAAGGAATGTCTAATCCATTGAAACTCCTTTAGACAGTCACCCATATTCAAAGAGAAAGCTCAGTGGAGCAAAATCCTTGTTTCCCAGAATGCTTTTTCTGGAGGCAAACCAACAGCCCAAGAGCCTCTGACTGTCAATGCTGGAAATTGCTGGATTTTGGCCACTGTAGGCAGACTGGCTTCTAAGCTCTGCTTAGAGATACTGGCATTTGGAGGACGTATTTTTTTCTGTGCCTGTCATGTGTTTCTCTATTGAACTATGAACCCTGCCTACAACTTCCTACCTGGTATTCAACGGCGAAGCCAAAAGCGCTATCTGACAGCATCTCGTAGCAATGGCGCGGGAAAGCTGACACAGGAATTGCCCCGAGGACTCTATAACAGATAAGTAGTAGCATTAGCATTTAGATTTATATACCACTTCACAATACTTTACAGCCCTCTCTAAGTGGTTTACAGAGAGTGAACATATTTCCCCCAACAATCTGCGTCCTCATTTTACCGACGTTGGAAGGATGGAAGGCTAAGTCAACCTTGAGCCTACTGAGATTCGATCTGCCAAACTGCTGGCAGCCGGTGATCAGGAGAAGTAGCTTGCAGTACTGCACTCTAACCATTGCACCGCCGAGACTGTGTCTCAGTACTACTTGGGCCTACTACTCTGTCTAGTAGAGTAATTGGATCTTTTTATACCAAAGGTTGCAGGTCAGATGAAGTTACTCCAAGTAGTTTGGTGGGAATTCTTCTTCAAACCTATGACATGAAGGTTGCTACTTTTATGGTAAAGCTATAGTAACAGAATCTTGCAAGTCTGAACGGGCTCCTCCGCCCCACTTTTTCTTCATCTGGACTAAGGAGGGGCTTGTCTGAGACAATTTATAACCTTCATCATGTATTTTACTATGTGAATATAGATATATACCCACTAAAACCCTCATTGTGTATTGGACAAAATAAATAAATAAATAAAATTTGTTTTCATGGGCCAAGTTTAAGTTCCACCGGCAGAAATGAAGCTGTGTGCCCAGCTCCAGCTGACTACCCACCCTCCCATCCTCCTCCTCTTCCTCGGAAAGCGGCAGGGGGACCAGCCCTGGTAGGAGTTGCAGGGGGGCCATTTCCTCCTCAATCTTTTCTCAACAGCTGATTGACACCCATTCACATCGCTACCCAGCCTGATGTGGGGCGGGGTGTGACCCAGGAAGGAGAGCGCAGGAAACGCGAAGCAAATTGTCACCCCAGAGAGCGACACAGATGAGGTTGTAAGTTGAGGACTTAACAGTTTACTTGAACGATGATTGTTCAAGCCACTCCCATCTGGTCACATGGCTGGCAAGCCACTCCTACCCAGTCACATGACCATCAAGCCACACCCACAAAATAAGCCGCACCCACAGTGTGGCAGTAAAACATTTGGCTGCCCATTACTGCCTTAGTAGCAACTCTTCTCCTCTCCTTCAAGACCTTTCTTTCATTTCCCTATATCTGCCCTACATTGCATCTCTCCCTCCCTCCCTCCCTCTTACTCCCCCCCCCCTCTCTTTCTCCCTTCCGCTTCTAATCCTAATCATTGCCTAATCACTATGCTTAGCTTCTTTTTTTTAATAATATATTTTTATTGATTTTTAACAATAACAATAAAACATACACACAACATATAACAGTGCGCCCAGTGTTCTCAGTGCCCTCCACCCGACAACATTCATATCTCTTCACCAAAATGGGGGTGTATTTTGTATATACCATTTTAACTCAAGAGCAATATATCTATTTACATATTATAAAGTGATTCTAATTTATTCTCTATAGCTTAGTCTCAAATTCTACTGACAACGTATCCTCTTACCTTGTCCCATCGTCCCATCAGTTCCCGCAAATCCATTTCATTGGCTGAATTCATCCTCTTATCCATAATCACAAATTGAATGTGATCTACCATGTACCAATACCAATTTTGTATTGTCCATTTTGTCTCATCCTTCCAGCCTAGGACTATTACCGCCTGAGCGCTTTCCATCACTGCTTCTTTTATTTCTCTAAATTCCCCCATCTCGTTCCTTTTAAGTAATACCGTCATTTCCTTTGTAATTGTCCATTGTATGTTTAACATCCTATTAGTGTCCTCTTGCACTTTTCCCTCAAATGTTCTGCACTACCGGGCATTCCCAAAACATATGCATAAACACTCCCTTATCTTGACGCCCATGCCCATCACTATGCTTAGCTCCAAACAAGGTAATGTGATGCTACTCTTCTAAAAATCTTAAAATTTATTCTTACCTAGGTAAGGTCACGTCTGCACTCTGCTCCTCCGAGACACGATCTGTCCCTCTGAAAGCAAAGCAGGAACATTGGAAGTGACACTTGGGCAGCTTCTGCTAGGGATCCCACCCTTATCAGTACAAGGAATGCCGAACGGGAGAGTCCTGAATTGAAGTCAACAATGCAAGGCCCATTTCCAGAAACTCCAAAATTCAGTTGTCCATCCTTTTTTTGAGGGGGGGTATATACATTTTTTTTTATTTTTCACACCCTACAGAGATTACAGTTTACATACCTCAAATCACAATATAATACAACACAATATCAAATGCCAAATTAATAAATTTTTTTCTAATTATTTATCTAATTATTTCTGGTATATATCATTCATCCTGTGCTACCTTCTTTCCAAATGCTATCATCCGGATTTTAGATAAAGTTCTCCCCTTTCATTTATATTTAGAGTGCTATAGATATCTAGATTTCTCTTAGCTATTTGTTATTTTTCCTAACTGTGCCGTGCTTCAGTCCCTTTCTAGCGTTCTTAGAAAACACATTCCTATTTTCATTTGAAAAAAATCCTGACAGGGAAGAGGGGAGTTTGGCAGACAGCCCAGGAGGAGATCAATCATCTGTATCATCCCTGGATTCTGAACAAGAATGATTGACACGTCCATGCATGCATAGAGTGATGCATAGGAGACAACAACTGAAGGATTATTACAAGAGTAAATGAGGCCACCTGTGCTTGGGTGGGGCTGCTGTAATTAGTGCTACAGATAAAAGTGCAGCCTGGTGTGTTAGCCTCATGGCAGTTTATCTGATTCATTGTTTCGTCAAGGTTGTGGTTTTCTGCTGTTCAGGATTATGCGTGTGGACTCTCTGGACTTTAGAATTGGACTCAGTTTCCCAGTTATTGGGTGAGCAATTGGACTGCATTTCACCTGTGCCTTGTGTGTACCAGACAATCCCTTTGACATTTAAAAAGGGAGCTGTTTCTGTTTTTCTGTTGATAAAGACTTTTGGGTTTTCCTTTTATTGTGTGGTGTGTGTCTTCCTGGACTAATTACCCTGTAATTACGGGCAGTTGAAACACACCGGCAGAACACTCTCCAAGCTTGGTTGCTTTCTTACAGAGTTTTATTACCCAACTAGTTACCATCATCAGTACCAGCGGTGGTAGCTAGCTGCGGAAGTTACCTAGCTAAATATTGAAATGCCTGCAGTGCACAAAAGACACCCTCAGAGAGCACCAAGGACTCTATGCTTCAACCCGGAGCTACAAACATTCCCTAACATTGATGCTCATAACATCAAACATGCTTACCTCGGTCTCCTGAAATAAAAGCACAGGAAGCAAAGGATGACCAACAGGAGCAGCACCGCAAAGAAGGATCCAAGGATAGCCACTGAACACAGAAAGAAAAAATAAGATCTTTGGACAAACAATTGGGTCCAAAAATGTATGAAACAATTATTACCCTCCAAATGGAACGGTCTTCTTCAGAAACCATTACTTAAATTGCTGTGGTGCAACTGGACAACTAAGACATAATTTACGCTAAGATGGTCTTAGGTCTCACCTGTAGTATCGATGGAGCACTCCACAGTTTCTGAGACCGCATATTGGTTGTACCAAAATGTTTTTATTTTAATTTGATAGACTTTGACAGGCTGAAGTCCTTGAATCACCAGTGATTCACTGCAATTTGGCTCATTTTTCCAGACTTGATCTGACTCGAGAACCACAATTTTACTAACAGCGCTGGATGGACATGTCCAGGATAATTTCAGGCTCCAACTATCTTGCAAAGGGATGCATAGCAAATCACTTATTTGATCCGGCACTGTTCAAGCAAGAAGGAAAGAGAGTGAGTGTGTATGTGTGTGTGTGAGAGAGAGACGCCTTCTCACAACTTCACCAACTCATTCTATCAACTTTATCCCCCCCTGAGGGTCTAGTCGGGCAGGGGATTGGAGTCAGGGATGAACAATTCAAGGCTGGCAGGTAAAATAAAGGAAGATCTCAGGAGGTAGATGGAAATAAACTCCAGTGATGCTGTAGAGGAGAGAATTCTATGCCTCCTATCCCTGGCCCATCCACGGATGGCAAACCCTTCGATTGGGCTAAATTTAAATTCAACCAGCATTCTAGTTGCTTATGCTTAGGGAACAGATTAAGGTTTGAGGCCAGACCAGCAATGACATCTACTTACCTTCCCTACTGGTTCAAAAGGGTGCACTTTGTGTGCAAGTGCCTTGCTTGTGCCACTGTCATACGTGCTTTTTCACCCTCTGAGCATGTGCAAAAAACTTTTCACATCCGCAGAGGATTTTTTTTTTTTAAATGGTGATATCTGGGCAGGTGGGCAGAGCCTCATGTGGCCACCAGTGGTTTAGATAACTGGTAGTTATCTGAACCACTGGTAGCCACAGTGGTAGTTATCTGAGTCACTGGTGGCCACAGTGGTAGTTATCTGAACCACTGGTGGCCACAGTGGTAGTTATCTGAACCACTGGTGGCCACAGTGGTAGTTATCTGAGCCACTGGTGGTCACAGTGGTAGTTATCTGAACCACTGGTGGCCACAGTGGTAGTTATCTGAACCACTGGTGGCCACAGTGGTAGTTATCTGAGCCACTGGTGGCCACAGTGGTAGTTATCTGAGCCACTGGTGGCCACAGTGGTAGTTATCTGAACCACTGGTGGCCACAGTGGTAGTTATCTGAACCACTGGTGGCCACAGTGGTAGTTATCTGAGCCACTGGTGGTCACAGTTGTAGTAATCCGAACCACTGGTGGCTGCTACGGGTGCACCCAAACTGGGTTGAGCCAGTAGCATTTCACCCCTGGGCCAACTCTGGCCTCAGATTGTCATGAACAAAATCTAAAGCTGCCTGTACCGCTTTGGGCGTCTTCCATGTGCGCATATGCGTCCCAACATGTTTTTGCTTCTGTGCATGTGCAGAAAGCAAAATCTCACGAGGGGGATGTGCACATGTGAGATTTCAGTGATTTTTTTTGTTTCTGCACATGCGCGGAAGCAAAAAAATCTCTTCTGCATGCATGTCCCCTCATGAGATTTTGCTTCCTGTGCATGCATAGAAGCAAAACCACACACTGTCACATGCACACATGCACACAAGACACCCAAAGCTGTGCATGCAATGCACCAGTAGCAGCAGTAAGAGCAATCTGTCCTTGCTTTGAACGGTCACTAAATGAACTGTTGTAAGCTGGGGACTGGCTATAATGGGAGTAAAAATATAACCTGATGGCACATAAGGAATACATCATTCGTAGCCTAATTCTTTCCATAAATCTATTATTCATTGACAAAGAGTGGTTCCCCCCATTCTCCCATGAAGTACTTGTGGCTCCATGCTGATAAAGGCCAGTGCTGTCTCTGGACAGGGAAGTATTTCCAGCTGTGCTGAAAAGGGTGAAGGTGTAATTGGTGCTGGGAGTGAGACTGTGCAGGGCCGCTTGTTCCAAAGTCTTGGGGAATGTCTCGCTTCCTCTGGCTTCTGAAGTGTTCCACTGGAGTCGGATGGCACTGAACAGCGAGTTCGGGTTCACCCAGGCAAAATGAGCTGTGGTTTGATTGATCATCTGGATGCGGAAGTTTGTTGGGGGCAGTGGGGCTGAAAGAGAGAGGTAGAGTATTAGACAGCAACCCCAGAAAGCAACCAGCCCGATTTTGTTTGAGAAGCAGTTTGCTTTAGTGCAGTCCTTCTCAAATAGTGAGGCACGGAGCGATGCCAGGGGGGGCGTGTGACCCTGGCAATGTGAGGTTTTTTGCCACTAGGAGGAGAGGGTTTTTGCATCGAACAATAGCACACAGCACAGAGCAGGAAATATGAAGTATAGATAACAAACCCTTAAGAGACACCACGGAAAAATGTTTAACAGGGATGAAAAGAAAGGAGGAGAGAGACGGAGATCAAGAGACAAATGTAAGTCTCTCGAAAGCTAAGATGAGGAAATATGATGAAGGGTGTATAGTGCTTGGCTTCACAATGACTACAGTGAGAGATGAGGAAAGACCGATATATTTACTGTGTCTAAAATGTTGACAGCAGACAGCATGAAGCAAAATAAATTAAGGCATCACTTAAATACATTACCCTTGTGTTTGTGAAAAAAACTTGAGTTTTTTTAGTGAAAACATGCCAAATATTGCAAACAATCATCCCAGCGGAGAGATGAAGAGGCACAAAATGTTTGTTTCTTCCTGGGGGGGGGGGGGGGACAGGTAACAAAAAATAATTGAAAAACACTGCTTTAATGGTTAAACCACCAGGCTAAAAACCAGGAGACTGAGAGTTCTAGTTCCGCCTTAGGCCTGAAAACTGATTGGGTAGCTTTGGGCCAATCACCAGGAGACTGTCAGTTCTAATCCCGCCTTAGACATGAAAGCTGAGTGGGTGATTTGGGCCAATCATCAGAAGACTGTTAGTTCTAATCCCTCCTTAGGCGTGAAAGCTGAGTGGGTGACTTGGGCCAATCACCAAGAGACTATCAATTCTAATCCCACTTTAGGCATGAAATCCATCTGTGACTTTGTACTAGTCACTGTCTTTCAGCGCAATGTATCTGACATGGTTGTTGGGGCCGGGGGGGGGGGGGAGAGAAGGAGGAGTATAAGTTACGTCTGCCATTTTGAATTATTTATAAAAATAAGAAAGGCAGGATTTTAAACATTATAAAAATGAAGGAATGAATTAAAATATAAAAGAGAAGAGTTCTCTTTTAAAGACGTCTTTGGTTTCCTGCAATCTTTATACATAAGAAGACATTATTTCCAACCCCTGGTTCCACAGGCAGGGGAGAACGGCAGTTGCATCTGATACAACTGAGGAGAAGGCCTGTTGATAGGAAGAACTTGGAAATCAGAAGCAAACCTGCGTTGAAGGATGAGAAGCCTCCAGAATTCCTTCATTTGTTGCACTGACATCTTGCCTGTTTTGTGTGGCCCTTGAGCATCACAACAACCCTGGGGGCCGGGGGAGGGCAGAGGGAGTGAAGGATGTTCTGTTGGGCTCTCTGGTAGACTCCTCCCAAAAATTCACAGGTACAAATTTCAGACACACCCACGTTTTAAAATTCAAAACAATGTTCTTTATAATGAAAATTACCTTAACCTAAGCTCTCTTTTGGTATAGCAAAGAGCACTCGTCTCCAAACAAACTGGTAATTTGTACAAGTCCCTTATCAGTTCTGTGATACTTAGCTTGCAGCTATGAGGCAATTCACAGTCCTTCTTCTTTCACAAAGTGAAACACACTTTGCTCTGGTTTAGTTTCAAAGCGGGGAAAAATCAGCACACAAAAAGTCAAAGTCAGTAAAGCAGTCACAAAACACAATGATCCTCCACAATGGCCAAACCCACAGGCTGCTATTTATAGCAGCCTCACTAATTACCACAGCCCTACCCAACCACAGGTGGCCTCATTTTCTTTGATAATAATCTCTCGGTTGTTGTTGCCTATGCATCGCTCTCCACATGCGTGACTGTATCATTAACTCTTGTTCTGAATCCAAGGAGGAGCTAGATAATTGATCTCCTTCTGAGCTGTCTGCCACACTCTCCTCCTCCCTGTCACTCATGTCTTCTTGGTCAGAGGAGCCTTCATCATCAGATTCCACCAGGGGGGCAAAACAGGCCTGCAGCATGTGGATGTCTCCCCCACATCCACAGTCCTTGTGGCAGGAGCTGGGCCAGAGCTAACCACAACAAAGGAAAGTACCCAAGGTCTCTCAGAAGAATTCATGGCCAAGCAGCAATTGGAAATCTAGCTTCCTTCAGGACTGGGATGTCAATAAAAAAAGTGCAAACTAATTAATGCAAGAAGCAAAGTAAACAAAATGACTGAACTACTCCTCTTATTAAATACTGCCTCATTCGACATTACGTTTGTTTGCAAAACATGGCTAAAAGCATCCGTCCCAGACTCCATTATCACAATAAAAGATTATCTTGTTTACTGGTCTGACTGTGAAACCCACAGAGGAGGCGAAGTAGCCATCTTCTACAAAAAGACACTAAACATAAAAAATATTCAAGTTACACATGAACTCGTTCTTCCTGAAATCATTGTATGTGAACTGTCCCTAAATACCACATTATGTTACAGAGCCCCTGATTATGACATCATACATGCGAACAAATTAATCTCACTGCTAATGTGGGCAGCCTCCTGCCCATACCCTCTTATCTTTCTTGGTGACCTCAATCTATCTCTTATTAATTGCACCCTAAATGAATGTACAACAGAACCCACCCGTGCAACCCTATACAATGCTGTTACTAATCTGGGACTAGGTCAACTATAACTAAAAAGCTAGGCTCAACAATTGTCTTGATCTCATCTTCTACAAGAGTTTAAGCTCAATTTATGGATTACAAATAAAAGAATCATTTTCCAATAGTGACCAGAGCATATATACACCATTACAAAAAATCATCTTAATGATGGGATACCCAATTACAACAAAAAAGCCAACCATAACTTCATAAACGCCAACCTCTCATTTCTTGATTGGCAAACTCTATTCTTGGGATGTAACACTGCCAATGACCATTATAACATTTTCTTGCTTAAAGTCAAATAACTATCAAACTACATGTGCCACTAATAACTATCAACCACCCCCCAAAACAACAACAACAACAAACAAACAAACCCCATATCAATGAGGAAGCTCATACAAAAACAAAAACTCTCTTGCAGAAAAACAAAATGGCTACATAGCCATTAAAAACAGCTATAAAAATATATGCCACCAAATAAAGACTGAATGCACCAACTACCACAGCAAACAAAAGGAAAATCTTCTGCACACAAAAGCCAACTGTGTCAGGTGCACTTCCATTCAAAGTCCAGGAAAGAAAAATCCCAACTCCATGTTGATAGAAATGATATTTTTACTAGACAAAAACTGATAGTGACAAAAGGAAAGCAAGTTCTGGGGCAAAAGGTATGTAAATGTACATACAAAGAATCCCAAAAGACAAATTAGAGACAATATGAATACAATTTCAAACACTTAGAATACTATGAACAAAATACTATGAACAACATCCAGAGAAACAAGTAGCGTTAATGTTCTTGGATGCACAAAAGGCATTTGATAATGTAAATCAGCAGTTCATGAATCAACAGTTGCAGTATATGGATTTTGGGGAAAGGTTTGTTGATGCCCATAAAAGCAATCTATAGTAAACAAACAGCAAAAATAATAATAAGTAGAGAAATGACTGATATAGTAGACATTATGAAAGGGACAAGGCAAGGATGCCCATTGTCACCTCTGTTATTTATTTTAAACTTAGAAATATCAACTTGCAGCATATGGAAGGGCAATAATATCATAGGTATAAAAATGAAAAAAGCAAAAGATAAATGACAAGCATTTGATGATTTGGTGTTTATACTTGAAGATCCACTTGAGTCAGCTGAACAAGAATGTCAGAGAGAGAGCCTGGAACAGAATGAAGTTGACTTCCGCACTGAAGCACACGTGACTAAGCCTTAAATAGTCTAAGGGCTGGCCAATAAATCTGCAGCTCCTCTTGCATAGCCACTCCTGCCTTCTAATAGCCCTGTGTGCCCCACCATCAAGAAGAGGCTCCTTTTCTTCTCCTGAGCCACTCATGTGTACCTCAGGAGGTGCAGAAGGCCCTGACTGGCTTTCAGCCTCTGACACCAAATCCTCTTCGACTTCCTCGCTATTGGACTCGGGTTCCAGGTGCATGAGCCGATGGTACTGTGCCACAACCGCCTCTCGATCCTTGGAATCTGTGACCAGCTGCACAAGACATGGACAGGCCACAACACTTTTCACTGCTATAGCTGAGCCTCTAAGTATAATTTTTGAAAAATCCTTCAGGACATGCTCCCTACCAAACCTATGGTGACTAACCATGGTCATCCCCATCTTATAATGGGGGTACATAAGCACCACCAGCGAGTCTACCATCCCTGTCCAAATGTTCCCTTTTATTTGCACCCATTTTATGTATTCAAATAATGTTATACTTATATGTATTATTGAATACATATTTGTCTAAATAAATAAATCACTTTACAAAATTGCACTCACGTGTCAGAATCCACTGCTCTGTGGCTGTGCTCAAAATCCCATTGAAATCTGAGATCACTTTCACCAGGTACAGAACTCCTGGTTTCAAATTGCAAAGGGTGTAACGGGAATCCAGGATGGTGGAGTTGCCCACTTGTGTCCCGTCTTCTCTCCACCAACTGATTCTGTATGAATAGCCTGTTGCATTTGGGTCTTCAGGTGGGTTCCAGGCCATGGAAAAATTATGAGGGCTGTAACTTTCCACAGTGATATTCTTAGGGCTGTTGGGAGCTGAGAGAAGAGCAGTTTTAGTTAGCCTGCTATCCCAATACCAGGAAGCCAAATAGCCTTACAACCCATAAAAGATTCAAGCTTATCCGAGTCCCTATTTGAGTTGGCCAAAAGGATTCTGGGAGTTGAAGTCTGCACACTTGACAGTTGTCAAGGTTGCTTGCTCTAACCTTTTCTTTGAAGAAGGACAGAAAAATGTTACTGCAATAAACAAGATTGCTATCGATATCTCTGATGTTACGCCAGGGGTCCCCAACCTCCAGTCTGTGGACGGGCACTAATCTGTTGACATGTCAGAAAGCAGGCCACATAAACAAGGGAAGCCCGATCCACAGGATGCAGCCACCATGCGAAACTAGGCCTCCACCAGTCTGCGGAAAAAGCTCTCTCCACAGAACTGATCCCTTGTGCCCAAAAGGTTGGGGGGTTGCTGTGTTATTGTGACTACCAGGGCCACCAAACCCTCCTCTAATATTTTGTTTCTGGTCTCGGGCTTAATGATCATTAACCCAGCAGCCATTTTAAAATCATCCTGTGTGGTTACAGAAACCATTGAGAAATTAAGTCAATAGTTACAGTGGTTCTCAACCTTTCTAATGCCGCGACCCCTTAATACAGTTCCTTATGTTGTGGTGACCCCCCCCCAACCATAAGTCTAGCACCAATTCTCCCCAAAGAGTTTTAAACTGATTGACAGGAAGGTCAGTGGGACACCCCCGCTGTAAACACCTGATTGGTTGGATTGTAAAAATATGACCAAAGGTGCCAGAATAGAAGGTTTAGTTTCCAATACAGTGGTACCTCATCTTACGAACGCCTCTTCTAACGAACTTTTCAAGATACGAACCCGGTGTTTAAGATTTTTTTGCCTCTTCTTCCGAACTATTTTCACCTTACGAACCCAAGCAGCTGCTGCTGGGATGAAGGGGTTTCTTTTCCCCCCCTTTTTTGAAGAAAGAAAAGGGAGGGGCAGCTTGGAGGAAAGATTTTGCAGAGAACAACGTGCTTGCAAAGGCACTGAAACGGTGTCTTTTGAAGAAAGAAAAGGGAGGGGTGCCCCCCCTTGCCTTTCTTCCTTCCCACTCACCCTTTAGCCTAGCCTTGCTTCTTCCACCCGCCCCCTTTAGCTGCTCGTCCCTGCCCTCTGTTCGCCTCCCTTCTAAAGTTTGGGATTTTCCTGAAGGATTTGCACGCATTATTTGCTTTTACATTGATTCCTATGGGAAACATTGTTTCATCTTACAAACTTTTCACCTTACGAACCTCCTCCTGGAACCAATTAAGTTCGTATGATGAGGTACCACTGTACCATGGGAAATTTGTCTTTTCCCATGATCTTAGGCAACCCCTGTGAAACGGTCATTCGACCCCCAGAGGGGTCCCAATCCCCAGGTTGAGAATCATTGCCAGGAAATCCTCACTTAACAAACACCAGTGGGACTGGCAATTCCATCTTTAAGCAAAGCGGTCACCAGGAAGGAAATAATGTGATCGCAATAGGCTTACAACCTCAAACTTTGTTCATGGCTCTTAAGCAAATCATTTGTGGTCGTTAAGTGAAAGATCACCTTACTGCAGTGGATTTTATGATCTCACTTCTGCTGCCACGTAATCATGACTTGCAAGTTTTGCTTCTCACTGACTCTGCTTATTGGAAGTGTGCAAATGGCAACCACATAACCACAGGATGCTGTGGCTGTAATAAATTGGAGAACAGGTCATCAAGTAACTTTAACAGTGTTGTCACAACTTCAAATGGCAGGGCAGTCATTATAAAAGGACTGCCTCTGATGGCCTGCAAAGCATTTTGTATTGTACTTTGTATTTATTAGATTTGTATGCCGCTCCTCTCCGAAGACTCGGGGCGGCTAACAACAATAAAAAAGACAATGTGAACAAATCTAATATTAAAAATAATCTTAAAAAACCCAATTTAAAGAACCAATCATACATACAAGCATACCATGTATAAATTCTATAAGCCTAGGGGGAAGGGAAAATTTCAATTTCCCCATGCCTGACGACAGAGGTGGGTTTTAAGGAGCTTGCGAAAGGCAAGGAGGGTGGGGGCAACTCTGATATCTTGATTCCAGAGGGTCAGGGCCGCCACAGAGAAGGCTCTTCTCCTGGGTCCCGCCAAATGACATTTTTTGTTGACGGGACCCGGAGAAGGCCAATTCTGTGGGACCTAACCAGTCGCTGGGATTCGTGCGGCAGAAGACGGTCCCAGAAATATTCTGGTCCGATGCCTGAAGGACTTTATAGGACATAACCAACACTTTGAATTGTGACTGGAAATTGATTGGCAACCAATGCAGACTCCGGAGTGTTGGTGTGACATGGGCATATTTAGGGAAGCCCATGATTGCTCTCGCAGCTGCATTCTGCACGATCTGAAGTTTCCAAACACTTTTCAAAGGTAGCCCCATGTAGAGAGTGTTACAGTAGTCGAACCTCGAGGTGATGAGGGCATGAGTGACTGTGAGCAGTGACTCCCGGTCCAGACTTATTTGACGTATTTTATGGATCCTAAGCCGTCATTTCCTTCACCTCCCGCTTAGCCTTCTCCCCCCACATAAACACTGCATTAAATCCATTCTACCTGTGATGACATTTATGGTCTTGGTGTTGCCATAAACGTTGCTCTTGATAATGGCCGTGACTCGAATGGTGTACATTGTTCCTCCTTTCAATCCTTCCTTAAGAAACAGTCTTTCATTGATAATGTCGCAGTCGATCAAGCAGACACAATACGTGTAGGTGTGGTTTTGAGGGTCTTTGGGTGGCTTCCATGCAATCTGCAGGGAATCCACCGTGCGGTTTTCTATTGTGAGATTCTGGACTGGCGAAGGCCCTGCGATAAACAGAAGAGATTTTTTCACAGCCTTCTATACTGAGCAACACTTGTTGATTCGGCATCACTGCTGAGAACTGCAACAAAATGGTACAAGACGGAATGTGCTGATGTCCAGGCAGGGTGTAGAAATTGAAATAATAAATAAAGAAGCAAGGAAACTGTTCTATTTCCCTCTACTCTCATTTGTTCCACTTTTATTTTCCCCCAGAATAATCAGCTAGGAATTCCTTGATACAAAGCTTAAGATTTATTAGGCTATTAGCTACCTCTAATTATATTTGCTGTTTAAAAATAAACATTTTGAATTTTTTGAATTCAGTTTTTTTTTAAAACTTTGGACTTCCCTTAAGTCTCCTCATTCATTGCTCTTGAGTATGATAGTGCCATTTTGCAAACTTAGAGATGGACGTTTAGAAAACCAAGCTGGGCACTGTATTAAAAAACAGTATTGATTCTCAGTTTGGAAATTTTATCAGAAATGTAACAGGTTTCATTATATGAATTATTGATTCATTGGTGCATAGGTACTTCTCACACAACTTTGCATATCAGTTGTCTTAATCCTTTCAGGGTGTTTACACTCCTATGTCATTATCTTCACTGATGCCTCTTTTCTTCCTATTGGCCAATGGAGAGATGTCCAAAATGGCAACCAACCAACCCATCTCTCCCTGTTTTCATTCTCAGTTTTTGCTGATGGCTTTTAAAACAAGGCATAATCATGGCCATTGCAAGGGGAAAGTAGCAAAAGTGATTGACAAATAAATGGACTTGGCTAATGTCAATATGTCATAAGATACCATTGTTAGTACTCTGTACAAAACAGTTGAGTTTGGCAATATATAAACAAGCTAATAATGAATGCTTGCATGTATTGAAGCACTATGGCTTTAAAAGTTAGTGTTGGAGATTGCCATAAATAAGGTTTTTAAATAAGGGGGTTTTAGATATTTTTAAATATTAGTTTTGTTATTAGATTTGTTATTGTACGTTGTTTTTATTATTGCTGTGAGCCACCCCGAGTCTACAGAGAGGGGCGGCAAACAAATGTAAATAATAATAATAATGATGATGATGATGATGATGAAGCATAAAACACCAGACATCTTGATTGTGGAGAAAAAGAAAGTATGGATCATCAACATCACAATCCCAGGGGACAGCAGAATTGAGGAGAAGCAGCTAGAGAAATTAGTGAAATACGAAGATCTAAAAATCGAGCTGCAACGACTCTGGCATAAGCCAGTGAAAGTGGTCCCAGTGGTACTTGGCACGCTGGGCGCAGTGCCAAAGGATCTCAGCGGACATTTGAAAACCATCAGAATTGACAAAATCTCCATCTGTCAATTGCAAAAGGCCGCTTTACTTAGATCGGCAAACATAATTCGCCGCTACATCACGCAGTCTTTGGTGCTTGGGAAGCGCCCGACTGGTGATGAAATACGAAATCCAGCATAGTGATCTCGTTTGCTGAGTTGTATTGACATAATAATAATAATAATAATAATAATAATAATAATGATGATGATGATGATGATGATGATGATGATGATGATAATAATAATAATAATAATAATAATAATAATAATAATAATAATAATAGGGAGCCAGAAGCGCAATTCTCTCTCTCTCATTTCTCTCTGTATTTTTGTGACTGCTGTAGTAAGAACTGTATGTTCAATGATAGTTTATGTATTTGTAAGCTGTACAAGTAAAGTTTGTACTATTGTTAATGTATTGTGAGTTATTGGCTGATTTGACTGTGCATGACTGGATTGTTTAACGTGATTACGATATTTGCTAAAGTAAATACTATTTTATAAACCTTAATATATCTGGTTTGTGTGACTGAACCATTACTCATATCTCCTGGCTATCTGCTGGATATCTGCTAGATTTACACATTTCTTTTGTGCATTTGTATCCTTGATAACTCAGGGGTCATTCTGTATACTCCTTAACAACCATGGATAGAGGGAGGGAGGGAAATTGCTTCAAAGTGTTACTTCAGTGTTTGGGATTTCCTTCCCTTTGAAGCAATTCAAAGTGTTGGTTATGACCTATAAAGCCCTACATGACATTGGGCCAGAAAACCTACGGGGCAGCCTTCTGCGGCACGAATCCCAGCAAACAGGCAGGTCCCACAGATTTGGCCTTCTCCAGGTCCCATCACCTAGACATTGTCAATTGATGGGGCCTAGAGGAAGAGCCTTCTCTATAGGGGGCCCAGCCCTCTGGAATCCGCTCCCCCTGGAGATTTGTATTACCCCCCCCTCCTTGCCTTCCACAAGAGTCTTAAGACTCATTTATGCCACCACGCTTGGAGCCATTAGATCCTTGTCCCCATGGCCGTTGAATGTGTTGAGAGAAAGTTGATAGAATGAGAATGACTATTTTTTTACGGTTTTGGGGTTTTCTAGATTTTTTATATTTTATAGTTAATTAATTGGATTTAAGATGCTATACATTATTTTATTATATGTTGTAAGCTACCCCAAGTTCTCAGACAGGGGTGGACATAGAAGTCCGATGGATGGATGGATGGATGGATGGATGGAAGGAAGGAAGGAAAGAAAGAAAGAAAGAAAGAAGGATGAATGGATAGATGGATGGATGGATAAATAAATCGATCAACAAATAAATAAATTGATCAATAAAAATAAATAAACAAGCAAGCAAGCAAGCAAACAAACAAACAAATAAGATGAGCTGCTACTGACAAACCAAAGGCGTATCTTGGTCTGTAACTAGTGGAGCTGTGCTCACCACTCTCACGGTCAGGTTCATCACTCCCCCACCCCAAGTTGATGCTTCCGATGCTCCAAAAGAAGAGTGGTGAGAGCAGAGGCTGAGTGGAACGAGCGTGTTCCTGACTGACTGAAGGTGCACGTATAGGACATTTGATCTGCTTTTGGAGCATTGGGCAGCCTTGGTGAGTCTGGAGGAGCACCAGACTAGGCTTCACTTCTCTGCACCAAAAGTTTTTGCAAACCAATGAAAGGCTTTGTGGGAATGACCTTGCACTGTTTCAAGTCTTTCATCTTTTCACGAAAGCTTTTGGGTGTGGAGAAGCTTGAAGGAGTGTGAAATGGCACCCCAAAGGCTTCTCTTCTCTGTGACTCTATCTACATGCAACCATGTGTGCCACCCCACTGCTCATGTGGCCCAGTTCCACTCTCCTTCCACCAGCCGGGCCACCCAGCCGCAAAGGTTGAGGACCGCTGCCCTTGAGCATGCAGGAGAAAGCATGGGAGAACCTGAAGGTGGAGTTAAAAGAGAGATTAGCTTAGAATCCCTATGTAGACACAAGCAAACTAAATCTCCCTTGAATTCTGTTGACTCTTGTCTAACTTCAAGTGGGTATTAATGTTAGTTGAGAATATTCCTGTGGAAAAGACATAAGTAGCAATAAATCAGTTTAATTGGACCTTCAAATAAACACACTCCCAAAATTCATGCAAAGTTCATCAGCAATATAGATCAGCTCAGATCTCAGACTGGGCCAGCATTTGAGAATGGAAAGAACCTTAGTTCTACTGTATCAGAAAATAGACATAACCAGGAGCCCTGGAGGTACAGGCTTAGAATGCAGCATTACAGGCAAACTCTGCCCACAGCTGAAGTTCAATTCTGTTTTAAATATGTATAATGTACACTGAAGAGGGCACTTAATTTTATTGTACATGGTGCAATGACAATAAACTAAATTACACTGATGGGGCTCAAGGCTGCTAAAACCAGAATCAAGATTGTTGGGGGCAATATTTTGACTCTACAATTTCACCCAGAGAGTGTTGAAAAGCACTATGGGGCCATATATAAGTCTAAGTGCTAAGAGCTATCTTGTTTTGGCTGCTGCGAGCAAATAATGATTGTGAGACTCACTAGTTGTTATGTTGATGGATGTTTCTTCACTACAACTTCCGTTCAGGACTCTGTACACTGTCATGTTATATTCCTGCCCAGGGGAGAGCTTTGTCACGACGACAGGACATGCATTTGTCCAGCTGCTTTTAGAGGTCATTACTGAGTGATCTGGGGAGGTTTCACGACAGCAGTTGATCACATCTTGCCAGTTAAGAGTTACAGAACAGTTGAGTTCCTCCGTTGAAATCAGACCCTTTGTAGGATTCAGCTCTGTGCAGAAAATGAAATAAATGAATCAGAAGTAAAGAGATTATGTCTTTCTCGTTGACTAGGTAAAAGAGTCCTGCTAGAGTTGGACAGCATATAAATATCAAAAATAAAACAAACAAACTCTCTCCCAGGTTGCAGCTCTGGGTTCTTCAAGCTGGTGCTCCAAGGAATCAGTGATCTTGACATGTTTGTTTGTTTGTTTGTTTGTTTGTTTGTTTGTTCGTTCGTTCGTTCGTTCGTTCGTTCGTTCGTTCGTTCATTCATTCATTCATTCATTCATTTATTTATTTATTTATTTATTTATTTATTTATTTATTTATTTATTGGACTTATATGCCGCCCCTCTCCATGGACTTGGGGCGGCTCACGACATTCCGATAAAAAGATACAACAACACAAGAGCACACAACAGATTTAAACTTAATATTAACCGCTCCAAACTTGAATGTAAAAAATATGACTTTAACAATCGAGTTGTCGAAGCGTGGAACTCATTACCGGACTCCATAGTGTCATCCCCAAACCCCCAACACTTTACCCTTAGATTATCCATGGGTGACCTATCCAGGTTCCTAAGAGGTCAGTAAGGGGCGAGTACAAGTGCACTAGAGTGCCTTCCGTCCCCTGTCCTATTGCGCTCCTATATCTCCTATACCTTTCTTCTATTCCTACATCTCTTCTTCTATTCTTTCATTGATACGTTCTATTACTATACCTTCTTTTCTATTATTTCTTAGATATATTTTACTATGAGTATCTCCTCTATAACCTTCATCATGTATTTTACTATGTGTATATAGATATATACCCACTAAAACCCTCATTGTGTATTGTACAAAATAAATAAATAAATAAATAAATAAAATAAATACTTTTAAAAATGTGTCTTAAAAACTAGTCATTTAAAAGCAAACAATCACATCCATACTGTCACATTCAATACATTACGTAATTGGGCAGAGGTTTGGGTCTAGTGTCCCCAAGCCTGCCGACATAGGTGCGTTTTCAAGTTCTTACGGAAGGCAAGGAGGGTGGGGGCGGTGCGAATCTCTGGGGGGAGCTGATTCCAGAGGGCCGGGGCCCCCACCAGAGAAGGCTCTTCCCCTAGGACCTGCCAAAAGACATTGTTTAGTTAACAGGACCTGGAGAAGGCCAACTCTGTGGGACCTGACCTGGCGTTGGGATTTGTGTGGCAGAAGGCGGTCCTGCAGGTAATCTATGCCATGTAGGGCTTTATAGGTCAAAACCAACACTTTGAATTGGGTTCGGAAACCAATTGGCGGCCAATGCAGTCCACGGAGTGCTGAAGAAACATGCGCATATCTTGGTAGGCCCACGATAGCTCGCACAGCTGCATTTTGCACATTGTAATTTCAGAACACTTGTCAAAGGTAGCCCCATGTAGAAAGCATTGCAGTAGTTGAGGTGATAAGGGCATGAGCAACCATGAGCAAAGACTCCCTGTCCAAATAGGGTCGCAACTGGTGCACCAGGCAAACCTGGGCAAACGCCCCCCCTTGCCACAGCCTAAAGGTGGTGTTCTAAGGTCAGCTGTGGATCAAGGAGGATGCCCAAGTTGCAGACCTTCTCTGGGGGGGGTCAACAATTCCCCCCAGGGAGATGGATGGACAGATGGATGTGTCCTTGGGAGGCAGTACCCACAGCGACTCCGTCTTGTCTGAATTGATCTTGAGCCTGTTGGCACCCATCCAGACCCTGACAACCTCCAGACACCAGCCCATCACTTCCACTGCTTCACTGAGAGGACACGGGGTGGAAATGTAAAGCTGAGTGTCATCGGCGTACTGATGGTAACTCACCCCGTGCCCGTGGATGATCTCACCCAGCGGTTTCATGTAGATACTAAACAGCAGGGGGGAGAGGAACGATCCTTGAGGAACTCCACAAGAGAGAGACCTAGGAGCCGACCTCTGACCCCCCACTAACACCGACTGCAACCGACTGCAACCGACTGCAACCGACTGGAGAAGTAGGAGGAGAACCACTATAAAATGGTGCCCCGCACTCCCAACCCCTCCAGTCAGCGCAGAAGAATACCATGATCGATGGTATCAAAAGCCACTGAGAGGTCAAGGAGCACCAGGACAGAGGATAAACCCCTATCCCAGGCCCGCCAGAGATCATCTACCATGTTCGTTTGCCCCACCAGGTTTACTGCTCTACCTGACTTCCTATTTTTTAAAATAGCAATAATAATAGTGCATGAAAACCCCACAGGTTGATTACAACAATGTGGCAAAGTAGCAACATGGGTGCATTGGAATATCTGCAAGAAATACCACTTGCCTGCCAGCAAAAAGTGGTGAGACCAACAAAGTAAACAAAGATAAAAAGAAGAAACCAAAGTGCTCTGGGACTTTAGAATTCAAACAGAGAACCATCTGCCACAAAACACTCCAGACTTAACAACTGTTGAGAAGAAAGACAAAACAATCTGCTGTACCTGCAGACAGCAGTATATACAAGAGAAAGAACTCCAGAAAATAAAATATGAAGTCCTACAAAGAGAACAATGGTAACAAAAGAAAACAAAGTACCTATAGCAGGGGTGTCAAACTCAAGGCTGGAGACCGGATCCATCCAGCCTGTCGGGTACTTAGACCTGGCTCATCAGGCTGCTCTGGAAACAGCAATGGGCTGGTCTGTATTGCCTCTGCCGGTGAAAATGGAGCTTGCTTGGGTTGTCTGCACCCCCCTGAGCTCTGTTTTTGCTGGCAGAGGTAGCAAGAGGCTGTCGCGGCCAAAAATGGAACTTGCAAGTCTATTTTTATTTATTTATTTTATTTATTTATTACAGTATTTGGATTTGTATGCCGCCCCTCTCCGAAGACTCGGGGCGGCTCACAACAAGTGAAAAGCAATCCAATACATAATCCAATTAATTAAAATATTGAAAAATTTAAAAAAAAACCCATATTTTTACTGGCAGACTGTTTGGGCCACCACAGGCCCGATACAAGTGATGTCGATTTGGCCATGCCCACCCTACCCTGATGCAGCCCTCAATAAAATTGAGTTTGACCAATGGTATCTATAGTAATAAGCACCTTGGGGCCAAACCCCAAACATCTGGAGCATCGCTTGGATATCACTGGCATTGACAAAATCACCACCAGTCAATTACAAGAGGCAGGTTTACTTGGAACAGCTTATCATTTTGTGGTGATACCTTTAAGTACTATTAAACCACAACATCTGCTTATCTCAGGTCTTTCAGAAGGACTCAAAAGTTAGACAAAAATACCAAACCCAAGCTAAACATCTGGCTAATCATGTGACCAGCCACAATAATGGGTTTACAACACTGCCTTTGTTTCCATGAATTTATCAGGAAAAGATGGGAAGTTGCTTTGCTTGAAAACTTATCCACTATACCAAACACAAAGAATCAGGCCTGTTTTATTGGTATGTTCCCAATGGCAGCCACCCATGGCACAAGCAAGGCTTCCCCATCAGCGGCAGCAGGAATTGGTCTCTTCAGCCTTGAAAGACGGCGTTTAAGGGGTGACTTGATTGAAGTGTATAAAATCATGCATGGGATAGAAAAGGTGGATAGAGAAAATTTCTTTTCTCTATCACACAATACTAGGACGAGGGGGCACTCCCTAAAGCTCATAGGTAAGAAAGTGAGGACAAATCAAGGGAAATATTTCTTCATCCAAAGGGTCGTTGGCTTATGGAATTCACTTCCAGAAGAGGTCGTGACAGCTGTCAGCCTTGATAGCTTCAAGGCAGGGTTAGACAGATTCATGGATGCCAAGTGTAGCGGTGGTTATTGAAACGGATGCCCAAGTACCGCCTCTATGTTGGTTGAGGCAGGCAGGATTCCCTTGAGTACCATTTATTATTTATTTATTAATCAAATTTGTATGCCGCCCCTCTCCGTAGACTCGGGGCAGCTAACAACAGTAATAAAACA
Source organism: Erythrolamprus reginae (assembly GCF_031021105.1). Taxonomy (NCBI): domain Eukaryota; kingdom Metazoa; phylum Chordata; class Lepidosauria; order Squamata; family Dipsadidae; genus Erythrolamprus; species Erythrolamprus reginae. Next base: position 130,320,231 of record NC_091963.1, read on the forward strand.
ATATAAACAAATCTAATATTTAAGTTAATTTAAAAAGAAACCCCAATTTGAGAAACCAATCATACATACAGACATACCATGTATACATTTTTTATAAGCCTATGGGGAAGGGAATATCTCAATTCCCCCATGCCTGATGACAGAGGTGGGTTTTAAGGAACTTACGAAAGGCAAGGAGGGTGATGGCAACTCTGATATCAGGGGGGAGTTGGTTCCATAGGGCTGGGGCCACCACAGAGAAGGCTCTTTCCCTGGGTCTCACCAAACAGCATTGTTTAGTCAACGGGACCCGGAGAAGGCCAACTCTGTGGGACCTAACTGGTCGCTGGGATTGGTGCGGCAGAAGGTGGTCCCAGAGGTATTCTGATCCGATGCCATGAAGGGCTTTATAGGTCATAACCAACACTTTGAATTGTGACTGCAGAGTGTTGGTGTGACATGGGCATATTTAGGAAAGCCCATGATAGCTCTCGCAGCTGCATTGTGCACGCTCTGGAGTTTCCGAACACTTTTCAAAGGTAGCCCCATGTAGAGAGCGTTACACTAGTCGAGCCTAGAGGTGATGAGGGCATGAGTGACTGTGAGCAGTGACTCCCGGTCCAAATAGGGCCGCAACTGGTGCACCAGGCGGACCTGGCCAAACGCCCCCCTCACCACAGCTGAAAGATGTTTCTCTAATGTGAGCTGTGGATTGAGGAGGACGCCCAGGTTGCGGACCCTCTCCAAGGGGGTCAGTGATTCCCCCCCCCCAGGGTAATGGACGGACAGATGGGATTGTCCTTTGGAGGCAAAACCCACAGCCACTCCGTCTTATCAGGGTTGAGTTTGAGTCTGTTGATACCCATCCAGACCCCAACAGCCTCCAGACACCGGCACATCACTTCCACTGCTTCACTGACTGGACTGTTGGGGGTCAGGGGAAAGGGAGGGTCTTGCCTTCTCTTTCTGCTCAAGAACCCCATGGACAATTGGTGGGCCACTGTGCGACACAGAATGCTGGACTCGATGGGCTTTGGCCTGATTCAGCATGGCTCTTCTTAGGTTCTTAGGTTCTTATGAATAAAGTGCTCCCAGTTCATTCATGGCATTGGAGAACTGGTCACGAAGGGAGCATGAGGCTCCACCCACTCGCCTGGACGCCACCATTTGGGTTCTTCTACCCTCTGTACATGCACAGAATGCTTTGTGCATATACAGTGGGTAAAACAACCCAAATGGCGGCATCTGGGTGAGTGGGCGGAGCCTCGCGCTCCCTTCGCGACTGGCTCGCCAATGACTGACAGCTACGAGCGAACTGGGAGCATTTCATCCCTGGGTGGCAATTACCTTTGTGTCTATGATAGGTTCTCAAGGACCCAAAATTGTCCCCTTTGAATTGGTGCATATCAATCAGAGGCAGTAAAGTACAGGTAGTCCTCGACTTACAACAGTTAAGTGTCAGTTTAGAGTTACAACGAGACTGAAAAAAGTGACTTATGACACCTCCAATCACTGCAGCATCCGCGTGGTCAGATGATAAAAATTGAGATTCTTGACAATTGACTTGTATTCATGATGGTTGCAGTGTCTTGGGGTCACAAGCCAGAGTAGCGCAGTGGCTAGAGTGCAGCACTGCAGGCAACTCCAGCTAACTGCTAGCTGTAGTTCAGCAGTTCAAATCTCACCACCTGCTCAAGATTGACTCAGCCTTCCATCTTTCCAAGGTGGCTAAAATGAGGACCCAGATTGTTGGGGGCAATAGGCTGTAAACCACTTAGAGAGGGCTGTAAAAGCACCATGGAGCTGTATATAAGTCTAAGTGCTATTGCTATGTGATCAAGTTTTACGACCTTCAGACAAATCAGCCAAAACCAATGGGGAAGCCAGATTCACTTAACAACCAAGTTACTAACTTAATAACTGTAATGATTCACTCAGAAACTGAGGCAAGAATGATTGTAAAATGGGAGAATACTCACTTAGCACAGGTCTCACCCTAGCAACCGAAATGTTTGACCCAATTGTGATCATAAGTTGAGGATTACCTGGAATTGACTAAACAGGGAGAGCTAGAAAAAAAATGGAGTGTCAAGAGGACCAGGAAGAAAAGCTTAGCCAGGTGTCTAATGATGCTGACCCCTGACCCAAGACTTAACTTTGGTTACTTGGCTACTAATCACACATATGTTGACTTGGGGATTTGAGGAAACACTTTTAAGGAAGGGCTTCTCTCTTTCTCTCTCTCTCCCTTGCCAACTGGTCTACTTCCAGACCAAATTGTCCAATGCTTATTCTCAGAAGCCCACATAGTATCTTGGAAATAGAGGAACATTTTCGATTTGGTCTCCATTGCTTATGCAGCATGTAGTTCTCTACTTGTGGCAGCTGGGTTTACTCTAGCAGATAACACAGATAGGACAGTATGGACATTTAATCTTACTTTCACATGTAGAAATGGAGCAGTTAGGTAGGAAACCACAAACGTTAGCCTCAAACATATCCCTTTGACATCCCGAGGGTAGATTTGTAGTATTGAGACAATTTTCATGCCGTTCTCTCATCTCCAGTGCTGTCTGAATTGAAGGGCAGTAAAGGACCACAAATTTGCTTTCACCCTGGCCAGGATCTTTGCAGCAATCTGTGAGAGCAGAAATAAAAGAGTTAGTCTCACTTAGCTACAAAAGAAGGAGGCCAAGTCAGCTTTCTCGTTCATTCATTCATTCATTCATTCATTCATTCATTTATTTATTTATTTATTTATTGGATTTGTATGCCGCCCCTCTCCGCAGACTCGGGGTGGCTAACAACATCAATAAAACAGCATATAATAATAATAATCCAATACTAAAACAGTTAAAACAGTTATTATAAAACCAACATACATACAAACATACCATGCATAAAATTGTAAAGGCCTAGGGCATCCTCCTCGATCCACAGCTCACATTAGAGAACCATCTTTCGGCTGTGGCGAGGGGGGCGTTTGCCCAGGTTCGCCTGGTGCACCAGTTGCGGCCCTATCTGGACCGGGACTCATTGCTCACAGTCACTCATGCCCTCATCACCTCGAGGTTCGACTACTGTAATGCTCTGTACATGGGGCTACCTTTTAAAAGTGTTCGGAAACTTCAGATCGTGCAGAATGCAGCTGCGAGAGCAGTCATGGGCTTACTTAGGTATGCCCATGTTTCACCATCACTCCGCAGTCTGCATTGGCTGCCGATCAATTTCCGATCACAATTCAAAGTGTTGGTTATGACCTTTAAAGCCCTTCATGGCACTGGACCAGAATATCTCCGAGACCGCCTTCTGCCACACGAATCCCAGCGACCGATTAGGTCCCACAGAGTGGGCCTTCTCCGGGTCCCGTCAACGAAACAATGTCGGTTGGCGGGCCCCAGGGGAAGAGCCTTCTCTGTGGTGGCCCCGACACTCTGGAACCAACTCCCCCCAGAGATTAGAACTGCCCCTACTCTCCCTGCCTTCCGTAAACTCCTTAAAACCCACCTTTGCCGTCAGGCATGGGGGAACTGAAACACCTCCCCTGGGCATGTACAATTTATGCATGGTATGTTTGTGTGTGTATTTGTTAGTAAAATGGGGTTCTTTTTAAATCTTTTTAAATGTTTTAAATTATATTTGGATTTGTCATGAATTGCTGTATCTTGCTGTGAGCCGCCCCAAGTCTGCGGAGAGGGGCGGCATTCAAATCTAAATAATAAATAAATAAATAAAATCTCAGTTCCCCCATGCCTGGCGGCAGAGGTAGGTTTTAAGGAGCTTACCAAAGGCAAGGAGGGTGGGGGCAATTCTAATCTCTGGGGGGAGTTGGTTCCAGAGGGCCGGAGCCGCCACAGAGAAGGCTCTTCCCCTGGGTCCCGCCAAGCAACATTGTTTAGTTGACGGGACCCGGAGAAGACCCACTTCATGCTGAAAACAGCCCAGGAATCAAAGTTTGGGTCTAACTTGGTATAGGACAAGACCAAACAGTAACAACAACAACAGAGTTGGAAGGGACCTTGGAGGTCTTCTAGTCCAACCCCCTGCTTGGGCAGGAAACCTCAAGGTCACTCGGCCTCAAGGTCAGTCGGTTGGGAGAAGAGGGCAGCTGCATACCAATCTATGACTGAACCGAGCTGTCTGAAAACATCAACCTGAATCTGATTGGTCATAAACCACCCACCACAATGGGAGGCAGTTAAAGAAGAGAAAAAAATTGAACTTAGGGATTTTGGCATGGGGTTCTCAGTTCTGGCTATGAGTTACTGTGCAATACAATTGACTTCTAACAAAACTATCCTTTCTCAGCAAATAAAGCCAAGAATTGTTTCTAATTAAAAGTTTAAGTTGTGGCAGATCTGACATCTTTATTATTTTTAGTGGAAGAGACAACAACTTCAGGACGTGTGGGTCAACAGCTACTGAAGGAACAGTGGCTCAGAGTGGCAATGCTCACATCTTGCATACAGAAGATTCAATTATTGGGATCTCCAGGGATTTTGAAGTCCCAAAGACCCACCCAAGTACAGAGGGTCCTTCCCCAACTGGAACCCTTCAGAATACCAGATTTTCTAGCAAGTAACAGAAATGGATTCCAGGACATGAAAAATTAAATATCTGGAGGGCACTAAATTGTGCTAGAAAGGGCTGAGCTACATACATGGTCTAACTTAGAAACATAGAAACATAGAAGACTGACGGCAGAAAAAGACCTCATGGTCCATCTAGTCTGCCCTTATACTATTTCCTGTATTTTATCTTACGATGGATATATGTTTATCCCAGGCATGTTTAAATTCAGTTACTGTGGATTTACCAACCATGTCTGCTGGAAGTTTGTTCCAAGGATCTACTACTCTTTCAGTAAAATAATATTTTCTCATGTTGCCTTTGATCTTTCCCCCAACTAACTTCAGATTGTGTCCCTTTGTTCTTGTGTTCACTTTACTATTAAAAACACTTCCCTCCTGAACCTTATTTAACCCTTTAACATATTTAAATGTTTCAATCATGTCCCCCCTTTTCCTTCTGTCCTCCAGACTATACAGATTGAGTTCATTAAGTCTTTCCTGATACATTTTATGCTTAAGATCTTCCACCATTCTTGTAGCCCGTCTTCGGACCCATTCAATTTTGTCAATATCTTTTTGTAGGTGAGGTCTCCAGAATTGAACACAGTACTCCAAATGTGGTCTCACCAGCGCTCTATATAAGGGGATCACAATCTCCCTCTTCCTGCTTATTATACCTCTAGCTATGCAGCCAAGCATCCTACTTGCTTTTCCTACCGCCCGACCACACTGCTCACCCATTTTGAGACTGTCAGAAATCACTACCCCTAATGATATAGGACAAGATCAACCATTCCTGTAGAAGGATTGCTACAGGTCCAATCCCCAACATTCTTTCCATAATTGTTAATAACATATTCCCTGTGTTAAATTGCACATCTTGTTCAATCTTTATTTGGGAAGATTTCTAAGCTCCTAAGGGACTTCATTTACTTACCAATATTTTTCAGGGATTGCTGATGCGCTGGGATTTGTTTATTTTGTCCTTCTGAGAGAGGAAGGAAAAAACAGAGAGAGAAAGAGTTAAATTGCTCTATATGTGGAATCTCTTTGAAGCTTTGCAGTGTGCATCAAACCAAAAGATTAAACAAAAGACTTCTTAGTTCACGCCAACACAAAGGGTTTTGATTGACCTTGCAGGATCAAACTGAAAGGACCAAAAACCTTGATGAAAAAAGCAACCTATGGTAAGTGTCTTCTCTGTTCCCAGAAAGAAGTATTAATTAACCTGCTGCCCTTAATTTCAGGGTTTTGTTAAATTTCATCTTTAAAACCCTTTCAGATCAAAGCCCCTGGGAATCCATTCCACTGCCATCCTTGTTTTTCAAACATGTATTTTTCACTCCGATTGAATTTTGGGTACTATTTAGTGATATGATTTTATTAATGTATTATTGTGCCCTCTGCATTGCTTCAGTCACTGTCAACAACTAGCCTCGTGATGTGATCAAAACAATCTAGAACTGAACACACTCAAAACTGTAGAAATGGTGGTAGACTTTAGGAGAAAACCTCCCATCCTACCACCTCTCACAATACTAGACAACAGAGTATCAACAGTAGAGACCTTCAAATTTCTAGGTTCTATCATATCTCAAGACCCAAAATGGTCACCTAACATCAAAAATATCAAAAAAGCACAACAAAGAATGTTCTTTCTGCACCAACTCAGGAAGCTCAAACTGCCCAAGGAGCTGCTGATACAGTTCTACAGAGGAATCATTGAGTCTGTCATCTGCACCTCTATAACTGTCTGGTTTGGTGCTGCAACCCAACAGGACCGACACAGACTTCAGAGGATAATCAGAACTGCAGAAAAAACAATTGCTGCCAACCTGCCTTCCATTGAGGACCTGTATACTGCACTAGTCAAAAAGAGGGAAAATATTTACTGTTTCAACGAATAAACAAACAAATATTTAAAAACTCAGGGAAGAGAAAGGGGTTTGCAGGGGCTTCAATGCTTCTTCCTCTTACACTCATTGCTTTCTTTATTCAAGGTTAAAGTACATTTGTGAACACGGAAATAGCAAGTGAAGCTTTTTTTTTTTTTTTTTTAAAGCGGCAATGACATAATGAAAAAACTGTTTTATGAGATGGCAATTGGGACCAGAAAAAGGAGGCTGGTCTGAGTAATTTCTGATTGGGGTGATTTACAGCCCCAATAAAATAAAGAACAGCTCATGCTTTTCCTACTTACCATTTCTAACCTGCAACAGTTCTTGAACACGTGGTGAGTTTCCAAACGGACACGGGCACTGGCTGATATATTTTGAAAGTGTCAGGGGGGGAAATGGTGTATCAGTGTAGTGTCTGGGCTTGCATGGAGGATCTGGAGTTTCTTCAAAATAGACTCCCTAAACCGGTGGTGAAATCCAAATGTTTTTATTACTGGTTCTGTCGGTGTAGTTTGGTGGGCATGGCAGAGGAAGGATAGAGCAAAATCCTCATTCTCTCTCCACTCTGGGCCTAGCCAGAGATGGTCAGTGATGGGTTCCTACGGGTATGGTCAGGTATGCAGAACCGGTAGAAAAAATGTGTTCAGGTACGCAGAACCGGTTTTAAAAAATGATTTTTCTTTTTTTCCTTTCTGGGCACTGGGTATGTTTTTTGTAACACAGTAATTGAGGTTGAATGTGTATAATTTTAGAACACCTGTGCATGTTTGTGTGTGTGTGTGTGTGTACATTCATTTCATTCACATACAGTTTATATAGTAGATAATGTATATTTTTGTGTCCCTATATGTAAATTGTATGTACCCATATGGCAAATATACATAGAATTAAGTAGTATATTTTGGATGTTCAGTAATAGTAAATATCTATGGAAATTGTGTCTCTTTGAGGCGAGGAGAGGCCAGGCACCCTAACCCTAACCCAAACCCTTGACATGAGTGATGTCAAGTTGGCCACCTTTAAGCCAGTCACATGACCTTTAAGCCACCCCCAAGTCACAAGATCATCAAGTCACTCCCACCTGGTCACATGGCTGGCAAGCCACACCCACAAAATAAGTGATGCCCACAGTGTGGTAGTAAAAATTTCTGCAGACCTTCACTGGAGATGGTAATTGCCGGTTCTCTGAACTACTCAAAAATTTCTGCTTCCGGTTCTCCTTCCGGTTCTGCTGGATTTCACCCCTGCCCCAAACCCTCCCCTAAAATGGGGGGGTTTGGATTACATTGAGGAAAGCTGCACCTGTTGAATTAGCTTGCCAGCTCCTTTGGAAAGGCAAAGAAGCTCCCTTATTGTATTCCAAGGTCTTTGATAGATTGAGGGTTATCAATAAGTTCAATTCCTCCAAGTTTATAGAAACCTGTCCTAGAAACCTTGAGAAGCAGCATTTTAATTCAATAACAACTTACCATGTTGGCCAAGCTGAAGGAACAGCAGACCCTGCAAAGGAATAAGTAGAAGGTTAAAGGTGGGCATTATAGGCTTTGTGACTACTGTATTTTTCGGAGTTTAAGACACCGGAGTATAAGATACACCTTAGTTTTTGGGGAGGAAAATAGGGAAAGGAATCTGCTTACCAGGTGTTCATCTGGCTAGCGTCCTTAGTCAGTACATTATTTTATCCCTTGGTTAGGGCTTTAAAAAAACTTTATTCGGAGAGAGTAACAATGAAAGAGCTTGCAAGCCAGTAAGATCTGGGAACATCATTAGCACCCGGAAAGAAGCCCTTGGAGCAAGTAGAGCAATGAAAAAAAACCTGCAAAGACTTAGGGCTTGAAAAACATTATTTGCAGAGAGTAACAATGAAAGAGCTTGCAAGATGGTAAGAGCTGGGAACTTTGTTAGCACCTGTTTAGGGTTGGAAAGAAACATTTGGAGCAAGTTAGAGCAATGAAAAAAAACCTGCAAAGACTTAGGGCTTGAAAAACATTATTTGCAGAGAGTAACAAGGAAAGAGCTTGCAAGATGGTAAGAGCTGGGAATTAGGGCTGGAAAGAAACATTTGGAGCAAGTTAGAGCAATAAAAAAAGCCCTGCAAAGACTTAGGGCTTGGAAAACATTCTTTGCAGAGAGAAACAATGACAGAGCCTGCAAGGTAAGAGCTGGGAAGATCATTTGCAGCTAGTTAGGGCTGAAAAGAAGCTACATTCCGAATATAAGACACACCCAAATTATCAGCCTTTTTTAGAGAGGAAAAAGGTGCATCTTAAACTCCCAAAAATGCAGTACTCGCTAATGGGTCGGGTCCAAGAGCATTGTTACTGTATTTTCCCTGAAGATCTGTCTTCTCTTCAGATGTGAAGTGGCTGCTTGTGGGAGCAGTCTTTCATGCAAATTGAATTTGCTTCCTTTTAAAGCCATGAATGGGAGCTCGGTCTGGCTCTCCATTATGCTTTATCTCCAGTGTTCATTTCCAGCGTTGCTAATAATACAGCTGGGTTATTGTTCCTGCCTTGCCCAGAAGAAAAGGATATAATTTTAATGCTCTGAAATATATTATTATCATCAGCCCGAATCAATTCACTGCCGGATGAAGGACCTCTTCTTTGAACAATTTTCTGCCAGGCTGCCCTGTGTGGGTCGAGGCATGGATTTCTTTTCTGAATTCTCGGGCTAGAGTGGAGAGAAAATTACTAACTTTAAGTCACCCCACCGGCTTCCTTGATCTTATCACTTTTAGGCCAGTACAGGTATACAGTGGTACCTCTACCTAAGAACGCCTCTACTTACAAACTTTTCTAGATAAGAACCGGGTGTTCAAGATTTTTTTTGCCTCTTCTCAATGTTCTGCAGGGCTCTCTGATAGGAGCCTCCCAAAAATTCAAGGGTACAAATTTCAGAAACACACACATTTGAAAATTCAAAACAATGTTCTTGATCACAAAATTCAAAATAAACAAAGTACTCTTTTTGTATTGCAAAGAGCACTCTTCCCAAAACAACCGGGTAGTCTGTACAATGTCCCTTAAGCAGTTGTTAAGTACTTAGCTAGCAGATGTGAAGAAACTTCACACCCCCTCTTCTTCCAACGAAGTGAGACACACACACACGCTGCTCTGCTTTGGTTTCAAAGGCGTGAAAAAGCAACCGAGTCCAGCAACACAAGATGCCTGACGAACTCCGATGAGATATTCTTCCACAATGGCCAAACCCACATGCTGCTATTTATAGTTCTCAACCTTGGGGTCGGGACCCCTTTGGGGGTTGAGTGACCATTTCATGGGGGTCGCCTGAGACCCTGGGAAAAGACAAAATTCTCCTGGTATTAGGAACTAAAGCTTCTATTCCGGCATCTTGGAACATATTTTTACAATCCGACCAATCAGGCGTTTATAGTGGGGGCATCTCTCTGACCTTCTTGCCAATCAGCTCAAAGCTCTGTTGGGAGAATTGGCGCTAGACTTACGGTTGGGGGTCACCACAACACGAGGAACTGTATTAAGGGTCGTGGCCTTAGAAAAGTTGAGAACCACTGCCATAGAGGAATCGCCCTCTACTGGTGTAGTTGATTCCTGGTGTGACCTAACTGTCTACCAGACACAACAGTTTCGGTGATCAAAATTCAGGTGTTTGGCAATTGATTTAGACTTATGGCGGTTGCAGTGTCGTGGGGAAATATGATCCTCTTTTTGCATCCTTCTGACAATCAAAGTTCATGGGGAAGCCAGATTCACTTAAGGACATTACTAATTTAACTGCAGTAATTCACTTAACAACTGTGACCAGAACGGTTGTAAAATGGGACACGATGTTGCAACCTTCATAAATACATGGTTGCTGCTAAGCATCCGAATTTTGATCACGTCACCATGAGGATGCTGTAACAGTCTTAAATCTGCAAAATTGTCATAAATTGCTGTTTCCTATGCCATTGTAAACTTCCGTCATTAAATATTGGTTGTCAGTCGAGGGCTATCTGTAATAGATCTGTGAAAATTGTAACACCATTATATCAGTAGGAACGCCCTCCCTCCAATACTGCAAAATAGTATAAACAAAATTAATATATAAAAATAGTTTCCAACCCATAAGCTCCAATGATTTTGCTACATCACTGACAGGGTTGTAGTCTTCTGGGCTGAAAAATAGTAATATTAATTTTTAAAATGCAGGCCATGTCTCTCTTTCTCCCTCCCTCCACTCTCTCCCTTCCTCCCCCACCTTTCTTTCTCTCTCCCTTCCTCCCTCTGTCTCCCTCCCTCTCTCCCTCCCCTCTCTTTCCCTCCCCTTCCCTTTTCCTCCTTTCTCCCTCCCCCCTCTCTTTCTCTCTCCCTTCCTCCCTCTGTCTCCCTCCTTCTCTCCCTCCCCTCTCTCCCTCCCTCTCTCTCCTTCCCTCTCTCCCTCCCCTCTCTCCCTTCCTCCCCCGCCTCTCTTTCTCTCTCCCTTCCTCCCTCTGTCTCCCTCCCTCTCTCCCTCCCCTCTCTTTCCCTCCTTCTCCCTTCTCCTCTCTCTCGCTCCCTCCCTCCCCTTTCTCCCCCTCTTTCTTTCCTCCTTGTCTCCCCCTCCTTCCCTCCCTCCCTTTCTCTTCCCCTCTCTGTCTCTCCCTCTCTTCTGCCCTCTCTCTCCATCTCTCTCCCGGCTCCCACCTCTCTCTCAAAGAGAGGTCAGGCAAAAGAGGAAAAAGAATCAGTCCTCCTGCATGCATGGAGATATTCCTATTTCAATGCCTATGAATTATGGAATATACCCACAAGTGAGGCTGAAGGATTTTAGTAAAGAGGCTGTGCTGTTTTTACTGAATTACCTTTTGGTTTTTAAAAAGATTTCATGTCTTTGTGAGTATGATAGAGGCAAGCTAGTGCAGGGTTGTTCAAGGCCATAATTTACAATACGCTGCAGAATTCATTTTCTTGATTGCTGCATAAAACTTACATGCACACGTCCCTTCCACAGCCACAGACTCACACCTGTTAGCTGCTTCTCCAGGTGTATTTGACCATCTGGTGGTTTGCTGAATGTGGGCTGTTTTCATAAAATAATAACCACCCAAACTGACATGAGTGAAGGTTTACAACACAAACAAGATATGTACAGTAAATTCTAGCAATAATTTTGCATTTCCTGCAATTGCTATTTTCTATTCAGGGTCTGCTCTGTTAGGAAGTCCCCAAAAAATAAAAACCGAGAAAAGGATTAAAACTTTCTCAGAAGTGTCTATCATGGATTAATGGTGGGTCATGTGATAGTTTTTTTGTGAGCATTTATTTATTTATTTATTTATCAGATTTGTATGCCGCCCCTCTCCGTAGACTCGGGGCGGCTAACAACAATAATAAGACAATATAAACAAATCTAATATTTAAGTTAATTTTAAAAAACCTAATTTAAGAGACCAAGCATACATACAGACATACCATGCATAAATTGTATAGGCCTAGGGGGAAAGGGAATCTCAATCCCCCCATGCCTGACGACAGAGGTGGGTTTTAAGGAGCTTACGAAAAGCAAGGAGGGTGGGGGCAACTCTGATATCTGGGGAGAGTTGGTTCCAGAGGGTCAGGGCCGCCACAGAGAAGGATCTTCCCCTGGGTCCCGCCGAACGGCATTGTTTTGTTGATGGGACCCGGAGAAGGCCAACTCTGTGGGACCTAACTAGTCGCTGGGATTCGTGCATCAGAAGACGGTCCCGGAGATATTCTGGTCCAATGCCATGAATATTATTTATTTTATTATAATATTTATTTTATTTATAATATGATTTATTTTAACAAGCAAATCAATGGGAAAACCAGATTCCTTTAACAACTGTGTTACTAACTTAACAACAGCGGTAACTCAATTTAACAACTGTGGCCAAAAAAAGTCATAAAATTGGGCAAATGTTTATCACTTTGCAAATTTGGGGGTCCACTGTGATCCTAATTTGAGGATTACTTGTATTCACTCACGTTGAACTCATTTAACAACTGCCTTACTTAGCAGCAGAAATTTTGGGCTCAGCTGTGGTCATAAGTTGAGGACTCTCTTATTGGCATCTAGTTTCCTGCAGAGAGGAAAGTCATTTTCATTTTCAAACATATTTCAAACATATTCTTATTCTGTAATGGAATGTGTGGATGACTTTGGGAAATGGGGGGGAAGAAACGCTGCCTAGAAAATTATTAGACGAGACAGATAGAAGTCTCTACTGGATTAACAGAGGAAGAAATTTAGGAAGGACCACTCTAATTGTTCAGGTGGTTAAATATAGTAGCAGGTTTATACAGTGATACCTCGTCTTACAAACCCCTCGTCATACAAACTTTTCGAGTTACAAATCCGGGGTTTAAGATTTTTTTGCCTTTTCTTCTATTTTCACCTTACAAACTCAAGCCGCCGCCACTGGAATGCCGCGCCTCTGGACTTCTGATGCCAGCGAAGTGCTCGTTTTTGCGCTGCTGGGATTTCCCTGAGGCTCCCCTCCATGGGAAACACCACCTCCGGACTTCCGTGTTTTTGCGATGCTGCAGGGGAATCCCAGCAGCGGGAAAACGGGCGTTTCACTGGCAATGGACATCCGGAGGTGGGGTTGCCCAGCGAGGGGAGCCTCAGCGAAATCGCAGCATCACAAAAACACAGAAGTCCAGAGGTGGGGTTTCCCATGGGGGGGAGCCTCAGGGGAATCCCAGCAGCGCAAAAACCGGAGCTTCGGCTGGCATGCCCAGTCAACGAAGCGGCGGAAGTGATGTGCCGGTGCCTGGAGGCTGTTGGGGCTTGGATGGGTGTCAACAGACTCAAGCTCAACCCGGATAAGACGGAGTGGCTGTGGGTTTTGCCTCACAAGGACAATCCCATCTGTCCGTCCATTACTCTGGGGGGGGGGAATTATTGACCCCCTCAGAGAGGGTCTGCAACTTGGGCGTCCTCCTCGATCCACAGCTCACATTAGAGAACCATCTTTCAGCTGTGGCGAGGGGGGCGTTTGCCCAGGTTTGCCTGGTGCACCAGTTGCGGCCCTATCTGGACCGGGACTCACTGCTCACAGTCACTCATGCCCTCATCACCTCGAGGTTCGACTACTGTAATGCTCTCTACATGGGGCTACCTTTGAAAAGTGTTCGGAAACTTCAGAACTGCAGAACTGCAGAATGCAGCTGCGAGAGCAGTCATGGGCTTACCCAGGTATGCCCATGTTTCACCATCACTCTGCAGTCTGCACTGGCTGCCGATCAGTTTCCGGTCACAATTCAAAGTGTTGGTTATGACCTTTAAAGCCCTTCATGGCATCGGACCAGAATATCTCCGAGACCGCCTTCTGCCGCACGAATCCCAGCAACCGATTAGGTCCCACAGAGTGGGCCTCCTCCGGGTCCCGTCAACTAAACAATGTCGGTTGGCGGGCCCCAGGGGGAGAGCCTTCTCTGTGGCGGCACCGACTCTCTGTTGTTAAAGGCTGGCTGGGCATCACTTTAAGAAAGGGGGCTGAGTGTACAGCTTCTCTCACAATGGCATCAATGGAAGAGGATAAGTAATCCATGGAGGAGATGGCCCATGAGAGTGTGGATGTGGGAGAATGCCCAGTGATTCCCAACTCCTGGTGCTGGCCTTAAACGTAGAGATCCAGTTAGTTTAGGTACAAGGTAGATTACTTTTGATACAGTGATCGAGGATACAATGCATACTAAAGAGCTGAAATGACCAGGCTTATTTATGAATTGCAAAACAAACAAGAAAGAGATTTTTTTAACCATATGAGAAAACATTTACAAGTGGTTAGAAATTAGAAGAGATAATACAAACAAGTTAAATAAACATGGAGAAATGGTTAAAATGTGATTAACAAATTTAATGAAAATAGTAAATAACAAAGATGCAGGATAGAGAAGTATAGATATATGTGTGTATGTATATACTGTATACTGTAAAGCTAGAAGAAGTAATATTGTGAAGTGTAAATATACAGTGGTACCTCTACCTAAGAACGCCTCTACTTAAGAACTTTTCTAGATAAGAATCGGGTGTTCAAGATTTCTTTGCCTCTTCTCAAGAACCATTTTCTACTTAAGAATCTGAGCCCAGAAAAATTTCCCAGGAAATTTGAGAGCAGCATTAAGGCCCAGCCAGTTTCCTGCCATTCCCCCTTTAATCCCAGCCATCTTGGGCTTTTCTGGGTAGCCAGAGGAGCCTTTCGGTGGTGCTTAAGGAGGTTTTGGCAGTCCATTGTGAACAAAGCATTTTCCTTTCTCTGGGTGCTTGAAGAGGGAATAAACCTCTGCCAGCGCCCAGAGAAAAGAAAAGCTCCCTTCACTTTAGGCAGCCCAGAGCGAACGGAGCATTTTCCTTTCTCTGAGTGGTTGGAGAGGAAATAAACCACTTCGCTGTGATGACCCCCTTGCACTGCCTCCCATATACCCAGCGTGATGTTGCCTTCTGGAGTGTCTGGGCATGGAAAGGCAAAAGGGGGTGCTTCACCCCGGCAGGATCAACTCGGCTTCAGCCAAACCGATGAGTCACCACAGTAAAGGAAAGGTGCCGGCTACAAAGTGAGCGAGCAAGAGAAGAGGGGAGCCCTTCAGCATGGGAAGGAAGAGGAAGCAGGCAGCAGCATCCGCCTTTCGGTCAAAGGAGCGGGAGGTTCCCCCCTCTCGCCTGCCTGGGTTTCTCTCTCTGGCGCAGTGTATGGGAGGCAGCCTCGCACTGGGTGTATGGGAGGTGTGTGCTCCTCCTCGCCGCCTCAGAGTCTCTCTTTTTTATTTTTAAGCCTTAAAGTTTTGGATTTTTTTGATTCCCCTCACCTCACCTTCTTCCTTTGACAGTAACTGTCCTCCTCCTCCTCCCACCCATTTATTTCCTAATAAGTTTGCACACATTATTTGCTTTTACATTGATTCTACTTACAAACTTTTCTACTTAAGAACCTGGTCACGGAACAAATTAAGTTCTTAAGTAGAGGTACCACTGTATCTGGAAATGAAGTAGTTGCAAAAGTAGTTAGTATTTATTTGTTTATATTTCATGTATTTGTGCATATCTTGTTTATATGTTGTTGGTTTATAACTAAAAAAACTCAATAGAAATTAGCAATTAGTAATAAATAAAGAGTAGTTTGGTTTCCAGTTTGCTTGTTTTTAATTTACTTACCAGCACCAGGGAGTGCCAGCTTCCTCCTGGATGAAGGAGACTAGATGCCATCAGATAGGTAATTCCCAGGGTAGAAAATCGACAAAACCCACATCCCGACAATCTTCAACTTCTAGTTGATCTTGGTAATTCACCAAGCTCTTTTCAGGTCCTGTGTCCTTCCTTTTCTCCCACCCACAACCCGGGAGGAAGTTGTCTGCCTGCAAAACAAACCCACACATACAGTTATCCTTTGGGCCAAGTGAAGTCCCACCCCTTTCATTGGAAACAGCACCAATGGAAGGAGCAATTTTGCCCAATGCAAATTGGAGCTCTGGGCAGCTCCTACAGTCTAAGTGAGGACCTCAAGGAGAAAAGAGATCCATTCCCCTGGCAGGATAGTGGTGAGAAGGATGAGAAAAGGTATTAACCTTGCTATTGCCATCTCCTCACCTGCCATCTCAATGTTTTTTGGAAAAAGGCAAATGCTGGATGAATGAATGAGACTCTGCGTGGGTGATTTCATGCATGTGTGACCTGAGCCCACCATCTTCACCCAAATTATTATTTATCCCTCTCATGCCTTCTTTTAATGGTTTATTTATTTATTTTATTTTATTTTTGTTCAATAGAGTTGGAAGGGACCTTACAGGTCTTCTAGTCCAACACCCCTTTCGGCTATGGCGAGGGGGGCGTTTGCCCAGGTTCGCCTGGTGCACCAGTTGCAGCCCTATTTGGACCTGGAGTCACTGCTCACAGTCACTCATGCTCTCATCACCTCGAGGCTCAACTACTGTAATGCTCTCTACATGGAGCTGTCTTTGAAAAGTGTTCAGAAACTTCAGGTCGTGCAGAATGCAGCTGCAAGAGCAATCATGGGCTTTCCCAAATATGCCCATGTCACACCAACACTCCAAAGTCTGCACTGGTTCCGATCAGTTTCCGGTCACAATTCAAAGTGTTGGTTATGACCTATAAAGCCCTTCATGACACCGGACCAGGGTATCTCAGGGAACACCTTCTGCTGCACGAATCCCAGCGACCAGTTAGGTCCCACAGAGATGGCCTTCTCCGGGTCCCGTCAACTAAACAATGTCGCTTGGCGGGACCCAGGGGAAGAGCCTTCTCTGTGGCGGCCCCAACCCTCTGGAACCAACTCCCCCCAGATATTAGAATTGCTCCCATCCTCCTTGCCTTTCATAAGCTTCTTAAAACCCACCTTTGCCGCCAGGCATGGGGGAATTGGGATACTCTTTCCCCCTAGGCCTTTACAATTTTATGCATGGTATGTCTGACTCTGTATGTATGTTGGTTTTACAATAGGAGCTTTTAACTGTTTATATTGGATTGTCATATGCTGTTTACTACTGTTGTTAGCCGCCCCGAGTCTATGGAGAGGGGTGGCATACAAATCCAATCCAATCCAATCAAACCCCGCTAATGAAGGAGACTCTACATCACTCCAATCAAATAGCAGTCCAATCTTTTCTTGAAAGTCTCTAGTGTCGGAGCATTCACCACCTCTGCAGGCAAGCCGTTCCACTGGTTGATCGCTTTCACAGTCAGAAAGTTCTTCCTTATTTCCAGGTTGAATCTCTCCTTGGACAGCTTCCATCTGTTATTCCCTGTCTGGCCTTCTGGTGCTTTAGAAAACAGTGTAAACCACCACCCCCTGTGGCAGCACCTCAAGTATTTGAAGACTGCTATCATGTCCCCCCCTGGACCTCCTCTTTGCTAGACTATCCATGCCCTGTTCCTGAAACCGTCCCTTGTATGTTTTAGTTCTGTTTTAGTTTCTAGTCCTTTTATCATTCTGGTTGCTCTCTTCTGCACTTTCTCTAGAGTTTCAGTGTCTCTTTTGTAGTGTGGTGACCAAAACTGAATACAGTTCTCTAGGTGTGGTCTAATTAAGGCTTTATAGAGTAGTATTAGTATCTCCCTGATCTTGGAGTGTATCCCTCTGTTTATACAGCTCAGGATTGTGTTGGCTTTTTCATGCAGACCTCAAAAGGTTGGTGAAAACCACCATCTCCCCATTCCAAATGATGTTGTATTCTAACTCCCACAACTCTTAATCTCATATGTTTGGGATCAGAATAGTTCTGTCCTTCTGAGGCCAATCAACTGAAAATGAAGATAACTGGAATTGCATCTTTCAGAGAACTTCCAGACTGGGGAAAGTTGCTTTGGAATTATATGCAGGTTCTCCTTGCTTCAAAGGTTGTTTTTTAAACATTTATGTGGCTGTACATTTTTTAAAAAAAAGCTTTTTGAGAAAAGAACAGGCCTAATAAATTAACTCAAGATTGGAGAAGATCAACGTTAATGTATCACCGCCCAAACTCCGACATTTCTTGGCACTTTGAATTAAAGAAAGTTTTTGAGGAAATATGAAAATCTACTCCAAGTTTCTTCCAAGTTCTTCCAGCTAGTTTTCCTTATTCTGGGAGTTCTCTACTAGTATGGCTAACAGTTGGGAATACTGGATGATGTTGCTTCAACAAATCCAGAGGATACCAGGTACAAGTGCACTAGGGTGCCTTCCGTCCCCTGTCCTATTGCTCTCCTATATCTCCTATACCTTTCTTTTATTCCTATATCTCTTCTTCTATTCTTTCATTGATATGTTCTATTACTATACCTTCTTTTCTATTCTTTCTTAGATATATTTTACTATGAGTATCTCCTCTATAACCTTCATCATGTATTTTACTATGTGTGTATATATATATATACATAGAAACCAGACTCAGAACACACATTGTAAAACAATCAAGGAGCCTGCAAGTTCCAACTACTCAGGATATCACGCCTAATCTACAACCATTAACTAATCAGCATACCTCAGCTACATCAACGACCCCAGATGTTACCCCACTGACTCACCAGGAAGTTTCTACACAGCAGACAATTGCTGAGCCATCAAACCACACCCAGCCACCAGTATTTATAGAAGGAAGGCAGCTCAGGTCTCGCAGTGTTCACCTAAGAACAAGGACAGAAACACCAGCCTGAAGATGATGAGTGAGATCTCGTCGAAACGTCGCCAGAAATTTCCAAATCCTACACGGGAAGAAACCCGAATATACCAAGACCGTCATACCTGTACCCGTGAAAATCTACGAAAACATATATATATATACTGTATATACCCACTAAATCCCTCATTGTGTATTGGACAAAATAAATAAATAAAATAAATAAATGATAAAGGCTCAGCAAAGGGAAACTGCCTTCACGATTCCTACTCCCTAGCACCTACATATCTAGCTCTGTACACAGGAGAAGGAACAAAGACACCATTGTGCTGCACAATTATAATGTACTAGCCTTGTTTGTCCTTTGTAAACAGGGCTTACTTTCCATTAAGCTAAATTAACTGAGTTTATTTACAACAGCTATTGTATAAAGGCATATGAAGAATGGTTGCAGGAATCAGTTATGTATACTTTAATGAAAAGATGGACCAGTGGGTGACATGATAGCATGTTCCAATATTTAAGGGGCTGCCACAAAGAAGGAAGCAATCTATTCTTCAAAGCACTGAAGACAAGAAAAAAGAGAGAACCAATCTAGAACTAAAGGTAACATTTCCGACAAATAGAACAATTAATCAGTGGAACAACGTGCCTCTAGATGTTATGACTATTCCAAACCCGAAGGTTTTTAAGAAGAAATTGGAGAGAGATTTTTCTGAAATGGTATATAGGGCTTCTTGTTTGAGCAGGGTAGGGGGTGGACTAGAAGACTTCCAAGTCCCTTCCAACTCTGTTTTTCCTGTTATATATATTTCTTGCATAGAAACATAGGAGATTGATGGCAGAAAAAGACCTCATGTTCCATCTAGTCTGCCCTTATACTATTTCCTGTATTTTATCTTAGGATGAATATATGTTTATCCCAGGCATGTTTAAATTCAGTTACTGTGGATTTACCAACCATGTCTGCTGGAAGTTTGTTCCAAGCATCTACTACTCTTTCAGTAAAATAATATTTTCTCACGTTGCTCCTTATCTTTCTCCCAACTAACCTCACATTGTGCCCCCCCTGTTCTTGTTTCACTTTCCTACTAAATTGCAGTCTTTAGTCTTCAGGCTAAACACAGTCTGCTGTATTTAGTATAAAACATTTTCCAGTTAAATCCTGTTCTCATTCTTTCTGATTCTTCCTTGCCATATAAAGTCTTTCCATTCCCTAATACAGAGTTGCATTTAACGATTTTTGCATCTTTCTTTGTCCCAAACCTGGTTTGTTTAGCATTGTTTGAAACATACTTGAAACCCACAATTTAGTATGACTATATATAGATCTATATTATCTCTATCTCTCTATCTACACATATATATAGTGTGTGTGTGTTTTGTCCTGTCTATCTATCTAGCTATACACACACACACACACACACACACACACACACACACACACACTAACTATCTTCTGAGTAGACAGAAAAGGGAGAATAAACCAAATGATAGAAAAAAGGTAGAGATATTAGGAAAGAAGAGACAAAAATAACAAAGACTCCCCCCCCCCCCTTATTTTACATTTTAAAAACATGAGTAAACCACCTTGTAAACTTCAGGCAGCTGAGGATTCAAAGAATGATCTGTGTGAGTGTGTTGGCTCCAAAGTGCATCAAATTACATTCACATTGAAATGCAAATGAAATTAATTTTTCCCCATGTATAGCAGGAAGAGAAAGGATGAGTCAAAGAGGAAGCAAAAAATGGAGGAAAAATTAAGTAGAATATCCACAGAAAAATCCTTCAGAAAGGAGGGGGGGTCTCTTCCAGCTTCTTTGTTTTCAGCCTTTGTTAACATGGGGGAGTGTTTTGCTTTTTTCAGCCTTTTCTATAAAAAGGGTGCTGTCACAGAAAAGAGGGGATCAACCTATTTTTTCAAAGCACCCAATAATAGAATAGAATTCTTTATTGTCCAAGGGTGATTGGACACACAAGGAATGTGTCTTTGGTGCATATGCTCTCAGTGTACATAAAAGAAAGATACATTTGTTGAGAATAATGAGGTACAACACTTAATGGTTGTCATAGGGGTCAAATAAGCAATCAGTAAACAATCAATATTAATAAAAATCTGAAGGATACAAGCAACAAGTTACAGTCATACAGTCCTAAGTGGGAGGAAATGGGTGATAGGAATGATGAGCCTGATTCACTGGCTGTTATTTTGGGAGATTTAAACAAGGCAAACTTCAGAGATAAGCTACCAAAATACTTTCAACATGTAAATTGTCCCACCAGAGGCAATAATATCTTAGACCATTGCTCCACAATAGTAAAAAATGCTTACCGGGCCTTAACAGGAGCAACTGTGGACCACTCTGATCATTGCATGATTCAACTTGTACCTCCTTACAAACAAGGATTTAAAGCCACAAACCCAACAATTAAATCAGTGAGGACTTGGAGTGACAAAGCAAAGTTAAAGCTACAGGCTTGCTTTGACTGCACAGACTGGAATATTTTTAAAGACACCTCTGCAGACCTAGATGAACTCACAGATACTGTAACATCATATGTCAGCTTCTGTTAAGACCCATGTGTACCAACCAGGAACTTGCAAATATACAGTAACAATAAACCTTGGTTCACAGACAAACTCAAGCAGTTACGTCATTCCAAAGAGGAAGCCTACAGAAAAGGTGATAGAATGCTGTACAATCAGGCCAGAAATATATTAACAAGGGAGATCAGAGCAGCAAAAAGGAACTACTCTGAAAAGCTAAAGAATCAATTCTCAACAAATGAACCAGCAAACTTGTGGAAAACCCTCAAAAAAATCATCGGTTACAGCAAACCACCTTCCCAAGCTGAAGGAGATTAGCAATTGGCAGATGACCTGAATGTGTTCTACTGCAGGTTTGAAAAGAAACCACAACCACTTATCTGCACAACCTCCATCCCAGACACACCAACAACAGCTAAATCTTCTACAACTGAAGGAGAAACCCTTCCACCTCTCACAATACTAGACAACACAGTATCAACAGTAGAGACCTTCAAATTTCTAGGTTCTATCATATCTCAAGACCTAAAATGGTCACCTAATATCAAAAACATCATCAAAAAAGCACAACAAAGAATGTTCTTTCTGTGCCAGCTCAGGAAGCTCAAACTGCCTACAGAGGAATCATTGAGTCTGTCATCTGCACCTCTATAACTGTCTGGTTTGGTGCTGCAACCCAACAGGATCAACACAGACTTCAGAGGATAATCAGAACTGCAGAAAAAACAATTGCTGCCAACCTGCCCTCCATTGAGGACCTGTATACTGCACAAGTCAAAAAGAGGGTGGGGAAAATATTTACGGACCCCTCGCATCCTGAACATAAACTGTTTCAACTCCTACCCTCAAAACATCGCTACAGAGCACTGCACATCAAGACAACTAGACACAAGAAGAGTTTTTTCCAGAACGCCATCATTCTACTAAACAAATAATTCCCTCAACACTGTCAGACCTTTTACTAAATCTGCACTTCTATTTCTACTAGTTTTTTCTCATCATTCCTATCATCCTTTTCCTCCCACTTAGGACTGTATGATTGTAACTTGCTGCTTGTATCCTAAGATTTTTATTAATATTGATTGTTTCCTTATTGGTTATTTGACCCCTATGACAATCATTAAGTGTTGTACCACATGATCCTTGACAAATGTGCCAAGACAAATTCCTTGTGTGTCCAATCACACTTGGCCAATAAAATTCAATTCAATTCTATTCTATTCTATGAGAAAAAAACTAGTAGTAATAGTAGTGCAGACTTAGTAAAATGTTTGACAGTGTTGAGAGAATTATTTGTTTAGCAGAGTGATGGTTTTTGGGAAAAAACTGTTCTTGTATCTAGTCGTCTTGGTGGGTGGTGCTCTGTAGCGACATTTTGAGGACAAGAAGTAACTAGGATGGAAGATTATGAAAGAGAGGTCCAACCTACAACTAAGGAGAAATTTCCTGACAATGAGAACAATCATCAACCAGTGCAGGGATGGATTCCTCTTACCTGCTGCTACAAATGTGCTGCACACACAGCATGGAGAGTGTTGCATGCATGTGCGCACATCCCCAGTGTGATTTTGCTTCCTCCACTGGGCTGAAAGCAAAAACACATCAAAATCGTGTAAGGGAACGCCCAAATGCACAAGATTTTAGCAATTATTTTAAGAGCCTGGGTGGTGCAGCACTGCAGGCCACTAAAGTAAGTGCAGTACTGCAGGCCACTAAAGCTGACTGTAGATCTCCAGGTCAGCGGTTCAAATCTCATCACCGTCTCAAGGTTGATTCAGCCTTCCATCCTTCCAAGGTGGGTAAAATGAGGACCCGGATTGTGGGGGCAATATCTTGGTCTGTTAAAAAGTGCTATTGCTAGCATGCTGTTATGCCCTTTGCTAAAAACGGCACTACAGTGATCCCTCGATTATCGCGAGGGTTCTGTTCCAAGACCCCTCGCGATAATCGATTTTTCGCGATGTAGGGTTGCGGAAGTAAAAACACCATCTGCGCATGCGCACCCTTTTTTCATGGCCGCGCATGCGCAGATGGTGGAGTTTGCGTGGGCGGCGGGGAAGACCCAGGGAAGGTTCCTTCGGCCGCCCAGCAGCTGATCTGCTCGGCAGCGCAGCAGCAGCGAGCAGACGAAGATCGGGGTTTCCCCTTTGCATGGGCGGCGGGGAAACCCCGATCTTCGTCTGCTCGCTACTGCTGCGGCCGCCCAGCAGCTGATCTGCTCGGCAGCGCAGCAGCAGCGAGCAGACGAAGATCGGGGTTTCCCCGCCGCCCACGCAAAGGGGAAACCCCGATTCGGCTCCTCGCTGCGCTGCCGAGCAGATCAGCTGCTGGGCGGCCGAAGGAAACTTCCCTGGGTCTTCCTCGCTGATGCCCCCGCTCGCCCGCCCGCCCGCCGCCCGCCGCCCACCCGCCGCCCGCCGCCCGCCCGCCGCCCGCCGCCCGCCAGCAAGAGGGGGAGAGATAGAGAAAGAGAGAGAAGGAAAGAAAGAGATGAGAGAGGGAGGAAGAGAGTGTGAGAGAGGAAGAAGCAAGATAGAGAAAGAGAGAGAGAAAGAAAGATGAGAAAGGAAGGAAGAGAGTGACGTCATCGGGTGGGAAAAATCGCGATATAGCGTTTCGCGAAGAACGAGATTGCGAAAATCGAGGGATCACTGTATCTATAAATGTTTAAAAATATATTATTTTTTGCTTTTGTGCATGCGCAGAAAATAAAAAGTACCAAAAATTAAAGGAAAAAGATGTTGGTGCCCAAAGGACTGGCACTGGAGTGGTCATGCACAAATTGCACAATCTGGTGGCTACCACCAGTGCGTAGTTGCGCAACCCGACTCTGAACCAATGGAACAACTTGCTTTCAGAAGTTTATTCATTTTTATTGTATTTATTTGTTTTATCAAATACGTATTAGTGGTATGTAAAGATATAATAATATTTACAGTATATGCATGATACTAGTGAAAGAGAACCATTAGGACAGGGGATGGAAGGCACTCTGGTGCCGTTATGCACGCCTCTTACTGACTTCTTAGGAATCGGGGAGAGGTCAACATTGGATAGTCTAAGGGTAAAGTTTTTTGGGTTAGTTGATGATACTACAGACTCAGGTAGTGAGTGCCATGCATCAACTACTCGGTTACTAAAGTCGTATTTCCTGCAGTTGAGTTTAGAGTGGTTTACTTTAAGTTTGTATCTGCTGTGTGCTTGTGTGTTGTTGTGGGTGTGCACCATCCCCAGAGGATTTTAAGAAGAAATTGAACAACCTTTTACCTGGAATAGTATAGGGCAGAGGTCTCCAACCTTTCGGACCTCAGGGACCACTAACTTCTGCCTAATATGATCTGATCTGCTGGATGGGTGTGGTTAGCTGGTCATGTGATTGGTGGGAGTGGCCAATTCACTTCGAGAGGCATCTCGCTGGCCTCTACTCACCCTTCTCCTCCTAGTCACTCCTCGCCCAGGTTCCTTAGGGCCCCAACAGGAGGCACTTGTTGGAGCTAAGCAGCCACCACCAGAGAGAGTTGGCAAAACAGCTGTCTCAGTTCAGATCGTGCAGAATGCAGCTGCGAGAGCAATCATGGGCTTCCCCAGGTATGCCCATGTCACACCAACACTCCGCAGTCTGCATTGGTTGCCGATCAGTTTCCGGGCACAATTCAAAGTGTTGGTTATGACCTAGAAAGCCCTTCATGGCACCGGACCAGAATACATCCGGATCCGCCTTCTGCTGCATGAATCCCAGCAACCAGTTAGGTCCCACAGAGTTGGCCTTCTCCGGGTCGCGTCGACTAAACAATGTTGTTTGGCAGGACCCAGGGAAAGAGCCTTCTCTGTGGCGGCCCCGGCCCTCTGGAACCAACTCCACCCAGAGATTAGAATTGCCCCCACCCTCCTCGCCTTTCGTAAGCTCCTTAAAACCCACCTCTGCCATCAGACATGGGGGAACTGAGATATTCTTTCCCCCTAGGCTTCTACAATTTATGCATTGTATGTTTGTATGTATGTTTGGTTTTATAAATAAGGGTTTTTTAGTTGTTTTAGTATTGGATTGTTACATGCTTTTTTTATCACTGTTGTTAGCCGCCCCAAGTCCAGGGAGAGGGGAGGCATACAAATCCAATAAATGAATGAATGAATGAATGAATGAATGAATGAATGAATGAATGAATGAATAAATAAATAAATAAATAAATTGGATCTGACTGAGGAGGCACAGCAAAAATCCCTGAGGACTATGAGCATAGGCTATCCAAGCAGAGGGAAAATCTAGTAGGAGTGCAAGGCCAGACACCAGCACCTGGAGGTTCAGCGGGCTGAGATGGTCAGCCAGTTCTAGGACATGATGCAGTCCCACTGGAACGAGGCCCTCTAGCTCTTTGCTATCATCAATGCTACTTTCCAGCTTTTGGACAAATTCCCACAATAGGAGGCTGAAGTAGGCTCCAAGTTGGAATTTCTACACCCTCCCCAATCTACACACAAAGATCCTGAAAGGGAAGACTCTCTGTAGCAACACAAATGTTCATTGCATATATGCAGCCCGGGGCCTTAATTTGAAGACCCAAGATTTAGTGCAATATAAAAAATGCAAATAATTTTTCTGCGGATCACTAAAATTTTCTCATGGACCACCAGTTGGTGACCACTGGTATAGGATCTGTCTACTACTTGAGCAAGGGATTAGATTAAAAGACATTGAGAGTCCCTTCCAACACTGTTATTCTATGTTCTATAAAAAGTAAAGATTCACATTAAGATCAACTCTTGGTGGAAACACAAGAGATCCCCCTAATTTTCTTGACAAAAAAGTGCTGTTTTTTGCCTCTAAAGGCTTGGTCCCTCTATATTGTATACCCAGGCACTTGCAAAGCAACCTACTTCAGAAAGAGATTATCATTCTGGTGCATGAAACCCAGGAGGGTCTATTAAAAAGCATCCACCTCATGTGGATTATGATATCAAAGAAGGAGAGTTGGAGATGTAGTTTCCTCATATCAGTCTTCTGTTCTCACATCACAGTGGCACCTCTTGTCCCAGAAAAAAGTTCTAAGAACTTTTTCAATTCATCTAGGAACATGTAGAATGCTCTGACATCAGTTCTGGGTCTTTGTTTTTCCAAACAAATGTTTTTATGAGTACAGTATCATTCATTGCTAAATACCCTTGAATCTGTTGGAATAGGCAATCTACAAGAATGACCAATGAATGGACAGACTGACAGCTTGCCTTGGTTATCTTCTTGCAGGATTTTCCCACTTTCCAGTTGACAGTACAGCCCTGGTTTTCCTAGTGGCGTACCATCAAAGTACTAATAGAGTCCATGCTGCCTTGGCTTACCAAGCTTGGCTTGATGTAGTTACCTGAGCTGAAAAGTGGCTTTTTAGTGGCCCTTCTAACACTGGAATTGGTTTCATTTTCTATTGCTTTGCTAACTGCATTCTGTCTTCTGCCATTGCATGCCCTCCCTATTAATCTAAGTAGCTTGTTGGTGGAATCTTCCCTGTAAAAATGGGGGGGGGGGGGGCAATATGGACAGCTCAATTTGACACATGGGGAGAAGAGGGTCCCTATGGCAAGAGACCATTTGGAATGGAGAAACTCACCTGGTGGGCACATGGGATGGGGATGGGTACCATTCTTGGATCCCCAAGCAAAATACAAAGGTTTTCAAGGGAAAGGAAGGATTGTTTGAGAGGTATTTGAATGGATAAATAATAGAATAGGAAGGAAGGTCCAAGCTTGAGAAAGACAGCCCTGAAAGTTAGTTCTGACCAAGAGAAGACCTATCTTCTATCCAACTACCTGGACTGCTTTAATTAGGAAACAAAAACAGAGTTGTTGTTTTTCTAGCAAACATGTTCTTTAAATAAAATCAATACTTCACAATTCTTTTTTGTCATTAGCCCTTTTAATATGATATTATTGACTCCCGGGAAGAAAATTGTGATATAACAATGAAGATGGGAAATGTGGAGGACACACAGCAGCTGTTCTTAGAACCCTCTGGATTCAGAACATGAATTTCTGAAAAGAATCTGACCAAAGTTTTTTCCGATGTGGTGTCCTCCATAAACATAGGCCTACAATTCTTGGGAATCCACAAAATCCAAACCGGCTGGGGATTATGGATATAGCTGCTGCTGATTAGTCACAGTTGTCAGCCCATACTAGCTGGGAATCCTGGGAGTTGTAGTTTCATCCAGAAGTTAGCTGAACTTGAGAAGTGTGAATTTGAGAGGCAAAATGCCTGGGGAGCTTTTGGTGCCGAAAGACAACACAAGAGTCCAATTCAAGACTCAGTTCTCCTTTTGGGAATATTTCGGGGAATCTACCGAGAGCGCAATCAAGGTTTGGGCGAGGTAGTAAGTGCTCATGTACAGGATGCGGGCTAGAGGATGGGGGTTGCAGAATTTGTCATGGGCAACCAGCAGATCGGACACGATGAAGACCAAGCTGCCCGCCGAAGCGAGGCCTTTGGAGCAACACAGGGCACGCCAGGTCATGACGCCGAGGAGGCTTGAATAAAACAGCACTGCCCACGTGTAGAAATCTGACAAACAGGGCAGCAGGATCATCATGTAACTCGTAGCCACGAGTCCCTGGATGGCCAGGAAGATGGGAGGCTGGAGGGGAGCCAGGCCAAAGGCTGCGATGTAGCAGATGTGGCAGATGGCAAAGGCACCCATTCCTGTAAAGGGCAGAAAAGGCAAAGCAATCATAACAGCATCAGCCACCGCCCGTTCATTCGCTCTGGCAGCCTCCCCCTGGCTTATGACTTCAGATGCACAGGATTGTTCCATAATTGCAGCTTGCGGAAGCCAAGAAAAGTCGCTTTGAATATGACCTACAAAATTGCCTCATTCAGCCCAGGACTATTGTCTACCTTCTGTCCCCAATTTGGTGTCTAAGTGCTCTTTTCAACTGGGAAAGAAAAGATACAGGCACAGCAGGGCTAAAAGGTAGCTATGTTTATTCCTGATAAATATTTAATGCTATACTCTCTAATGCATGCTCCGAAAGGGAAGAGCATGACACAGGCGCCCTGTTTCTTGAAGGCTGCATTATTACATGCGTTTTGGGTTCTCACTTTCTCCTTCCCCCTATAAATGGAAGCTCCTTGACAAAAATGGAGCATTGTGGCAAAATCATAAGCCGGTCGCCTCGTCTTTCATTTCCATTCATTTTTGAGCCCCTTCAAACCCTCAGTTTACCTTGCTAAAATTTTATTCGTAGGGTCGGCCGGGGGGGCACGTTTCTGAAAGACTAGGTTTTATTTATTTATTTATTAAATTTGTATGCCGCCCCTCTCCGTAGACTCGGGGCGGCTCACAACAGTAATAGAAAAAACAATGTACCTGTACAATACAAATCTAATAATTAAAACTAAAAACCCATAATTTAAGAAAACATTCACACAACATACCATACATAAACAGTATAGGGATGGGGAAGTTATCTCAGTTCCCCCATGCCTGATGGCAGAGGTGGGTTTTAAGGAGCTTACAAAAGGCCAGGAGGGTGGGGACAGTTCTAATCTCAGAGGGGAGCTGGTTCCAGAGGGTCGGGGCCGCCACAGAGAAGGCTCTTCCCCTGGGCCCCGCCAAACGACATTGCTTAGTCGACGGGACCCGGAGAAGGCCAACTCTGTGGGACCTAATTGGTCGCTGGGGTTCGTGCGGCTGCTGCAAACCCTCCTGCCATATTTACCTCTAAGACTGTTCAGAGATGTGCTTGGAAATAAAAATGATATTTTAGGTGCAGGAATGCTTTTAACGGTACAGGTAATCCTCAAATTATGACCATTCATTTAACAACTATTAATAGCGCTCAATGACTTACAATTAAGACTCGGACTTACAGCCAGTACTTACACTTACAACCATCATGGCATCCCTGCAATCATGCGATTAATTAATTCTGGTGATTTAACAGAAAGGAACAGAGTTGGAAGGGGACCTTGGAGGTCTTCTAGTCCAACGTGCTGCTCAGGAAAACTCATTTTGCAGCTGGCATGTATTTATGATAGTCACTGTATCCTCGAGCCATCTGGTTGCCAACGGGCTTTTGTAAAGAGAATTCAATGGGGGAATCCAGATATGGTTAAGGACGACAGCATTTGCTTAACAACTGTGGCACAAAAGTTGTAAAATCAGGTACAACTGAATGACTGCATTACTTAATGATGGAAGTATTTATTTATTTATTCATTCATTCATTCATTCATTCATTCATTCATTCATTCATTTATTCATTTATTCATTCATTCATTCAATTTTTATGCCGCCCTTCTCCTTAGACTCAGGGCAGCTTACAACATGTTAGCAATAGCACTTTTTAACAGAGCCAGCGTATTGCCCCCACAATCTGGGTCCTCATTTTACCCACCTCGGAAGGATGGAAGGCTGAGTCAACCTTGAGCCGGTGATGAGATTTGAACCGCTGACCTACAGATCTACAGTCAGCTTCAGTGGCCTGCAGTACAGCACTCTACCTGCTACACCACCCCAGCTTTACCATATTTTCAATAGATGGAATTCATGTACAATAATTGCTTCCATGTATGTTCATAATTTTGTTTTTTGTTTTAAAAACTCGGACGAGGTGATTTTTTTTGTTTCATCTTAATCCATAGATGAGGATTTCTCAAACTATAAAGGTAAAGGTGCCCCCTGCACACACATGCTAGTCATTTCCAACTCTAGGGAGTGATGCTCATCTCCGTTTCAAAGCCAAGCAATGTCCAAAGACATCTCCCTGGTCATGTGGCCGGCATGACTAAATGCCAAAGGTGCATGGAGCGCTGTTACCTTCCCACCAAAGGTGGTCCCTATTTTTCTACTTGCATTTTTTATGTGCTTTTGAACTGCTAGGTTGGCAGAAACTGGGACAAGTTTCTGGGGCTAGGGGTTGACTCAGTAGTGTCAACCCCTAACCCCCAACATTTTCCCCTTAGATTATCCACGATTGACCTCTTCAGGTTCCTTAAAGGTCAGTAAGGGGCGTGCATAAGTGCACCAGTGTGCCTTCCGTCCCCTGTCCAATTGTCTCTCCTTATCTCATTTATCTTTTCTTCCTTTCAAATGTGTTCACCTATACTTTTATATCTTTCCTTCTATTCTTTTCTTTAGTTATATTACTACATATCTATTCTCTTCAATGTGTATTATGTATTGGACTAAATAAATAAATAAATAAATAAATAAAAATAAACAAGTAATGGGAACTCACTCCATTAGGCAGCACTAAGGATTCGAACCGTTGTACTGCTGACCTTTCGATCGACAAGCTTAGCGTCTTAGCCAAGGCTGGCTAAATCCCTTTTCTTGGTTCTGCAAGAATGAGATCAGCCTTTCCCAATCTTGTACTTTCTAGCTCAGATCCCAGCTAGGACCCCTAACGGTCAGCCTTTCCAAACACAATCAAGGCTCAGGTTGCGAGAGCTGGATTGGATGTGCTATCATATTTAATGTTGTCTTTCTGTTTACCTGATGGTAAGGAACAACCAGGAGATATACAATTATTCAAATCTGTTCTGGGAATTGTCGCCCTCCATATTTCCTCCCAGGTGTTTTATTTATTTATTTTGAAAAGTTTACACAGCTGCCTACTAGCTCATAGGGCAGTGATGGAGAACCTATGGCACAGGTGCCACAGGTGGCACGCAGAGCCATATCTGCTGGCACATGAGCCGTTGCCCTAGCTCAGCTCCAATGTGCATGTGTGTGCAGGCCAGCTGATATTTGGCTCGTACAGAGGCTCTGGCAGGGCATTTTTGGCTTCCAGAGAGCCTCCGGGGGGATGGGGTAGGGTGCTTTTACCCTCCCCTGGCTCCAGGGAAGCTTTTGGAACCTGGGGAGGGCAAAATATGAGCCTACTGAGCCCACCAGAAATTGGGAAACAGGTCGTTTCTGGCCTCCAGGGAGCAGGGGAAGCTCTTTTCACACTCCTCACACATTGAATTATGGGTGTGGGCACTCGCACATGTGCGATAATGCACACCCACGCTCTTTTGGCACCCAAGGGATAAAAGGTTTGCCATCACTGTCATAGGGTCTCTATGTTATAATAAACATAGCTTTATTCAGGGGTCCCCAAACTTGGCAACTTGAAGACTTGAAGCTATGCTGGCTGGAGAAATCTGGGAGTTGAAGTCCGCAAGTCTTAAAAGTTGCCAAGTCTGAAGACCTCTGCATTTTCATCCCTTCTCCTGGCACTTGGGATATGCATTTAGTTGGCTCCCTCTTGTGATGGGAATTGGTATTACACATGACAAAAGGCAAATTACTGTTAGTCCTTGACTTACAACAGCAGCTGAGCCCCAAATTTCCATTGCTAAGTGAGATATCTGTTATATGAATTTTGCCCCATTTTACGAGCTTGCTTGTCACAGTTGTTAAGTGAATCACTGCAGGTGTTAAGTTAGTAACCCCGTTGTTAAGTGAATCTGGCTTCCCCCATTGACTTTGCTTGCCAGAAGGTCGCAAATGGTGATCACATGACCCCGGGACACTGCAACCTTCATGACAACAATCTGTTGTGAAGTGTTCAAAATTTGACCATGGAGATGCTGCAACAGTTGTAAGTGTGAAAAATGTTCATAAGTCACTTTTCTCAGTGTAGCTGTAACTACAAATGGTGTCAAAATGAATGGTTTTAAGTCAAGGACTATCTGTATTGGCTTTTCCGCTCCTCAGTTGGTGGCGCAATGGTTTTGTTTCTTTGCCACAATCTTGCCCACATTTCATCCCCAACCCGCCACCTCTGAGCTATTTGCAGCCATCTTTAGCTTGCTACTTTTAAAGTGGCATTTCTCGTCTTCTTCTAATGCGATTGTTGCTCTGGAAATTGCCTAGATGCACTTTCCTAAGGGTCACTGAAGGGCCATACACTGAAGGGCCATCCCCACTGGATTGGTCCCGGAAGCCGGTGCGGGCATAAGCACCTGGGCAGCGGTGGATGAGCACACCCTCGAACGAGAGTTTGTTTGTTTGTGTGTGTTTGTTTGTTTGTTTGTTTGTTTGTTTGTTTGTTTGTTTGTTTGTTTGTTTGTTTGTTTGTTTGTTTGTTTGTTTGTTTGTTTGTTTGTTTGTTTGTTTGTTTGTTTGTTTGTTTGTTTGTTTGTTTGTTTGTTTGTTTATTTATTTATTTATTTATTTATTTATTTATTTATTTATTTATTTATTTATTTATTTATTTATTTATTTATTTATTGGATTTGTATGCCGCTCCCCTCCGCAGACTCAGGGCGGCTAACAACAGTAATAAAAACAGTATATAATAATAATCTAATACTAAAAACAGTTAAAAACCCATTATTATAAAAACCAATCATACATACAGATATACCATGCATAAAATTGTAGAGGCCTAGGGGGAAAGAGTATCTCAATTCCCCCATGCCTGACAGCAGAGGTGGGTTTTAAGAAGCTTACGAAAGGCAAGGAGGGTGGGGGCAATTCTAATCTCCGGGGGGAGTTGGTTCCAGAGAGCCGGGGCCGCCACAGAGAAGGCTCTTCCCCCGGGTCCCGCCAAACGACATTGTTTAGTTGACGGGACCCAGAGAAGACCCACTCTGTGGGACCTAACTGGTCGCTGGGATTCGTGCAGCAGAAGGCGGTCCCTGAGATAATATGGTCGGGTGCCATGAAGGGCTTTATAGGTCATAACCAAAACTGAATTGTGACCGGAAACTGATCGGGAACCAATGCAGACTGCGGAGTGTTGGTGTGACATGGGCATACCTAGGGAAGCCCATGATTGCTCTCGCAGCTGCATTCTGCACGATCTGAAGTTTCAGAAAACTTTTCAAAGGTAGCCCCATCTAGAGAGTTTGCTTCTGTGCATGCGCAGAAGCAAAGAAATCAGTGAAAATTGCCAAAATTTCACACAAGGACGTTCCCACCTGCGAGATTTCAGTGATTTTTGCCAATTGCTTTGCTCCCGCACATGCGCAAGAAGCAAAGAAAGGCCGAAAATCACCGAAATCTCACACATGCGAACATGAGATTTTGGCGATTTCCGCTGATTTCTTTGCTTCCGGAAACAAATTCTCACGCAGGGGTGAGTAGGAGCATGGGGGCACATGGAGGGAACATGCAGATGTGCACGCCTCACCATTTTCGCTACCGGATCAGCGACCCCATGCATACCGGGGGCAGCCCAATACTGCTAAGGATTTTGTGGATGATGGGTTCAAGAGTTGGACCCTGCCCAGCTCCTTTTGAACCCTTCAATGTCCTGCAGATATGCTCCGAACCCTGTGCACTGCCCCTCCATGACCATGAATATCTCCGGGACCGCCTTCTGCCGCACGAATCCCAGCGACCGGTTAGGTCCCACAGAGTTGGCCTTCTCCGGGTCCCGTCGACTAAACAATGTCTTTTGGCGGGACCCAGGGGAAGAGCCTTCTCTGTGGTGGCCCCAACCCTCTGGAACCAGCTTCCCCCCGGAGATTAGAATTGCCCCCACCCTCCTTGCCTTTCGTAAACTTCTTAAAACCCACCTCTGCCGTCAGGCTTGGTGGAATTGAGACACCTCCCCTGGGCCTATACAGTTTATGCATATGTTTGTGTGTATGTTCTTTGTTTTTTAATAAGGGGTTTTTAGTGATTTTAAATTATTGGATTTGTTATACATTGTTTTATTGTTGTTGTGAGCCGCCCCGAGGTCTACGGAGAGGGGGCGGCATACAAATCTAATAGATAGATAGATAGATAGATAGATAGATAGATAGATAGATAGATAGATAGATAGATAGATAGATAAAAAGATAATATAATATAATATAATATAATATAATATAATATAATATAATATAATATAATATAATATAATATAATATAATATAATATAATATAATATAATATAATATAATAAAAATAAAAATAAAAATAAAAATAAAAATAAAAATAAAAATAAAAATAAAAATAAAAATAAAAATAAAATAAAATAAAATAAAATAAAATAAATAATGAAATGAAATGAAATGAAATGAAATAAAATAAAATAAAATAAAATAAAATAAAATAAAATAAAATAAAATAAAATAAAATAAAATAAAATAAATGTTGGTTTAGCCTGCAGGAGAAAACAGGCATCCTGGCTTCCCCAGAGACACCAGCCCCCATAGTGTCCGTCCACCATTTCCCAAAGCATCTGCCAGGTGGACATCTTACATATCCTTGTTTAGCACAGTCAACATGCTGAACCTGTGTTTAGAAATCAGGGTTTATGCTTTTGAGAGAACATTGGTCCTGTGCTGCATGGAAAGTCACTTCAAACTGGAAAATAAATGTGTGTACTGCCATTTCTGTCTCGGGTGAGTGCATTACATTTTTCCCCCCCTCTTCAGACAGGACCTTCACTGAGCCACATTAGACCTTTTGTTCTTTTCATCACTTTGTAGGATGGGGGTGGGGGGGGGGAGTTTGCTACTGTGTCTAAGCACAGCTACGTGCAGGTTCTGCCAAAGTACAGCTGTGTTATTTGTTTGCAGTAGCTAATGATGACACTCATTGTTCATTGATTGCTTCCTCCTCCAGCTCTGCAGCCTGCTAATCAGGTTGCTTTAGGACCTGTGTTGCAAATGCACTTTGAGAAAAGCACAGAACCCATGTTCAGAAATGGCCCAATGGACAGGTAATGGGGTGGGACAACTCCCCACCTGCCATCTGTTAGCTGGGGAATTTGACAGGTAGTTACGCTGGCTAAGCATTCGGGATAATCCAGATTATCTCAGGGACTGCCTTCTGCTGCACGAATCCCAGCGACCAGTTAGGTCCCACAGAGTGGGTCTTCTCCGGGTCCCATCAACTAAACAATGTCGCTTGGCGGGACCCAGGGGAAGAGCCTTCTTTATGGTGGCCCCGGCCCTCTGGAACCAACTCCCCCCAGAGATTAGAATTGCCCCCACCCTCCTCGCCTTTCGTAAGCTGCTTAAAACCCACCTCTGCCGCCAGGCATGGGGGAATTGAGATACTCTTTCCCCCTAGGCCTTTACAATTTTATGCATGGTATGTCTGTATGTATTTTTGGTTTTTATAATAATGGGTTTTTAACTGTTTTTAGTATTGGATTATTATTATATGCTGTTTTATTATTGCTGTTAGCCGCCCCGAGTCTCCAGAGAGGGGCGGCATACAAATCCAATAAATAATAATAATAATAATAATAATAATAATAATAATAATAATAATAAATTCAACTGGCCCTATTTCACCCCCACATTAAGGAGAGTGACAGGTGACAGTTTTTCCTTTGAAGAGGGAAGTGAAGCCAGGGAAATCCCACAATTCCCTTGCTTAACTTGTCCTGCATTGAAACAGTACCTTTTGCTGCCCAAATTATCAAGATAAAAACGACAAGGCAACATTATTTTAATGTTCAAATTATTCAATTAATCAAAGGGGCTACCATTGAGGAGTGTTCGGAAACTGCAAATCGTGAAAAACGCAGCCATGCGAGCGGTCATGAGCCTCCCCAGATATGGCCATGTTTCTCCAGCACTCTGCGGACTGCACTGGTTGCCAATTAGTTTCCAGACACAATTCAAAGTGTTGGTGATGACCTATAAAGCCCTACATGGCATCGGACCAGATTACTTGATGAGCCGGGGTGGCACAGCAGGTAGAGTGCTGTACTGCAGGCCACTGAAGCTGACTTGTAGATCTGAAGGTCAGCGGTTCAAATCTCATCACCCGCTCAAGGTTGACTCAGCCTTCCATCCTTCTGAGGTGGGTAAAATGAGGACCCCGATTGTGGGGGCAATATGCTGACTCTGTTTAAAAAAGTGCTATTGCTAACATGTTGTAAGCTGCCCTGAGTCTAAGGAGAAGGGTGGCATAAAAATCGAATGAATGAATGAATGAATGAATGAATGAATGAATGAATGAATGAATGAATGAATGAATGAATAAATAAATAAATAAATAAATAAATAAATAAGCAAGCAAGCAAACAAGCAAACAAACAAACAAATACTTGCGGGACCGTCTTCTACTGCATGAATCCTAGCAACAGGTTAGGTCCCACAGAGTCGGCCTTCTCCAGGTCCCGTCAACTAGACAAAGTCCTTTGGTGGGGCCTAGGGGAAGAGTCTTCTCTGTGGGGGGGGCCGCCCTCTGGAATCAGCTCCGCCCAGCGATCTGCACTGCCCCCACCCTCCTCACCCTCTGCAAGAGTCCCAAGACTCAGTTATGCTGCTATGCTTGGGGCCATTAGACCCTAGCCCCCTGGCCAAACGAATGTAGTGTATGTTTGTTGTATGAATGGCAATGACTGATTTTAATATTACGGGGGTTTTAGATTAACTGTTTTAAATTAATTAGATTATAATGTTGTATTGTTTTTTATATGTTGTAAGCCACCCCAAGTCCTCGGAGAGGGGCAGCATCTAAATCCAAACAAACAAATATTATTATTATTATTATTATTTTATTATTATATTATTATTATAATCATCATCATCATCATCATCATTAAACCAAAGGCATACCTAATATTCCTTCTCCCTTCATACCTTTGAGAAGGGTTGGTTGAGTAAGTGACTGACTCAAAGTCCCCCAACCAGCTGGCTTTCATGCCTAAGGCAGGACTAGAATTCCCAGACTCCTGGTTTCTTGGCCAGCACCTTAACTGCTAGACTAAATTGGCTGCCTTTAATGCCAGTATATCTTTTCTGCCAGATCATGGATTGGAGAAAAGCACTGGGCTGTGTGTCTCTTGCTGTGCTCTCAGTAGATCCAGGCCTTGGGGCTGAACAATTATGCTCCGGGTTGTCTTTGACAACTTTGACAACAATGCTAACATCAATTATGTATAAATCTCACACACAGAGACCAGCTCCAATCGGCATACAGGAATGTTGGTTCTGTAGATGTTATAGAATTGCAGTTCCCAATGACCAGTATAGACAATGGGGAAAGGTGCTGGAATCTATAGGTCAACAATTGTATATCTACAGGACCTTGGTGGCGCAGTAGTTAGAGTGCAGTACTGCTAGCTGCTTCTGCTGACTGTAATTCATCAGTTCAAATCTCACCAGGATCAAGGTTGACTCAGCCTTCCATCCTTCTGAGGTGGGTAAAATCAGAACCCAAATTGTTGGGGGCAATATGTTGACTCTCTGTAAACTGTTTAGAGAGGGATGATAAGCACTGTGAATCAGTATATAAGTCTAGGTGCTATTGCTATCTCTGAGTGAGATAGTTCAAACAACAGATAGATGAAAAATAGCAGACAATCATCACAAACAAGTAATACATAAATGTAACAATAATAGGTGGACAAAATACCAAATACAGTCTAAACAACTGGCTCATAAACTAAAATGCAATAGTTTATACTATAAACCAGTGATGGCGAACATATGGCACGAATGCCACAGGTGGCGCATGGAACCATATCTGCTGGCATGCGAGTTGTTGTCCTAGCTCAGCTCCAACATGCATTGGTTGCCGATCAATTTCCGGTCACAATTCAAAGTGTTGGTTATGACCTATAAAGGTCCCACAGAGTTGGCCTTCTCCGGGTCCTGTCATCTGGCGGGTCCCAGGGGAAGAGACTTCTCTGTAGTGGCCCCGACTCTCTGGAACCAGCTCCCCCTAGAGATTAGAACTGCCCCCACCCTCCTTGCCTTCCGTAAACTCCTTAAAACTCACCTCTGCCGTCAGGCATGGGGGAATTGAGGCATTCCCCCCTCCCCCAGGCCTATACAATTTATGTATGGTATGTCTGTGTGTATGTCTGATTTAATAATGGGTTTTTAAAAATGTTTTTTAAATTTATTAGATTTGTTGTGAATTGTTCTATTGTATGTTGTGAGCCGCCCCGAGTCTACGGAGAGACAAATAAAATAAATCTAATAAAATAAATAAATAAATAAATAAATAAATAAATAAATAAATAAATAAATAAATAAATAAATAAATAAATAAATAAATAAATAAATAAATAAATAAATAAATAAATAAATAAATAAATAAATAAGGGTAGTGGCAGAGGCCCTGGGAGGGCATTTTTGGCTTCCAGAGAGCCTCCAAGGAGATGGGGCTCCAGGAAAGCCTTTAGAGCCTGGGGAGGCCCACCAGAAGTTAGGAAACAGGCTCTTCCAGCCTCCAAAGGGCCTCCAGGGCAGGGGTCCCCAAACCTTTTACACAGGGGGCCAGTTCACTGTCCCTCAGACTGTTGGAGGGCCGGACTATAAAAAAAACCTATGAACAAATCCCTATGCACACTGCACATACCTTATTTAAAGTAAAAAAACAAAATGGGAACAAATACAATATTTAAAATAAAGAAGAAGTAATAAGTAATTAAGTAATTAATAATTAAATAATAAAGTAATTAAACTTAAATCAACAAACTCCATTTCTCCTTCCTTCCTTCCCTCCTTCCTCTCCACTTCTCCCCTCTTCCTTTTTTCTCATTTGTTTCATTTTCCTCTCCCTTGTTCTTTCCCTCCATCATTTTCTCATTTTTTCTCTCTCTCTCTCTTTCCATCTCTCCCTCTTCCTTTCTCTCTCCCTCTCTATCTCTCCCTCTTTCTCTTTCTTTTTCTCTCTCTGTCCCTTTCTCTTTCTTTCTCTCTCCTCTCTTTCACTCACTCTCTTTCTAACCCTCTTTGAATCTCTTTCTCTCTCCCCCTCTCTCTATTTCTCCCTTTCTCTCTCTCCCTTTCTATCTCTCCTCTTCATTTCTCTCTCCCTCTCTATTTCTCCCTCTTTCTCTCTCTTATTATATTGATCGGTAAAATCTCGTGTGCTGCTGCGGGCCGGTTAAAAGACCTCAGCGGGCCGCATCCAGCCCGTGGGCCGTAGTTTGTGGACCGCTGCTCCAGGGGATGGGGGAAGCTGTTTCCACCCCACTGAATTATGGGTGTGGGCATTCATGCATGTACGATAGCACGTGTGCACACTTTTTCGGCACCCAAGGGAAAAAACATGTGCCATCAGCGTTATAAACTATACTACAATACAATAAGTGTGCTTGCTTACTTTTCATCTACCAACTGTTGGAATATAAGGAATTGCACCCATGCAAAGTAATGGCCATTCCGATTTGGTGATTAAATGATTACTGAAATGATTAAAACTTCCCTCCAATTTTGTCCTAGATACTTCCCACCAGTGTTATAAACCTTCGAACACCATACCTGCAAGGAAGAACTCTGGCCACACCAAGCAGGCATCTCCTACACAGGCGAACAAGAGGCCATGGAAAATCCACCGGGAATACGGTTTGAAGGCAGCTCCATTTTTGGACTGGGTGGCCACGAAGAACGCCAGGGAGAACGTAGGGAGGCACTTTGCGATAGTGCTATTCAAGGTGGGCTCAGGGAGCAAAAGAACGAAATAGACGGTGCAGGAGACCACAAATGGCAGGAGCCTAAGCAGCATAGTGTTCCTCTAAGACAAGAGAAACGGGGAGAGAGAAAGAAGAAAAATGTAAAAAAGAAAACACACAGTTTTGTTGCATTCTCAACTTGCTTTCCTGGAATGAAGAATGCCTGCAGTGCATGGTTAAAAATGCATCGAGACAGTAGCTGCAACAGTGCAATCAGAGCTTCATCTGTTCGTAATGACATTGTGACACATATCCAAATGGGTGGCATTTTGATCCTACTGTCCTGTTGCCACCTTGACTTTGGTCTATCATTCCCCATGGACAAGAAAGAGATCTCAAAACTATTTATTTATTTATTTATTTATTTATTCATTCATTCATTCATTCATTCATTCATTTGTCCAATACACAATACATATGGAAGAGAATAGACATGAAGTAATATATATAAAGATAATATGAAAAAATAGAGGAGAAGATATAT
The DNA here is from genome assembly GCF_031021105.1 of Erythrolamprus reginae. Lineage (NCBI taxonomy): Eukaryota > Metazoa > Chordata > Lepidosauria > Squamata > Dipsadidae > Erythrolamprus > Erythrolamprus reginae. The sequence continues at coordinate 130,360,127 of NC_091963.1, forward strand.
GAAAGGAAGAAAATATATATGATACCGTGTTTCCCCGATAGTAAGACCCCCCCCGATTGTAAGACATATGGGGGGTTTCAGGGGGGTCGGCTTATATAAGCCATACCCCGAAAGTAAGACATATGTCTTACTTTCGGGGAAACACGGTATAAACGGTATTGCGGGGGGGGGGGGCGATGACATTGCTTCCAAGCTCCCTGCGCGCCCCTCGCCTTCGCTCGCCGCGGCGCCACCGCCTCTTCCCCTGCCGAGGCTCAGCTGCAAGCGGCCAGCGAGGCCGATCGGCTCCGAGGCGAGCGGCCGGAGCTGATCCCTCCTTCGCCCGCCTCCTTTCCGCTCGCCTCGGAGCCGAGCGGCCTCGCTGGCCGCTTGCAGCTGAGCCTCGGCAGGGGAAGAGGCGGTGGCGCCGCGGCGAGCGAAGGCGAGGGGCGCGCAGGGAGCTGCGCCCTCCTTCACCAGCCTCCTTTCCGGCAGCTCCCTGCGCGCCCCTCGCCTTCGCTCGCCGCGGCGCCACCGCCTCTTCCCCTGCCGAGGCTCAGCTGAAAGCGGCCAGCGAGGCCGCTCGGCTCCGAGGCGAGCGGCCGGAGCTGCGCCCTCCTTCGCCCGCCTCCTTTCCGCTCGCCTCGGAGCCGCTTGCAGCTGAGCCTCGGCAGGGGAAGAGGCGGTGGCGCCGCGGCGAGCGAAGGCGAGGGGCGCGCAGGGAACTGCCGGAAAGGAGGCGGGCGAAGGAGGGCACAGCGGCGGCCGCTCACCCTTTTTGACTGCCCATCCACCCCTTGACCTGCCTTTAGCCAGCCAGCCGAGCGTCCGTGTCGCCGCGGAGTTGGCCTCCCCTGCCGAGAAACATTGCCGGGAGCGGCTAGGGGATGCTCCCCGCAACCCGCCGAACGTCGAGGTCGGCGCCCGCCTCCTTTCCGGCAGCTCCCCGCGCCCGAAGACGAGCCGGCCCCGGTGCCCGGGACAATGTAAGACATACCCCCAAAGTAAGACACAGTGGGGCTTTTGGGGGTAAAAAGATAGTAAGACACTGCCTTACTATCGGGGAAACACGGTATATGAGATAAAGGAAAGACAATTGGACAGGGGACGAAAGGCACACTAGTGCACTTATGTACGCCCCTTACTGACCTCTTAGGAACCTGGAGAGGTCAATCGTGGATAGTCTAAGGGAGAAATGTTGGGGGTTAGGGGTTGACACTATTGAGTCAGGTAATGAGTTCCACGCTTCGAGAACTCGATTGTTAAAGTCATATTTTTTACAGTCAAGTTTGGAGAGGTTAATATTAAGTTTGAATCTGTTGCGTGCTCTTGTGTTGTTGCGGTTGAAGCTGAAGTAGTCATTGACCGGTAGGACGTTGCAGCATATGATCTTGTGGGCAATACTTAGATCGTGTTTTAGGTGTTGTAGTTCTAAACTTTCTAGACCCAGGATTGTTAGTCTATTTTCGTAGGGTATTCTGTTTCGAGTGGAGGGGTGAAGGGCTCTTCTGGTGAAATATCTTTGGATGTTTTCAAGGGTGTTGATGTCCGAGATGTGGTATGGGTTCCAGACAGATGAGCTGTATTCAAGGATGGGTCTGGCAAAAGTTTTGTAGGCTCTTGTGAGAAGTGTGAGATTGCCGGAGCAGAAGCTACGTAGGATCAGGTTAACTACGTAGGATCAGGTTAACTAAGCAATGCACAAATTGATACTCCAAGACTGGAATGTTGTGAGTACTGGGCTCAGTCCAGGAGTGGGTTCCACTAACCTTTGCCACCAGTTCGCATCACAATGTTTTGTGCATGTGTTCCCTCGTGCAATTTGGCTTCTGCACATGCTCACTAGCTGGAATCGGCCAAAACACAGTTGAGCAGCTGACCAGCTATGTTTTGGGTGAAGGAATAAAGGTCAGTTTAAATCCAAGGGCAGGTGGGAGGGCCCTCTAACAAGCAGCAGAAGAGGAAAAAACTTCAAAACAGTAAAAAATTCACATTTTTAAAAAGTTGGCGGCGCCCACGGATCGGCGCCAGCCAATCCAGTTCAGTGACGTCACCAGTGGGTCAATACTGGTTTGGGCATTTCGGAGGAACCCATCCCTGATTCAGTCCTAAATAGAATATTGTGGGCAGCATTTTATTTACTTCAGCTTCAACCACAACAACACAAGAGCACACAACAGATTTAAACTTAATATTAACCGCTCCAAACCTGACTATAAAAAATATGACTTCAGTAACTGAGTTGTCGAAGCGTGGAACTCATTACCGGACTCCATAGTGTCATCCCGAACCCCCAACACTTTACCCTTAGATTATCTACGGTTGACCTATCCATATTCCTAAGAGGTCAGTAAGGGGCGAGTACAAGTGCACTAGAGTGCCTTCCGTCCCCTGTCCTACTGCTCTCCTATATCTCCTATACCTTTCTTCTATTCCTATATCTCTTCTTCTATTCTTTCATTGATATGTTCTATTACTATATCTTCTTTTCTATTCTTTCTTAGATATATTTTACTATGAGTATCTCCTCTATAACCTTCATCATGTATTTTACTATGTGTATATAGATATATACCCACTAAAACCCTCATTGTGTATTGGACAAAATAAAATAAAATAAAATATATTTCATAATGCTTTATGAAGATTGTTCTTAGCAATTAATCTTATTATTCCCTCTCTGCTCTTTTTCTCTTCCACTATGTTTTTTCACAACTGGAATCTCAGCTGGCTGTGTGGAATTTCAACACATCTTGCCCTAAACTATGCCACACCCACTATTCTGGGTGTATACAAATTGTAAAGAAAAACATGGGAATGGACCAGTTACACTGGTTCATGTACTTACCAGCATTTGGAAGCTTCTACTCAAACATGCTAATAGACTAGCAGAAAGGCCAACTCAATTAATTGTATAATGAACATGATACCCTTACATAAAATGTTATTTATCTTAATCAGACTTACAGTTGAGATAATTATAGGATATGTACCCATTATTGTTGTTTTAAAATAATTTGGATAACTGGTGAAATTAAATAAGTTTTAATTAGGGTAGCATTGTATTTATCACACTAATTAAGTTAATCCAAAATAAAAACATCCATATCTGACTAACTTGCCAAAATGAATTCCACCTCGGGTGCCATTTCAAACAAAACCTTGTCAATTGTAGTTACCTAATTTGCTTCATAATATGGAAACATCTAGGAAAAGGGTGATGGTTTTATCTGATGATCTAAGTTTATTTATTTGTAATTCGTATTTCTTAACCTCCCATTTTGCTTAAAGAATTCTGATCATCACCATTCAGAAGGAAAAGTTAGTTCTGTATCAGCAAATATTTCTAAATAATTGAAGTCAATGTATATGTGTTCCAGGATAATGTTATAGGATCCAGTCTAGATCGATTCACCCAAATTGGATCCTGCAATATTTCTAAACTTTACTAATTAACCAAATGATTCTAAATAAATACTAAATCAGGAGAAGTCAGTAAAGCTTTTGAAAGAGTACCTCGTGACATCTCCTTAATAGAATTGTAAAATATGGCAGAGGTCTCCAACCTTAGCAACTTTAAGACTTGTGAAATGAATGAGACTCAGACAGGAGTACAAGATGGTTCCGTTTATTCAGCTCTCTCGTAAGTGACTTCAGCAAGGAACGCATCTGAGCTGTCAGTGTCAGAACAGCCCTTTTTATACGTTTAAGGCTCGCGCCTAAAAGAAACGGCCGTGCGTCTTAGCCAATCAGACGCGGCCAAGGTTTATTCATAGTTTAAACAGTATTTACAAGGTATTTTCTTTTACAGGATTTTACATTGGTTAAATACAGACTTAACACCCCTCCCTCATTAGTTGAGACAACTGTCACTCAGTGAGCCAAGTGACGTAGTCCTCCAATCGATTGGGCCGGCGTGACGTGCGCTCCGACCTGCGCAGATCATTACCGGCTGGTATGTCTATGGTGGAGGTTGGCTCGTCGTTGTCTCCTGTCCGCGGCTGGGCCCAAGTTGGGGCTCTGGCCTGCGGAGATAAGTATGCTGATGGCGCACCGTGCCCAGAAGAGGAGGAAGGCTCGGCGTCGCTGGAGGAGGCATCTGGCTGTGGTAAGTCCTTTTGTAATTCCAAAAGTTCGAGTTGCGAATTACTGTCTGCTTGGGGGGAAGAATTTCCGTTAGCGGCCGGCACCTCGTTTGATGTTATGCGCCCTCTTAAATGATCGATGTGCCGCCTCCATGTGCGGCCATCTTCCAGTTGTACCACATAAGACTTTGGGGCTGTTTGTTGCAATATTTTTCCTTTCAGCCAACTCAACCCCCCATCAAAATTTCTAGCAAAAACAAGTTGCCCTAAATACATATTTCTTTCAGGTGTTATACATGTTTCATTATTTACATTTTGAGTACAATAACGAGGGTGCAACCTGTCCAGGGGGGACCTTATTTTTCGACCCATTAAAATCTCTGCTGGGCTTTTATTAGTGACAGAATTTGGGGTGATATGCTGCATTAATAAAAATTGATCTAATTTGTGCTGTATTTCCCCTGGGCCTGCCCTGCGCAAGGCTTCTTTGGCCACACGTACATAACGTTCTGCAAGGCCATTAACCCATGGCGAGTAAGGGGATGTGAGTGCGTGTCTGACCCCCAAGTTGCTTAAAAAACACTCAAATTGTCTGGCAGTCAATTGTGGCCCGTTATCTGAAACTAGGATGTCTGGGCACCCATGTGTGGCAAACAAATGGTATAATGCTTTGATGGTGGCACAAGTAGTAATGTTTTGCATAGCAATGATTTCCACCCATCTAGAGAAGGCGTCAACCACAATTAAAAAGTTTTGAGTTCCAATAGGCCCTGCGAAGTCAATATGAATGCGGGACCATGGCCCAGTGGGTCTTTCCCATTCCAGAGGTGTTGTTTTCGGGGGATTGGGTCGTGACTCCTGGCAAGGGTCACAGTTTGCCACCCACTGCTCAATGTCCCTATCTAAACCTGGCCACCACAAGTAACCCCTGGCCATACCTTTCATTCTGACAATGCCTGGGTGGCCTTCATGTAACATACTAAGCACCTTCTGTTTTAAGGTATTGGGAATGACCACCCTGTCGCCCCATAACACGCATCCCTTCAAGTAGGATAACTCCAACCTTTTAGATTTAAACTCTGACAACCCAAATTCCTCAGAGTCTCCCAACCATCCTTTTTGAATACAATTAATTACTTTTAACAATACAGAATCCTTCTTAGTGTGCTCAGCCACCTCTTTGGCAGTGGTCAGGCAGTTTTCCTCAAGGTCAATTAGTAAAACATCCTCTGTGGGGGTTGGATCTGAGACTAACTCGGGCATGGGGCATCTACTTAACCCGTCAGCATGGTTTATTGATTTTCCCCCCTTATGTGTTAGATGGTATTGGTATCCTGACAGGAAGAGAGACCATCTTATTAATCTAGGGGACATGAAGGGAGGAGTTGGTTTATTGGCAGCTAGAAGGCCAAGCAGGGGTTTATGATCTGTTATTAGTTCAAAACTCCTCCCACAGAGATAGTAATGGAATTTCTTAACGCTAGAGACTAGGGCCAATGCCTCTTTGTCTAATTGGCTGTAATTTCTCTCTGCCATGGACAATGTTTTAGAAAAGAAGGCGATGGGGGCCTCTGTATTGTTGGGCATTACGTGAGCCAATACCCCGCCAACCCCATACGCCGAAGCATCGCACGTGAGCCTTATTGGCAAAGTTGAGCTATATTGAACCACTACGCTTTTAGAGGTCAATAACTGTTTTATTTTATGAAAAGCTTCGCGCTCCATTGTGCCCCAGGTCCAGGGAACTCCCTTCTGCAGCAGTCGGTGTAGCGGTTCTGCTGCCGTTGCCTTCTGTTTCAGGAAGACAGAATAAAAATTAAGGAGGCCCAGAAATGCTTGGAGTTCTGTCTTATTATTTGGCTCAGGTGCTTTGGTTATGGCCTCTAGTTTGTCTGCTGTGGGGTATATTCCCTCACTGTCTATTCTATAGCCCAGAAATTCTATGCTACTTGCTCCCCACACACACTTGTCTGGTTTTACTTTTAACCCCTTAGCTTGCAGTCTAGCCAATACTTCTCTGATGCGCATGTTTAATTCTGCTTGGTTTTTTCCTGATATGAATATATCGTCAAAATATGGGGAGGTTCCTTTTATACCTGCCAATAATCGTTCCATGAAACTTTGGAAAATACCTGGGGCGGTACTGACCCCGAATTGCAGGCGGGTGCACCGAAAAGCACCCCTATGGGTCACTATGGTCTGGGCCAGGGATGTGGCCTCATCGACCGGGAGCTGTTGATATGCCTGTGCCAGGTCGATTTTCGAAAATACTCTCCCTTCCCCCAAAGAATGAAGCAATTGTTGGACCACAGGGATCGGGTATGGATGGTGTTGAAGGGCCTTATTGATAGTGGCTTTGTAGTCTGCACAGACCCTTAAGGAGCCATCAGGTTTAACTGGAGTGACAATGGGGGTTTCCCATGGCGCTTGTTCTACAGGGACTAAGATGCCCTGGGCAATCAATTTGTCCAATTGGATGTCTAGTTTAGGCAATAGTGGTAGGGGTACCCTGCGAGGCTTAAGTCTGACTGGGGGTACCTTGGGATCTAGAGAGAAAGAGATAGGGGCCCCATTATAGGTGCCCAAAGTAGGGCTGAAAACCTCAGGAAATTCTTGGATAAAGTTAGGAATATCAGGTTCAGCATTTACATGACAAAGACCCAGTATTTCAATTCCCAAAGGAGACATCCATGTTAACCCCAGGAGGGAGTGTTTGGCTCCCTCAACCACAATCAAAGGAAGAGAATATTCACAATTTTTAAATTTCACAGGCACATCTACTTTCCCCAACACAGGTATGACATTACCTTGAAAATCCCTTATTATTAAAGTTGAGTTAACAAAATCAGTTTTAAGAAAATTTGGCATATACATTTTGAATTTGTCCCAAGGCATAATAGAATGCTTAGAGCCTGTATCTAATTCTAGGTTACAAGGTTTGTTATTTAAAAGTAGTGAGATGATAATCTTGTTCCCTCCTTTAGCAGTTGCGCAATTTACGTAAGTTTGTGCTTTACCTCGTGCGTAGTCACGGTTAGCGGTAGAGTCGTTTCTGCGATTGAAGCCTCTGAAAAATTTGTTGTCTCGCGGTTGTTGTGCCTGGTTGTTGAAACGTTGTTGGCGGGGTGTAGAGAAGGACTCCTCTGGAAGGGGCGCTCTGCAAGCCTCGGCGATGTGCCCGCGTCGATTGCAGCGGCGGCAAATGGCGTCCCTGAAGGGGCAACGCTGTCGTGGGTGATTTCCTCGGCAACCGGGGCATGGGTTGGAGGGGCGTTGGTATCTGGGTTGTCTGGCTTGCTCGGAAGGCAGCAGGAGACAGGTGTCGTCGTCCGTGGCAGCTGGGCTGAGGTCATCTGTGGTTTCAGCGCGGGAAACAACAACGGAGATTTTGGAGACGGTGTCTTTCTTTTCGTGTTCCTTGAGTTCTTTGGCGGCCGCGTCAGCTACTTCGGCTGTTTGAGCCAGCTTGATGACTGACTGAAGCGTTGGGTCGTCCTCTGTTAGGATTTTGTTCCGGACGGTCGCATTCTTCATCCCAAAAATCAGAGCGTCTGTGAGGCGAGCTTCTGGGCTGTCAAATTTGCACTTTGACAGCACCGTGCGAAGTCTCGTGGCGAATTGATTGATTGTCTCAGACTCACGCTGGGTCATCCTGGAAAATTGATGTCTGTAGACTACGGCAGGCTTCGTTGGTTTGAAGTGATTTGCCAGTCTTGCTTGGAGGTCGTCCCAGGGAACGGACTTAGCTGGAAGCGGGTCGGTAAGCGTTTGGACGAGGTCAAAAATCTCGGTCCCGCAATAGTTCAAGAAGATCGCCCGCTTCCTGTCGTCTTCAGCTTCTCCCATTCCTGCCGCTTCTAGGAAGATTTCAAATTTCGCCATGTAGGCGTCCCAAGACGACTTCTCGGGGTCGAAGTAGTCGGGAGCCCGGCCGATCTGGAGGTGATTCATGCTTGACTCGTGGATTCTTCGTTCTCTCGTCGCCAGTGAAATGAATGAGACTCAGACAGGAGTACAAGATGGTTCCGTTTATTCAGCTCTCTCGTAAGTGACTTCAGCAAGGAACGCATCTGAGCTGTCAGTGTCAGAACAGCCCTTTTTATACGTTTAAGGCTCGCGCCTAAAAGAAACGGCCGTGCGTCTTAGCCAATCAGACGCGGCCAAGGTTTATTCATAGTTTAAACAGTATTTACAAGGTATTTTCTTTTACAGGATTTTACATTGGTTAAATACAGACTTAACAACTTGTGGACTTCAACTCCCAGAACTCCCCAGCCAGGTGAAATATGGGATAGATACTACCACTGTTAGATGGACCCACAATTAGTTGGATGACCGCACCCAAATAATTATTTAATTAAGAATTAAACAGGAGGATAGTGTTGGGCAGAATTTATTTTCAACATTTTTATCAATGACTTGAATGAGGGAATCGTTTTCTATGCTAGAAACTCTGCCTAACAAGGAGATAAAGTTAGTGTGCAGTTTGTTTCTGAAAATAGTGTTTCCTATTAATTGTAGCATGCCTACATAAGTGCCCATAAACATGCCTTTTTTGATCATCCTTTTGAGAATCTAACCTTACTTGCTGTAGTCTTCAAGCTAGCAGGCCAGTGGTTTTTCCCTCTTTTTGAAGGGCTAGGATAACCCTTGATCTTTCCAAATCTTCTGGGACCTCATCAATCCTTCAGAAATTCTCAAAGATTACCAAAATGATTCTGTGATGATTTGTTTTGTTTCTGTTTAAACTTACTTTAAGGAGTTTAAGGATTAGATTAGATTAAATTAGATTAAATACTTTATTGTCATTGTACACACACACACAAATATACGCACGATATACCCATACAACGAAATTCACATAACACCCAAAGACCAGACCCAAGACACATAACAATCCCGAACATGCTCCAAAAAGGAGTTACATTGATCCCTTATTTTTTGCAGGGGATGCGTTCCAAGACCACCCGTGAAAAATAAATTTCTGCGAAGTAGAGGGAAGATATTTTTTATGCATTTAACAAGTTCTGTATTTGGACTTTAAAAACCCTCCCTGTATTGTTAACAATCCCCCACTGCTGACCGCTGAGAGAGACCAGCTTCTCTCAGCTTCTCGAAGCGGTCAGCAGCGGTGGTAGCGGCTTTCCTGTAGTCGGGAGGTGGCCCACACATACACCAAACCGTCCCTGCCACGGCGTTCTTTTCCCTTTGAAAAAAACCTGTGAATTAGCAAATCCGCGAAAGATGAACCGCGAAGTAGTGAGGGATTAGTGTACAGTGATCCCCCGCGTTTTGCGATCCCGATCATTGCGAAAGGCTATATCGCGATTTTTCAACCCGGAAGTCAAAACACCATCTGCGCATGCGCGCCCTTTTTTCTATGGCCACGCATGCGTAGATGGCGCCGGGCAGATCAGCTGCTGGGCGGCTTCCCTGGGTCTTCCCCCTCTTGCTGGCAGGAGGGCGAGCGGCGGGCATCAGCGAGGAGTTTCCCCACCGCCCACGCAAACTCCTCGCTGCTGCCACGCCCGCCGCTTGTCTTGTCCGCCCGCCGCTTGTCCGCCGCCTGCCTGCCCGCGCGCCCGCCGCTTGCCCGCCCTTCGCCCGCCCACGCCATTCGCTCGCGCCGCTTCCCAGCTGAGTCCTGAAGCCAGAAGGCAAAGGCGAACTTCCGCGTTTGGCTTCGGGACTCAGCTGGGAAGCGGCGCTGGGGTTTCCCCACCGCCCACGCAAACTCCTCGCTGCCGCTCGCCCGCCCTTCGCCCGCCCACGCCGTTCGCTCGCGCCGCTTCCCAGCTGAGTCCTGAAGCGAACTTCCGCGTTTGGCTTCAGGACTCAGCTGGGAAGCGGCGTGAGCGAATGGCGTGGGCAGGCGAAGGGCGGGCGAGCGGCGGGCGCGCGGGCAGGCAGGCGGTGGACAAGCGGTGGGCGGACAAGACAAGTGGCGGGCGCGGCAGCAGCGAGGAGTTTGCGTGGGCGGCGGGGAAACCCCAATCTTCGGCTCCTCGCTGCTGCGGCGGAAGTAAAAACACCATCTGCGCATGCGCAGATGGTGTTTTTACTTCCGCACCGCTACTTCGCGAAAAACCGATCATTGCGAGGGGTCCTGGAACGGAACCCTCGCGATAATCGGGGGACCACTGTACTTGGAAACAATGATTGGGATGGTCTGTCTAGCTATCCCATGAAATAAATAAAATTCAAATCTTATAGGAACAAGGGGCAATTTAGTAGCACCCCCCCACTCTTGCAGAAAAGTTGGTTTGCACCCAGGTCAAATAGATGAAAATCCAAACTCCGGTTAGTTGGACGATATGACAGACTCATCGAACTTTGTAGAGTATCAGACAGAACTAGCTTAGAAATGCTACAGATTGAATCTAGAACTTCTTGAGCTTTTGCAGTCACTCATGCCCTCATCACCTCAAGGCTCGACTACTGTAATGCTCTCTACATGGGGCCACCTTTGAAAAATGTTCAGAAACTTCAGATCATGCAGAATGCATAAACAGCATGAGCGGGACGCCCTGCGCATGTCCGGAGGTGGATGCACTCACTTTTGTGAACCAGTAGGAAAGGTAAATGAATACCAACTCTGCCTATAGCAGTGATGGTGAACCTATGGCATAGGAGTCTCCGGGGAGATGGGGATAGTGTTTCTGCCTTCTCCAGGTTCCAGGGGAGCGTTTGGAGGGTGAAAAACAGGCCTACCAGGCCCACCAGAAGTTGGGAAATAGGCCATTTCCAGTCTCCAGAGGGCCTCCAGGGAGGTGGGGGAGGCCGTTATTGCCTTCCTTAGGCATTGAATTATGGGTGTGGGCACTCATCCATGTGTGATAGTGCACACATATACGCTTTTGGCACCCAAGGGAAAAAAGGTTTGCTATCACTGACCTATAGCCACCCATCTCAACAAATGACCCTGGGTGGAATGCATCATAAAAGAATACAATTAAAAATACAATTAAATAGTTAAAACAATACCAAATAAATATTTATTAATTTTATTTTCTTTATTTTATTTTCTTTATTTTCTTTATTTTATTAATTAGATTTGTATGCCGCCCCTCTCCGAGATACGGCCACTGAATAAAACTATTACTATGGGTGTTAATTTAGCCAAGAAACAAGGTCCTTAAAACACTAAGGATCCTGAGTTTAGTTGGTAACCAGATGTTCACAGCCTCTTGTTCTTTTAAATTATTTTTATTGATATTTATAATAGTACCAATATAACAATAAAACATGCACACAACATATAACAATGTGCTCAGTGTTCAAAGTGCCTGCCACCAGACAACATTCATACCCCTCTACCAAAATGGGGGCATACTTTCTATATACCGTTTTAACTCAAGAGCAATATATATACAGTGGTCCCTCGATTTTCGCGGGTTCAAACTTCGCAAAACGGCTATACCACGGTTTTTCAAAAATATTAATTAAAAAATACTTTGCTGTTTTTCCCATACCATGGTTTTTCCCGCCCGATGACTTCATACGTCGTCGCCAAACTTTTGTCCGCCTTTAATAAATATTTTTTTTAATAAAGTTTAATAAATAAACATGGTGAGTAATAATCGAAATGGTTGCTAAGGGAATGAGAAATTGCAGTTTAGGGGTTTAAAGTGTTAAGGGAAGGCTTGTGATACTGTTCATAGCCAAAAATAGTGTACAGTGATCCCTCGATTTTCGCGATCTTGTTCTTCGCGAAACGCTATATCGCGATTTTCCCCACCCGATGACGTCACTCTCTTCCTTCCTTTCTCATCTTTCTTTCTCTCTCTCTTTCTCTATCTTGCTTCTTCCTCTCTCACACTCTCTTCCTCCCTCTCTCATCTCTTTCTTTCCTTCTCTCTCTTTCTCTATCTCTCCCCCTCTTGCTGGCGGGCGGCGGGCGGGCGAGCGGGGGCATCAGCGAGGAAGACCCAGGGAAGGTTCCTTCGGCCGCCCAGCAGCTGATCTGCTCGGCAGCGCAGCAGCAGCGAGGAGCCGAATCGGGCTTTCCCCTTTGCGTGGGCGGCGGGGAAACCCCGATCTTCGTCTGCTCGCTGCTGCTGCGCTGCCGAGCAGATCAGCTGCTGGGCGGCCGAAGGAACCTTCCCTGGGTCTTCCCCGCCGCCCACGCAAACTCCACCATCTGCGCATGCGCGGCCATGAAAAAAGGGCGCGCATGCGCAGATGGTGTTTTTACTTCCGCAACCCTACATCGCGAAAAATCAATTATCGCGAGGGGTCTTGGAACGGAACCCTCGTGATAATCGAGGGATCACTGTATTTACTTCCGCTTCTCTACTTTGTGGAAATTCGACTTTCGCGGGCGGTCTCGGAATGCATCCCCCGCGAAAATCAAGGGAACACTGTATTTACATATTATAAAGTAACTCTAATTTATTCTTTATAGCTTGGTCTTGAATTCTACTGACCACATATCCTCTTACCTTGTCCCATGGTCCCATCAGTTCCCGCAGATTAGTTTCATTGGCCAAATTCATCCTCTTATCCATAATCTCAAACTGAATATGATCCACCATGTACCGATACCAATTTTGTATTGTCCGTTTTGTCGCATCCTTCCAGCCTAAGACTATTACCGCCTGAGCGCTTTCTATCACTGCTTCTTTTATTTCTCTAAATTCTCCCATCTTTTTCCTTTTGACTAGTACCGCCATTTCCTATGTTTAACATCCTATTAGTGTCCTCTTGCAATTCTTTCCAAAAGTTCTGCACTACCAGACATTCCCAAAACATATGCACAAACACCTCCTTATCTTGACACCACGGCCTTACAAAAAGACATCAGGGTCATCCTATACATTATTGAAAAGACAGGGAGAAGAGAACATCTTCAGAAATCTAGTGAATCTAACATTTAAAATGACCTAACTTCAATAAATTGCACTGGCAAAACAATGTAATTGTTTTCAAAATCGAATTCTCTACTATAAACTTGCATTGTTTTGCACCCATTTTCTGAAAAATGCTTTTAGCAACAAAGAATGTTCCTCCCAAATGAATAGGAAATGCACAGCAAGCATCCACATTCATTCTCTGGATGTGGGGCTCAGATGGATGCAAAGAATTTTGGGTGGATCTTCCTTACCCAAACCAAGAGACCCCCAATGTCCTGATTCTTCTTGAAGGAAAATCCCAAAGGTTCTTTTTCAAGAGACAACTGGACTTTCCTGGGGGTTTTTTCTTTAAAGACATTTTGCTTCTCATTCAAGAAGCTTCTTCAGTTCTAACTGGATAGTAGGGAATGGAAGGATTTATATGGATGAGAAGCAAAGGGGAAAAAAAGAGAAAGTCCAGTTGCCTCTTGACCTTTGGGACAATCATGACTGGGATGACTGAGACTCTCCATATACCTTGATGGAAAAGTATGCAGCAAAAGCTACCTAAGACCAGAAAGGATTCCCAACCTTCTCACAATCCCATGCAGATAACTACCTGGAATTGTGTACCCCAGTTCCCCCTTCCTCCATTCTGAGATCCAGAAAGAGCTTCTTACATTGCGAGCAGCTTTCTTCTTGTATTGGGCATCTAACTCCAGGATATCCATGGCTTCCACGATATTCAGAAATGCAGCTGGGTTCCAGAGGCCTATTACAGTTGCACTTTGCACTGATGGACTTTCATCTTCCACACTGCCAAGGCCCCAAACGGATAGTAAGACGCCCAATTCTCCTCGCCCTCTCTGTGCTTCGTACTACCTTAACAAGGTGAATCTTTCTTTTGTACAGTGCAAACTTGATGGAATTTTTTTTTGAGAGACTAAGGGGGATAAAAGGAGTTCGCTTGAACATAACTGGGGTGTCCATAGCAATTTCTCTAGTTACAGCAGGAGGCGTGGGTCTTGACAAATGACATTTTGATGGCATTTGGGTTCTTGACAACTCATCACTATGTATGCATGTGAAAAGCTGGGCTTTCTTGCAATGTTTCAATGCCAAGTTGTTAACATAAATAGGATAGACAGACAGGGTCAGAAGGATAGTTTGGGGTTCCAATTCGAGCCACAGTTGCACAAGAATAAATAAAAATGACACCCGGGCAGTTGTGAGGAATATAAAGATGTTTATATTCCTAAAAGCAAATAGCAAAAGGTTTGCCCTTAGGAGCAGCTGCAGAGAAATGGGATGCAGCAACAAAGTTTTATAGGGGGGGGATTGTCCTGGATGTCTTCGCCAGGGGTATCAAACTCAATTTCATTGAGGGCCACATCAAGGTTGGTTAACCTTGGGGAGTTGGGGTAGGGCTGGCCATGATGGTTGTGGGTAGATTGATGTCATTTGTGTTGGGGGTGCCTGTGGTGGCCCAAGCACTCTGCCAGCAAAAACAGGCTTCCAAGCTCCATTTTTGGCTGCAAAGGCCTCCTGCAATCCTTTGCTAGCAAAAAAGAACCTTGGGAGGGCTGTATGCTGCCCACCCAAGCCCCATTTTTGTTCGCAGAAGCACTACGGGCCAGTTATTTGTGTTTTCCAGGGTGGCACTAAGGGCCACATCTAAGCACTCCACAGGCCTGATCCAACCCCTAGACCTTCAGTTTGACACCCCTGGTCTACATGCTAACTTACTTGAGGGGTGTACTTTGAGTAAAAGAGTTTCCCCCATTTGCTATTTTTACTTGATTAATTTAAATTCAGCTTAACGGTCAATAATCTAGTGGAAACTCTTGATTTTCAGCTCATTGTGAATTCTGTTAATGTTTAAAGGAAAGATGGAAACACTGTAAAGTATATATATAAAGAAAAAATATTTATTTTATTTATTTATTTGTTTAGTCCAATACACAATGAGGGTTTTAGTGGGTATATATCTATATACACATAGTAAAATACATGATGAAGGTTATAGAGGAGATACTCATAGTAAAATATATCTAAGAAATAATAGAAAAGAAGATAAAGTAATAGAACATATCAATGAAAGAATAGAAGAAGAGATATAGGAATAGAAGAAAGGTATAGGAGATATAGGAAAGCAATAGGACAGGGGACGGAAGGCACTCTAGTGCACTTGTACTCGCCCCTTAATTATATTTATTTTTTAAATAAATTAATTATATATATTTTGATATAAAACTTCTCACGATAGTTAGATAGGTTAGGTAGGTAGGTATGATAGATAGATAGATAGATAGATAGATAGATAGATAGATAGATAGATAGATAGATAGATAGATAGATAGAGTTTATTTGTTAATTACGTATTTACTTACAAATGAGGGAAACATTCAGGGACGTTCCAAAGGATGGAATTGTCAGCACTGAAGGTAGTTTTTCCTTGTCTTTCCTGATTTGTCTTCCATCCAGTTTCTGCTCAAAATCTCAGTTTTCTCTTTAAGTTTTCAAATGTTTGACTGAATTCCAGAGTTCAGTGGTGGACCTCAGCATTTTATTTCCCCAGATGGAGGAAACAAAAGGCCAAAAGGCTTTTAAACAATGAAAGCAGCATTAAAATTTGGGGAGAAACGGCCTCCAGTTTCCTCGATTTTTTTTACCCAGTTGTCCAATCTTAATGACTTTTGTGTGTGTATACTAGCAGAGCTCAGCTACTAATCTCCATAAGGAGACACACCTCAAGGCAGGGCGGCCTTATCAATCTCATACTCGCTGAGAATATTCCCTGAATTCTCAGCTAACCTGGTGCTCTAAGCCAATTCTCCAAACCCATGAATTCCCAACATTTCTCAAGAGCACCAGGTGGAGAAACCTGATCTCAATGCAACGGTTGATGATGACTTGAGTGGGGAGGAGCTGCTAAGTTATAAACAAATGATTGATAACTGAATGAAATAATAAACAGGTGAGTAATAGTGAGTAGTAAATGCCATATCTCTTTGAACTAGTTGACTGTTTGTTGCTTATGAAATATTATAATTAGTTTCTATTCAGGCCTGCATGACATTTGCGCTTTGAATTTCAATTTATTGGCTGGTTGACCATAATGAATGTTTACTATCACTATTAAAAAAAATAACTTAGTATCTTATCGCTACTTATTTCCAAAAAGACCTTTTAAGTCAAATCGCCTGCAATGTTATAAGTAAGCTTATTTCTACTTCTCATTTAAAGTGATGACTGGAGTAGGAACAACTTATAGCAAGTTTTTGGGGAACCTATATTTATTATAGTTTATGACCAATCATACCCCAAAGAGTTTGCTGTGTGTCTGTCTGTTGATCTAATGATCGATCGATACAAATAGATATGCAGAGAGAGAGAGATATAAACACACACACACAAATACACATAAATAGAGATGGGATTTTATAATGGAAATAGAATGTTTAAATACAAGAAAGCAAAAAGGGAAAGTGGAGGAGGGGGTTAACTAATAATGTACACAATAATTCCCCTGCTAGTTTCTTAAATCTCAATTATTCAAATTAATTATTTATCCTTAATGGGCTTCTTTTTGTATGCTGAAAACTGCTAAAAAGAGTGCAGCAATGATGAGAGGTTACTATTTGCCAATGACTCTAAAGTGTGCAATAGGGTTGATATTCCTGGAGGGGTCTGTAATATGGTAAATGATTTAGCTTTACTAGATAAATGGTCAAAGCAATGGAAACTGCAGTTTAATGTTTCCAAATGTAAAATAATGCACTTGGGGAAAAGGAATCCTCAATCTGAGTATTGCATTGGCAATTCTGTGTTAGCAAAAACTTCAGAAGAGAAGGATTTAGGGGTAGTGATTTCTGACAGTCTCAAAATGGGTGAGCAGTGTGGTCAGGCGGTAGGAAAGGCAAGTAGGATGCTTGGCTGCATAGCTAGAGGTATAACAAGCAGGAAGAGGGAGATTGTGATCCCCTTATACAGAGCGCTGGTGAGACCACATTTGGAGTACTGTGTTCAGTTGTGGAGACCTCACCTACAAAAAGATATTGACAAAATTGAACGGGTCCAAAGACGGGCTACAAGAATGGTGGAAGGTCTTAAGTATAAAACGTATCAGGCAAGACTAAATGAACTCAATCTGTATAGTCTGGAGGACAGAAGGAAAAGGGGGGACATGATCGAAACATTTAAATATGTCAAAGGATTAAATAGGGTTCAGGAGGGAAGTGTTTTTAATAGGAAAGTGAACACAAGAACAAGGGGACACAATCTGAGGTTAGTTGGGGGAAAGATCAAGGGCAACATGAGAAAATATTATTTTACTGAAAGAGTAGTAGATCCTTGGAACAAACTTCCAGCAGACGTGGTCGGTAAATCCACAGTAACCGAATTTAAACATGCCTGGGATAAACATATATCCATTGTAAGATAAAATACAGGAAATAGTATAAGGGCAGACTAGATGGACCATGGGGTCTTTTTCTGCTGTCAGTCTTCTATGTTTCTATGTTTCTACTATTCCAATCTGAGGACAGCACAATGACATCAGACTTAGCAGACAGCAGAAGGATATTTTGAGTCCCACAATGGGCAAACAGTGGCAAATGTGAAAAAATGGTCATAACTCACTTTTTTAAAGTGCTCTTGTAACTTTGAAGGATCACTAAACTGTTGTAAGTTGAGGATGACGAGTATTTTCATTTGCTTTTGACTTTTGTATTTTATATTTGGATAAACCAATCAAATACTAAAGAAAACCCACTTCTTAGCAGACTGCCTTTTATCACAACTATTGCAACAAGACCTTAGAGAAGTACATGACCAATATATGACCAATTATACCTCCTGCTTCTTATGCTAAGAACATCAGTTTTAGGTACAGCAGTTGCAAAGGGAGACATTCAGGGGTGGGCAGCAGGCAGGACAGGGTGGAACACACTTCCACTGACGGAAATGAAAATGTGTGTGCAGCTCCAGCTGATTGGCGGCTGTCACTTCCTGGATTACTGGTCTCGGCTGGGCTCCACTTTTCCCCCCCTGCTGCTACTGTTGCATCTGCGCTCTTTGATTTTTTCCTCTTTCCTCTTCCTGGCCTCGGACGAGCTTCCCTCTCTCCTGCCCAGCTCTCCTCCAGCCTCCCGCAGCCACCTCCCGCCTGAGGTGCAAGCAGAAGGCATGGGTGGAAGTGGTGCTGGCAGCATTTATGCTTCTGGCAGCACCCATTTGCCTGAGGCAGGGGGGCGACCCAGGAAGGAGAGCATGGGAAACGCAAAGCAAATTGTCACCCCAGCAAACGATACTGGTAAGGTTGGAAGTCGAGGATTTAACAATTCACTTGAATGATGATGATCGTTCAAGTCACTCCCACCTGATCACATGGCCGGCAAGCCACTCCTACATAGTCACATGTCCATTAAGCCACACCCGCAAAATAAGCCACACCCACAGTGTGACAGTAAAAAATTTGGCTGCCCATTACTGGAGACATTTAATTTATTTATTTATTTATTTATTTATTTATTTATTACTTAGATTTGTATGCCGCCCCTCTCCGAAGACTCGGGGCGGCTCACAACATGTAAAAACAAATCATAAGCAATCAGGCAAATTTAAAATATTTAAATATTTAAAAAACCCCATATGCTAACAGTCACACACACAGACATACCATGCATAAATTAAACGTGCCCAGGGGGAGATGTTTCAGTTCCCCAATGCCTGACGGCAAAGGTGGGTTTTAAGGAGTTTACGGAAGGCAGGAAGAGTAGGGGCAGTTCTAATCTCCGGGGGGAGTTGGTTCCAGAGGGCCGGGGCCGCCACAGAGAAGGCTCTTCCCCTGGGGCCCGCCAACCGACATTGTTTAGTTGACGGGACCCGGAGAAGGCCCACTCTGTGGGACCTAATCGGTCGCTGGGATTCGTGCGGCAGAAGGCGGTCTCGGAGATATTCTGGTCCGATGCCATGAAGGGCTTTAAAGGTCATAACCAACACTTTGAATTGTGACCGGAAATTGATCGGCAACCAATGCAGACTGTGGAGTGATGGTGAAACATGGGCATACCTAGGTAGGCCCATGACTGCTCTCGCAGCTGCATTTTGCACGATCTGAAGTTTCCGAACACTTTTCAAAGGTAGCCCCATGTAGAGAGCATTACAGTAGTCGAACCTCGAGGTGATGAGGGCATGAGTGACTGTGAGCAGTGAGTCCCGGTCCAGATAGGGCCGCAACTGGTGCACCAGGCGAACCTGGGCAAACGCCCCCCTCGCCACAGCTGAGAGATGTTGTTCTAATGTGAGCTGTGGATCGAGGAGGACGCCCAAGTTGCGGACCCTCTCTGAGGGGGTCAATAATTCCCCCCCCAGGGTGATGGACGGACAGATGGGATTGTCCTTGGGAGGCAAGACCCACAGCCACTCCGTCTTATCCGGGTTGAGCTTGAGTCTGTTGACACCCATCCAGGCCCCAACAGCCTCCAGGCACCGGCACATCACTTCCACCGCTTCGTTGACTGGGCATGGGGTGGAGATGTAAAGCTGGGTATCATTAATGCTTTTCTATAAACTTTGGGCATCAATTCTCAATAGTCCCAGCCTGCATGGACAATAGAAAGGAATTCTAGGACACCTAGACCAAAATACCAAGCAATCTTTCTTTGACAGTGTTGTGGTTGGCTCTGGGCCAGCTCCTGCAGTGGGGAATTTGGATGTTGATTTAAGGGAATCATTGGGTTATCAGAGACCTGTTTTATTGCCAGCAGAATCAGACAGTGAAGTTGACTCACAGCCAGGCACAGACAGTGGGGGAGAGGAATCAGACGGGGAGATGGGTACAGCAATCCCACCAGTCAGTGCTCCAATTAGTGAGTCATCAGAATCAGAGGAGGACCCACTTGTGGATGCCCGTGTGCGCAGGCTTATGGCAAGAAAGGAGCAGTTGCGCAGGCATTTCAGAAGATAAGTGAGCATACCCTTGAAAAGATGTGCTCACTTTTCTTCTGAAACGCCTGTGCAATGTGTTAATGTGTTTTGTAATAAATTACGGGTGCTGGGAAGTGTGGGCTGTGGACGTTTATCCATTTGAGAAAGAGATTTCTGAAAGAACATTGCTACAGCTCGCATTATTCAAGGACTTCTACTGAACTTTGGATACTTCACACTTAAAGAACTCTTGAGGACTTTTTTGGCGAGGGTGGCTGTGGAGATTTACAGCCATCTTATCTGCTCTTTTGTTTTGGCACGAGGCCACATTCAAGGACTTTTTCGGGTGAGAGTAATTTCACTCCTATCCGAGCTTGTGTTTTCAAGATTGCTTGATAAACTTGCTTTAACTTCTTTGTGACTGTGTGTGTGTTTGAAACTCATTCCACTCACTGGGGGCTAATTGCAAAGGGCCCGGCATAACAGACACCAGTTCTGTGCTGCCAAAATCTATAGGTGTCCATAGGTGACAGTTTAAATTGTTGACATTTTTAGTATCTCTTTATCATCCTTTGGATTTCTGCAGGGTAAAAAATGATCACCCCTGATGATCCTTTTAATAATGCTCCGTAGCTCCCAAATTAGGATGCCTATCTCAAAAGATCTCACCCACACTTGGATTCACTTTCTGATGCTTCAGATTCAAACACCAGTTTAATTCCACACGTGTGAGATTTCACACTGAGAACCAGTTTGGTCTAGTGGTTAAGGCACCAGGCTCAAACAAGGAGATTGTGAATTCTAGTCCTGCCTTAGGCATGAAAACCAACTGGGTAACAATGGGCCACTTTCTTTCTCTCAGCTAACAATGCCAGAGTTGAGCAATAGGCAGATTGGCCAATTTTTAAAATCCCATTTACGGTATATGGCTGCTCATCTCACTATAATGTACAATTATATCTTGTTAGAAGACTCAGCCTTTGCTGACGATGATTCCTGTAAGACCATTGCTCAAAGCAACAGAAAATTAAAATTAAAATCAAAGTTTGCTCTTATGGAAGAGAATATTAGTAGCTCAGGGTTGAATTGTGGTGTCTTTTAGGCTCTCTGATCTTGATGGTTTTCTTGCAGATATTTCATTAGCCATTTAAGTAACATCATCAGAGCCAGAAGGGAGTGGGCTTTGTGCTCAGTTTATATACTATTAGATTGCCCTGTTGGCGGCAGTGTTGGAAAGCGGTCTTGATTAGACTTTAATTAATCAAGGAACTACCAAGACAGATAACAAGATAACAATAAACCTAATCAAGGAAATACTAAAACCCCTCCCATCAACACCAACAGGTCAAGCCATTAGTATATAAAATGAGAACAGATCCCACTCCATTCTAGCACTGATGTTGGTAACGAAACATCTGCAAGAAAACTACCAAGCTCAGAGAGCATCAAGGGACCACCCACAACTTACTCTTAGTTGGAACAAAACACGGAACTTATATTTTGCCACTCTTGGTCATTCAGGACACCGTGAATCTCTGCACTATGCCTGGCACCAACACTTTTGTTAAACCCCCACATCCTTTCAAATATCAAGAAGCACTGAACCTTTGCTTGAATGTTGGACCCTACTTCAAAATGAAAGGGAGCTTTTAAATTCCCACTATACCCAAGAGAAAGAAATGAAGGATGGCCCTTGCATTAAAAAATAGCGGAAAGATGCTAGAAGGGGCTCTTTAACACCATCTTCTCTCTCCCGCTCTTTTCAAGTAAATGCATCTTGAGATGTACCTTGAGCGTTCTTCTGCTTGGAGTAGTGGGGGCCCTTCTCCCTATTCGGAAGAGGGATGCACTATCTTCCTCTGTGGAAATGGTTCTTTTGTCCTTTTTCAACACACTACAGTGAGAAAATTGCCTGAATGGAGACACTGGTCAAAACAGGATGCTAACAGATCCCATTAGAGAGAGGAAGCCTTGAGCATCTGGTCACTTAGTTATTCAGGTTGCAAGAGGTGTATTTCTGTTTCTTGCAGTTTATGAAATGTTTCTGGTCAGGTTCCTATATAATTCCACCACCTCTGAAGATGATGTTCTACTCAGCAGGGTAGGAAAATGTTTTGTTCCACTAGATATAGACATGTGTCTTGGGCTATGCCTACAATTTTCAGACCTGGAGAGGACGCTAGCATATTTTGGGGTGCATCATGGATCAGATAAGCCTTAAAAGAGAACAGTGAAGACAACAACCACGATGACATTCTAAACCATAATCTATGGGTTCGCCAACATATCATTGGCCACCATCTTCTATTAAAGAAGCAGCTCACATCAAACTGGTAGGAAAGGATTGCTTTTATCCTGCCAAAAATAAACAACACTCATTGCTCAACCAATATTGAGAAAGCTAATGACCTCAATCAATAGAGCAGGCAGATTTCTGCTAAGGCAAACTTAGAAGATCCACTGAAAAATCAACTTTGTGTTTTATTTGCGTTTAAAGGCTACGTCACAACTTTCCTTCAGCTTTTCAAATGTTCAAAGTACAAGTTCTTTTCATCAACTCTTTTGATTCCAGCCTTTCCCAAACTAGACATTCCTAGAGTTCATTGACCAACCACACAATTCTCCCCAAAACTAAGTTTGAAAGGGGAATATTAAATATTTATTAAGAGCAATTTTCTAAGCTCCATTTATCTCTAAAAAATAAATTAACCCAAACATTCTATTGAAAAATCTTACCACAATCCAAGTGGGTCCTCGTGGATAATGAATAAACAATTATACCGGCCACGTATACTTTTGTTGGTGTCTCAAAAATAAACAAGAATGGACTTCAGAACTGATGGTGTACATTTCAAATGCCTGCATCTGGCACTAGTTTAACTATATTACGTTGGATATTGTTGAGAAATGTCTGTCAAAATTTAAGTAATTCAAAGCAGACTAGCATTGACATCTGTTACAAAAACATTCAACAGAAATCCAGGCATGATGTATTCAGATGAATATTAATGCAAGCCACATATCAATTTAAACAATATCCTCATTGAATACTTTGTTCTGTACAAAGTTGTATGTGCTGACACCAAAATGAAATTGATTGTCAATCAGTGTTGCTTCACAAGTGGACAGTTTGATTTCACAGAAAATTATGTTGTTTAAGTGTTCCCTTTATTTTTTTTTGAGCACCAATACATACTTGACAAAATGAACAAACAAGCGAAAAGTAAAAATATTTATGAATAATTGTGCTGCAAAGGAGTTTGGATCTTGGGGCTAGAATGTTCATAGAGCTGATTCTGCAATATAAATTAAACACGTTGTCAGCCCCGGAGGCCATCTTTTCTTTTGGGTCTTCAGGGCTGCTACACTTAGTGCTGTGGTAAACTGGGAATGGAGTCTGTATAGAGTTGGTAAAGGTATTTAGCCATAACAACATTAGAGTCAAGGTCGTTCAGCCTGCACCTGGAATGGTGTGACTGGGAGGCATCTTCAGTTGGGATTGTGAATTGATTGGACCATGTGATGGACATGTGGGTGAAGGGGAACGGACTTCAACATCCCTTTGCTTGGGGAAATCCTGAGGGAGGGCTTTCAAATTTCACCCCCCAGATGTGCCAAAATGACATCTGTAATAAAATGGGACTTTGAGGAACTACCTGCCTCAGAGTATTCTTTGGTTGGGGGTGTTACTTGGAATCCTAACACACGTTTTCTTAAAAATGCAAGCTAAATCATTTCCTCCATGGCCTTCTTCCTAATTAATCTATTTGTTTACCTTCTGTTCTGTCGGGCTCTCTGGTAAACTCCTCCCAAAAATTCACAGGTACACACACGTTTGAAAATTCAAAACAATGTTCTTTATCATGAAAATTCACTTAAACTAAGCCCTCTTTTGGTATAGCAAAGAGCACTGGTCTCCAAACAAACTGGTAATTTGTACAAGTCCCTTATCAGTTCTGTGATACTTAGTTTGCAGCTGTGAGGCAGCTGTGAGGCAATTCAGTCCTTCTTCTTTCACAAAGTGAAACACATTTTGCTCTGGTTTAGTTTCAAAGCAGGGAAAAATCAGCACACAAAAGGTCAAAGTCAGTAAAGCAGTCACGAAACACAACGCTCAGATAATCCTCCACAATGGCCAAACCCACAGGCTACTATTTATAGCAGCCTCACTAATTACCACAGCCCCACCCAACCACAGGTGGCCTCATTTGCTTTGATAATAATCTCTCAGTTGTTGTTGCCTATGCATCGCTCTCCGCATGCGTGGCTGTATCATTAACTCTTGTTCTGAATCCAAGGAGGAGCTAGATAATTGATCTCCTTCTGAGCTGTCTGCCACACTCTCCTCCTCCTCCCTGTCACTCATGTATTCTTGGTCAGAGGAGCCTTCATCAGCAGATTCCACCAGGGGCAAAACAGGCCTGCAGCATGTGGATGTCTCCCCCACATCCAGAGTCCTTGGGGCAGGAGCTGGGCCAGAGCTAACCACAACACCTTCCAGGTCTTATTCTTTTCTAGATTAAACTTCAAGTTTATTGATAGTGAATCACTGCATTAATTTCAAATATCACTAGTATTTCCATTATTCAATTTGCTCCATCAACACAAATGACACTGTATCTTAAATCCCAAGATTCTTTCATTTGATAATTTAATATTGAAATTAACTAATATGAAAGCTTCATGGGGTATTCATAGGGTTTAACTGTGATGGGGGAAACCATCACTGTCTGAAAACGGCTATCCAGGAAAGTGTAGAACCATTGAAACCGTGTAAACATGAACACAAAATTAGACTATGGAGAACACCAGTCTTTTCCTGCCATGCGTTTTTGTGATGTGATAGGACAGTGATAACGAACCTTTTTTCCCTCGGGTGCCAAAAGAGCATAGGTGTGCGCTATTGCGCATGCCCAAGTGCCCACACCCGTAATTCAATGTCTGGGGAGGGCAAAAACAGCTTCCCCCACTCCCCCAGAGGCCTTCTGGAGGCCAGAAATGGCCTGTTTCCCAATTTCTGATGGGCCCAAGTAGGCTCATATTTTGCCCTCCCCAGGCTCCAAATGCTTCCCTGGAGCTAGGGGAGTGTAAAAACAATCTCCTCCACCTCCCTGGAGGCTCTCTGCAAGCCAAACAACGCCTTCCCAGAGCCTGTGTGTGAGCCAAAAATTAGTTGGCTGGCACACACATGCACATTGGAGCTGAGCTAAGGCAATAGCTTGCGTGCCATAGATTCACCATCACTATGATAGGACTACAGCAAACAAAGATTCTCACTATAGGATTTCCCAAAACCATGTTCTCCTGAAATACAGGTCTTTTAGACATCTGGAGGGCCATTGCTTTGGAAAAGAACAGTTAACAATATTAGAAAACCAGCTTTTGTACAATTCTAGCAACAGCAATCTCAACATTGCATTGAACTGTATCTACGTAGCGGCTTTTAAAACCATTGATTTGCCCGTATTGATTTAACAACTAGGGCAGCCACTTTACTATTACTGTGTTTACTTAATGACTGCTGCATAAAAAGTTGTAAAACTGGGTCAGTCATATGACCGATCCATTTTGATTGTTGTAACTTATGATCGACTTACAACTCAAGGACTACAAGTAATCCTTGATTTATGACCACAACTGAGCCCTAAATTTATGTTGCTAAGTGAGAAATTTGCTAAGAGAATTTTGCTCCCTTTGATGAGTTTTCTTGCCGTGTTAAGTGAATCACTGCAGTTGCTAAATTAGTAATATGGTTGTTAAGTGAATTTGGCTTCTCCGCTGACTTTGCTTATCAGGCGGTAGCAAAAGATGGCCACATGACCCCGGGACACTGCTGCCGTCATAAATGTGAGTCAGTTGTTAAGTATTTGAATGTAAATTGTGTGACCACGGGGAGTGGGGTGGGACTCGTGTGCTGCAACAGTCAGAAGTGTGAAAAATGGTCATATCATTTTTTTCAGTGTTGTTGTAACTTTGAACGGTCATTAAACAAATTGTGGTAAGTCAAAGACTACCTGTCCTTGTATATGGATAGCTGGGTGAAAATGTGCTGACTAAATTGAAAACTGCAGACAACTGGTGTCCCAGCACCTGGCTACTAACAATCCCAAATATCTTGAGTTACTTTTCAGTATTTGTTCTGGTTATTTACAAGTTTCATATACAACTTTTTTATTTTTCTGGACTTCTACTATCAGTCTTTGTATACAACAGATTTGATTTGAGTCATTTGCACAAAGATATCATTGTGCCCATGATAAGGTCATGATTACTCTGTTCTTTCAGACTTAGAAAATAGCAGTCCTGTCATTAGTTGGTTAAGATAAGGGTTCTCTGTTTTTCTGACCAAGTTCAGTCTCTAAGCCCTGAATTCAGGGAACCCTAGATTCACAATTGCCTTTCTTGCAATAGCTTGAAGCATTTGTTCTTACAAAGGATAGGCCATGAATATGTCTTACTCTTTTATCAAATACTGTATAATGAGATGGAAAGATAAAGACCAAATAAATTAAAGGGGACAAGGGTTAAATTTCACAATCCTCTATCACAGGCATTTACTTGAAAAGCCAGAGAGACTGATTCTGATGATACTGGCAAATAACCCATGTTGCATCACAAAGTTTCTGTTGCAAGCACAGAAGAAAAATTTATCTCATAAATATTCTCAGTAATAAAATGATGACAGCCAGCCAACAAATCTTAATAACTGGAGAAACGTGATAGATCCATGATCATATATTACAAGAAAAATAAAGTTTTCTGTACATTTAAGATATGCACAAAACCTAGAATGACGCTTTTAAAAGGGAAATGCTGGCTATAGATAGAGGTTCATAATTCAGAAAATATTGATAGCATCTATAAGCCCAGCCTTCAGCCCAATCAAGCAATTTTAAATTCTTTCAAGTCTCAACTTGGTTCACAGTAAAATGACTTCCACTGAACTTGAAGTTTATAACTAAGCTGGCTTTCCAACACATCTTGACATTTATCTTAGACTCTGAACTTGAGAAAGGGAAAGGAAAGTTGAATTAAGGTACTTTATGGCATTTTTCTATGCTTAAAATCTTGATTAATTACAAAAAAATATGCAGGGTTGAAACCCAGGCGAAGTGTGCTTCAAACATATCAAGCCATCACTGGGTCAAAATATCAGGGAAGAATGTCTCCAAGATAAAATTAAAAACCTTTTTACTGATACAATGGAAATGATTGCTCTAATTCTGTTGTTGTTTTTAAAGCCAGTCTTTGTATTCTCTTGCATAATTCAATGCTATTTGGATTTTAAACAAGGTTAAAAAAATGCATCTTTTACATTTGGACTTTTTATTTTCAGAATTGCATTATTTTTGTTGTTGCTGCTCCTGCTGTTTTGCCCAAG
The DNA here is from genome assembly GCF_031021105.1 of Erythrolamprus reginae. Taxonomy (NCBI): domain Eukaryota; kingdom Metazoa; phylum Chordata; class Lepidosauria; order Squamata; family Dipsadidae; genus Erythrolamprus; species Erythrolamprus reginae. Next base: position 130,387,333 of record NC_091963.1, read on the forward strand.
CCTTTAGCAGAAGTGTAATATAAATCTAAGTCGTCAAGAATATACTGGAGTGGAAAGGCAGAAATGTATGAATTCTTTTACATTAAAATATTTCAAATTTAAATTTAGATAGAAAAGGTTTGCCTAATAGAAGTTGCCATTTTCTTCTCTATTACATAGAAATTAAACTATTGATGTCACTTACATTGCTATGTATTTATGTAATTAATTATGCAATTAATAATGTGATCCATAAATTTCCTAGAACCTCTGCCCACAATGTAAGACCTTAATTTCACCATAATTGCTCTTTCACTGCTTTCTGAAAACTATCCACGTGGATAAAATATATAGATTCAATTTCATTTGTAAATAAAGGCTTTCCCAGAATGGCAGTAGCAGACCTATGAATCTGTGGCTAAAACATAAACAGAGTTGTAATAAGGGTACACTATAGACCCAGTTTATTCATTTAAGGTTTAACTTCAGTATTTAACCAAGGTGTTTTGCTCCAATTATTAAGCAAATTATTATTTCTCTGTTTCAGGTTGAATTGAAAAAGGAGGAGGGGGGGGGAGTCTATTGATTATGCAACAAAATTGAAAGAAACCAATTTGATTTATTACACTATTATTTACCTGGGGATAGGTAGCTCATCCCCTGCCCCAGCATCTGAAATCAGTTTTAATGGTTGCTTACTGATAGTATTTTCCCCCTCCCTCAGTTGTCTCAACATTGAGGTTCAGATTTATTGAAGCTATTAACACAAAACCCATCCTATTCTTTTCCAGGGAATCTGACAGAATTGACATAACCTTATCCAACCTACAGTATCGCCACTTTACCCTCAGAAAGTTTCAATTGACGGAGATGGACCTGAAATGGGTAAAATGGAAGAATAGCTAGTCTTGCCATAACTTAATATAACTGCTTCAAATCTCAGTATTTTCTACCTGTAAATATTACCTCCAGATTATTAAAAAAATTGGCCCAAAGCACTCTCCAACACTTTAGTAGGATTCTTCTAAATTTAAGCCTGGCTTCAGTTCTGTTTCTAGGAACCAGATATTTATAAGACATTTTTTTAAAAAAAAGATTTTATATATGTTTGTGTACTACACATGACTGTTTGCCACAGCTTACTGTTGGAGAAAATGATCTTCTCATTAAAGGAATGTATCTTTTGGGAAAAGCTATATATTGTAGGTAAGGACTTAATACAGTGGTACTTGGATACTCAACTGCTTTGAAAGTCATCAAATTTGGTACTCGCCACATTTTGATGCAAAAATGTTGTCCCGGTACTCATTTGTTTGGTACTCCAAGCTAGAACTTAAGTGTCAGCTGCCTTGTAACCCTTATAATTTGTAATTTATGGTACTTGTTTGTTTGGTACTCCACGCACAAGCTAGAATTTGGTGTCAGCTGTCTTGTAACCCATTGAATTATTCCTTATAACCCATTCCTTACAATAAAAAATTGTTTGGTAGTCATTGTTTTTGGTACTCAATGAGCCTCCTGGAACCAATTAAAAATGAGTACCAAGGTATCACTGTAGTCCTCAGAATCTCCAGATAAACATGAAAAAGACTCTTGTCCAAACTCTGTAAAGTTAGTGTTGAAAACAGCTTTCTGGACTTGCCACCTCCTGATATTAGGGATGCAATTCTTAAAATCCCAAAGCTTCCAGGAAGCATTATGTTGGGGAAGGTTGACCAAGTTCAAATAGAATGGAACAAAATGGACCATTTGCCAGTGGGTATTAGTCACTTCTATTCTTCAGAGACTACAATTTAAGAAAAAGAAAAGCTTTCACAGTACAACATGAGACACTTCCGCTGAGTGCAGAGGGGGTACAGCCATCATGTTGTGGTACACATAAAACACAAGAAAAATAAGAAAGGAAAAACTCAGGTGAGACAGTGGACTCAGAAGCCAAAAACGTGCTATGTAAGGAAGAACAAAACTAAGAAACAATTATGGCCATAGAATCTCTTTATTCAAACAGAACACATACATACATACACACACACACACACGCACGCACACAGGGAAAAAGAAAACAAAACAAAATGGCATGACGCAGACAACGCGAAAGGCCACTTCTCTCCTTTGTGATTTTAAGAGCTTTCATGAAATATTGCCACTTATATTGAGGGATGAGAGAAGGAGGAGACAGGAGGGTTACAAATCTACTATCTGCAGGTACAGAGAAGAAGGAAGGGGGGGTTGTTTACTTCTTATACAAGAATATTTCCCATCACAACTTCTCATCCTAAGCCAGATGTTCAGACATTGATCTCTGCAAAACCCGGTTTCCGATCTGCCTCACTTCCTTTCTCCCCTATCAAGAGAGCAGGCTGACATAAAATCCTGCTCCATTTCTTAGTGGAGTTTTGCCATGCTCTTGCTCCAATTTGGTAGACAGGGGGCAAATATGCCATACTGATTTTGATTGTTTGGTTGCTTTCAAAAGAGTTACAGAAAGTCCAGGAGATCAGAGATGAAGGGGGGGGAAAAACCAAACATAATTCTGGGATTTGGAAGGAGATCATTCTGTTTTCTAGGAGTCACACAAGAGAATTATAATTTAATGGGGTAAGGACTGTAATGGACTCTCTTGATCATCATCATCAAAAATAAAGGTGGCATAATGAGGATATTTTAAAGCAAATCTTGAAGAAAGGAGAGCCTGCAATTCAGGTCTACAAGGGCAGTTTGAGTCTTGCATATTACAAAGTGTAGAATTCTCAGTAGGAAGTCAGGAAATGGCAGAAGTTTTTTTTTTTCAAGAGGCAAAGAACTGCACCCACACAATTCAGAACTTTCTTTTCTTTCTTAGTGAAGGAGAAAGAAGAGGAAATTTAAATTACATGTTAGGAACATGCTGTAGGTATATAAGAAAACTCCTGTAAAATAGATTCTGGGCTGTGGTGGGCAGATATGGTAGGCAATTACTGCAGTATGGACACAGAGTAGGCCAATTTTAAAAGATTAAGGCTTATCTGTTACAGCATGGCTGGTGATTTACCAACAACACTGAACTGGGAGGGGAAACTGTCAATAGGTACTAACAAAGCAGTGGTACAGAATTCCCTGTTATGCTTCTTAAAAATGAATGGCTTCTCCAAGGACACGCTAGTTCATCTTGGGGCTGACCCCTAAGACTCTCTCATTCTTAACTGAAAGGAAGGGAGGACAGAATCTAGCGGTTTCTCATTCTACCAATGCAGCTGGTACTTGAGCCTGTGGGAAAGATCTCCTTTTTCACCTGTTACAAAATGGTGTTTAAACACTACAGGAAAAAATGTCTGGAAAGGGCAGAATCCAATGCGGAGAGAACTGATAACCAAGGGAGTGGTGTCTCCACACTGGGAGGGAATGAAATAGGAAAAATCAAGATGAAAACTTTTAGAGGTTCCAACCCAGGATTCACAAATGGTAATAAAGAGGTTTGAAGTCTTACTGAGCAAATTGGTGGAAGGTTCCAAGTTAACGATGGGCAGTTCTGGCGGGGTGTTGCTAACACTGTTTGGCCAACAGATCAGAAAAGTCTTCTCTGCTTTCTCATATGGGCTGCCCAGTAAATTCTCTTGAGGGAATTAACTAAGGTGTCACGGGGGGTGGGGGGAGGCAGTGGATCTACTTTTGCTAAAATGCAATAACACAGCATCCTATCCCAATAGGAAAAAGAGACTGTGCATCTCACAAATTCCCTCTCACATGCTGCTGTCCTAACCTTTACAGTTAGCGAAGCCCATTATGCCTGTTTGAAGCAAGCCCGTTTGATTATCCTGTGTGATACTTCTAGCAGCCGTGCCTACGCCCCCGTGGATCAAATTTATAGATGGAAGAAATGTGCTTGCAAGTGGGACATTCAATGGTCATGAGAAAGGGATTTCCTTGATGGGTTTTCTCTCCGCCCACCTGGCACTACCCCCCATCAGAAGACTTCTGATATGATTCAAGCATCAATTTTAATTGCATCAAAGACAGGTTTACTCAGTGCAGCAGTGTGTATGAATGCATATTGAGGAGAGGGAATGCAGGGGGAGAGGCCTTGTGCCAAAGGTTGCTGCCCCTTGCCGGAGTAAGAGGAAGGGGGGGAGAAACACCATTGCTGGAATTCGCCAACGATGCGCCAGAAGGGGGACGATGTTGCAACCCTCGTACACACATCCATTTCTCTCACAGGTGCTTGTTGGAACCAGACTCTTCAGTGATTGCTTGGGGGAGGGGGAGATAGGGAGAGAGGGCTGGGCCCTTTCGTTGCCCCTTGCTGCTTTCTCTTCTGCCCCCCGCCTGCCCATAGGGTTGAAGGCACCGGAAGGACTAGGGACAGTCCCTGGCAAAATAGATTTAATCGAGCAAGCAGCCGTGGTTTTTTCCCAGTGACAAGACCCACTGAGTGCCTTTATCTGGGAAGGAATAAAGAGAGAAAAGTTAGTGTTTTTTGCCTCTTGGTTCATAGTCACGGAAAAAAAACTGAGAGAGTATGACAAAATCCAGACATTTTCCATCTGAATGTCAACCTGCCTTCTCCAAAATAAGCTTCTAGTTCTAGTAACTTCAGCATCTTTTTGTAAAGCAAGCAGCTATGGAGAGACCAGATGAGTGAACTGAGGACTGCCAATTGAAACAAAAGGAAGCGTGGCCATGATTGGAGGTCAAATGGCATATAGAGCATTTTGCTTCAATTATTAGAAATTAAGATAAAAGAGTTGCGTAGGGCAGTGGAAACCCCATCTTGATTAATGGAGTCTTTATGGAGTTTTCCTGTTTGACATCAAATATTCCACTAAACCTCTATGTCATTCCCAATTATTCATTATGACCTTTAATGGTTAGGTTTTCCCCTTTTAAAGTCAAGTTAAAGAACTGCTAAAAAAGATAGGTAGCCCTCAACTAAACCCTTAATTTAGAGACTGCTCGAAGTTATGATAGTGCCAAAAAAAGGTGACTTACAATCAGACTTTGTTGCTTATGACTGTCACCCCATTCCAGGGTCAAGTGATTGCCATTTGTGACATTTCCAGTTTAATTCTGGCAACGGCAGGAAGCCACATTCATTTAACAACCAGGGCAAAAAACATTATAAAATTGGATACCGTCATGTAAGGATAGTAAAGTAATAATAGCTGTTTTTAAACTAAGCAATAATGCTTAGTGACAGAGGTTCTCATCGCAATTGTTGAGGACTACGCAACTATATACAGTTGCGGAGGCAATGCGTAAAAGAACTATAATGACTAGGAAGGGAAGGAAATCCAATAAATAAATAAATAAATAAATAAATATTTATTTAATAGATCAAAAGCCTTGATTTTATAATTATTATTTTGAGAAAAGTATAAACATATGAGAACCATAATATTTTGGTCATAAGGAGATCCAAAGCTTTGGAAATATCATCCAATGAAGTAATTAGTAGGATTTTAAAACAATGGAAAGAAAAACACTCGTTTCCCCAGGTAGTTTTTAAAAGGAAAATGGAAATACTGCTAGTAGCATTGCTAAGAAAGTAATTCCACTATCTCAATTATATAAAAATGAGGAAAAATTTGTTTATCCTCCTTAGAAATTACTTTTTAATGACTGAATTATTTTCTGACCAAATAAAGGTAGTCCTCGACTTACAACAGTTCACTTAGTAACCCTTCGAAGTTACAATGACACTGAAAAAAATGATTTTTGACCATATTTCCCACATTACCATTGTAGCATCCCCTTGGCCATGTGATTTACGTTCAGACATTTGACAACTGATTCACATTTATAACGATTGCAGAGTTCCTGGATTATGTGATCTCCTTTTGCCACCTTCTGACAAGCAAATTACTCAATGGGGAATCCAGATTCACTTAACAACTGTTACTACTGCACTGATCCACTTAACAAATGTGGCAAGAAAAGCTTTGAAATGAGTCAAAACTCATTAAAAAAAATTCTCATTCAGCTACATAAATTTTGGGCTCAATTGTGGTCATAAGTTGAGGACTACCTGTAGCAGTGACACAATTTCCACAAGAAGAAAAAAGTTGGGAATGTCAATCTGAGATAATACTAGACATACTCCTTTCAGACTAATAGTAAAGACTCTTGTTATTTATTGGTCATTCCCCCCCCCCAAAATGTCAATATTTACATGCTTATGTTGGTACTGAATAATATTTAGTATGCCTACCTTTGTAACACTATTGCTTTATATTTGTCAAAACAAATGAGTAACTTTATGTAAAAAAAGGTTCTATTGCTGGGAAAATCATATTTTCATCATTCTGTAGAAATATCAGATTTGAGACTCTGGCTCTACTTATGGAAGTGATTCTGCAACTCATTGTGACATCATTAAATTACTCCTAGTCCTTCTAGTTTTGCATTTCCCAATTTAGTTACAGTGCCTCCATGAGTGGCTGAAGATACGATACTAAAGAGCTTTGTATTTTTCAGTTGCTTTACCAGTTTGCTGATATGTTATTGCAATGAATATTTCACACAGAAAACTCTGTTCAGATTTCACATAATTTTTTGATTATGGGACATGTGAAAGGATTGACTTTCTCACCACTTGCTTTTTGCTGCAAAACTACAACTAAAAGAAGCAGAATTTCTGATTCAGAATAATTGTGGTTCTTTTAAGCTTCAAAAGCAATGGGGGAAAATTAAAAATTGTAGGATATGGGGAAAGAGAAAGAGTTTGCATATAGTATTCCAGAAAACCTTGCCTGATAGCCTGTTTCAAACTACATTTAACCTTCACTTTCGCTGTCTTATAATGAATAGTTTGAGATTACCTTCTTGCAACTCTCAAATTTCTCTTCTGACACTTAATCCCAACCCCCTACAATATTTTACCTGGCTGCCGACTGTGGTTGTTGCTCTATCTGTGGGTTGCTGTGCTCGGGTTGTGGAGTTTCCGTTGTCCCCTGAAATGGCTGGGTGGAATCAGAGGTAGATGGGGGAGGTTCTTTTGTGCTGTTGAAGGTGGTGGGGGAAGGCATAGAAAGAAATACTACTTTTAGCACCATGAGATGGATTATTTTTATATCCATAGTTCCACACAATGATTACAGTAGAACCCCGACTTACGAGACTAATTGGTTCCGGAAGGAGGCTCGTAAGTCGGAACGCTCGTATGACGAAACATTGTTTCCCATAGGAAACAATGTAAAGTCAATTAATCCGTGCAACAACAAAAAACCCCGCTGCCGCCGAATGCGGAAGTTAGCGTGCTTGCCCCCGAGCCCCCCAGGCCGGCTGCAACCTTTTAAAACACGCGCGCCGCTTCGCAGCTGTCTCCTGAAGCCGAACGCGGAAGTTAGCGTTCGGCTTCAGGAGACAGCTCCTTGGCGCTCGTATCCCGAATGTGAGCTCGGGAGGCGAACAAAAATGTCGCTCCCCTCCCAGCTCTTATCTCGAGTAGCTCGTAAGTAGAGGTACTCGTATGTTGAGGTTCCACTGTATAGGAAAACAATGCAGAAGATCATAGGGCTCAGGAAGGCACCCCATAGAGAAGTGGATGTTTTTCTTCTTTCAGTTCTAATACCTTTTAGTTTAACATTTTTTACTTTTTAAAAAACAGTCTCTCTCAAGTTGCCTATTCCTTGGCTCTTCATTTTGCCATGGTCATCAGTTCTGTGTTCCAAAGCTGTTTTTAGTCTGACATTTCTTTCAAGGACAATTCCATCTGTCCGTCCATTACCCTGGGGGGGGGGAACTGTTGACCCCCTCAGAGAGGGTTCGCAACTTGGGCGTCCTCCTCGATCCACAGCTGACATTGGAACATCATCTTTTGGCTGTGGCAAGGAGGGCGTTTGCCCAGGTTCGCCTGGTGCACCAGTTGCGGCCCTATTTGGACAGGGAGTCACTGCTCACAGTCACTCATGCCCTCACCACCTCGAGGTTCGATTACTGCAACGCTCTCTACATGGGGCTACCTTTGAAAAATGTTCGGAAACTCCAGATCGTGCAGAACGCAGCCGCGAGAGCCATCGTGGGGCTTCCAAGATTCGCCCATGTTTCTTCAACACTCCGTGGCTTGCATTGGCTGCCGATCAGTTTCCGGCCACAATTCAAAGTGTTGGTCATGACCTTTAAAGCCCTACATGGCATTGGACCAGATTGCCTCCGGAACCACCTGCTACTGCACGAATCCCAGCGACCGATAAGGTCCCACAGAGCTGGCCTTCTCTGGGTCCTGTCGACTAAACAATGTCGTTTGGTGGGCCCCAGGGGAAGAGCCTTCTCTGTGGCGGCCCCGGCCCTCTTGAACCAACTCCCCCCGGAGATTAGAATTACCCCCATCCTCCCTGTCTTTCGTAAACTACTCAAGACTCATTTATACCGCCAGGCATGGGGGAGTTGAGATATTCCTTCCCACTAGGCCATTACAAGTTATGCATGGTATGTTTGTGTATATGTTTGATTTTATAAATAAGGGTTTTTAGTTGTTTTATTATTGGATCGTCACATGTTGTTTTTATCATTGTTGTTAGCCGCCCCGAGTTTACGGAGAGGGGTGGCATACTAATCCAATAAATTGTTATTATTATTTCAACATCTCATCCTAACCTACTTTCTAGGATTTCCTGTTGATTCCAAGTGTTTATCAAATCTGACTGCTTAAGTTTTTTGAGATCAGCCAGTTAGCCCTTTAGTCATGCCCTCTTCTTATAAAGTAGTGGCTAAAATTGTGGAAACCTTTTGGAAAAAGTGTGTTTTTGAGGTTTGGTGGCTAATAACACCACCTTTTTTGAGTAGTACCATGACATTATATATCAATGGATGGATAATTTAATCAAGAATGCAATGCAACAAAGTTTGTTCAATTATCTGTATTCTATGAAAAGCTATAGCCAAATAACCAGAAAAATAAAGCACAACTTGCTTAGGTAGATTTTAGGTAGCTTTCCTTCATCTGATTGTAGGCAATGAGCATGAGTGTTTCTAGAGAGACAATAAGATATCATCTAGTTTTGGCAATAAGCCTATCAGATCACAGAAGGATTGAGTTATTGATTTCATGTACTGAAGCTGAGAGGACATTTTGTCAGTGTGTTATGTGATCACTGTCAAATTGATTGGGGGTTTTTTGTGTTCTTTTATTTAGTAAGCTTATAAAATGTAATAAAATTAAAGTCATGGTGCAAAGGGTTGACTAGTCTCCCAGAAAGCGATGTAAAATAGTATTATTAAGTGAACATGGCTACAGGTATAAAGAAATTAAAAGAAAAATTGGTGGAAATTTAACCAAAGGTGGCATTTCTAAGTTCTTGAATACCTAGGTATAAGGAGACTCAGTCACTAAAAAACCCACACTGCTATAGGTAGGAAAAGGTGCACAACAGCAGGTGATGGTAGAAAAATTAAGAGACATGACAGAAGAAAATCAACTGGATGTATACAAGATGAAATGGTGCAATTCAATGTGAAAGTTGAGTGCAAGGACTGTAGCAGAGACTGCAAGAATTTGGCCTAAAATCTAGAATTCCATGAAAAAAGACACCTGTCTCTCTCAAACAAAGGATTAAACTGGACTAAAACTGTTACATGGACAGAGGATATATAATTTTATGGACCTACTCCAAAAAAAGTGGTTTTATTAGCCATCAAAAGTAAAAACGTTTGTACACTTTCCCCAAAATGATTCCACAATTTTGGCCACTACTTGGCCAAAATATACTTGGCCATATCTGAAGGCATTTCCATGATCACTAGTGTATACTTGCAGACTTGATATTCCTCATTTAACAATCCTACATCACCTGAGGCCTAACAGATCACATTTCACAATCTTACCTGGCTACTGTTGTGATGATGGAAGAGTTGGGTGGGCTTTTCTCTTCTGGAGGGCCTGTGTCTGGGATGGGAGGATCTTGGGGAACACTAGAGACTGCTGTAAAAGGGGGGTAAAAAAGACCAACCAATCAGACCTAGATAAGGAGTGTGAAATACATGTTAGAGAGGAAAATGACAATTCTGGAGGGAAAGCCAAGTTTTACCCAGCTACCATCTATCCCAAACCTTCATTTCCACGGTGTTGATATTTCTGAGGCTTTAATGGTACAATAACTGCCTGCCCCACCCACACTTGCTTCCTCCCCTATTCATACAGATTAGCCCAGGTGAGCCAATGGCTTTTCAAAAGTTATTCAGTTCCAATTACTGTTTTACTGTTAGCTATAAAGATAGCGGATACTGAATGATGGTAGTCCAGCAACAGGGGGAGGGCCCCCCACTAAGAATGATCTAACTCTTTACCAAAACCAATTGTATTCCATGGGATAGGCATGTCTCGGCTGTGACCAGGGGGACCTTTGCCCAGGTTCATCTGGTGTACCCTATTTGGACCCGGAGGCTCTACGCATAGTTGCTCAGGCCCTCCCGTCTTGATTATTGCAATGCACTATACATGGGGCTAGCCTTGAAGAGTATTCAGGGACTCCAAATGGTCCAGAATGCAGCGGTGCAAGTTGTCATGGGTGCACCCCACTATACCTATATAACACCTATACCGTGCGAGCTGCACTGGCTTCCTATTAGTTTCCGGGCACAATTCAAGGTATTGATTATTACATAAAAAGCTCTATATGACTCGAGGCCAAACTATCTATGGGACCGTCTCTTGCCACACACTTCCCAGAGACCAATTAGAGCACACAGAGTTGGCCTCCTACAGGTCCACTCGACTAAACAAGGTAGATTGGCAACCGTGGGGGAGGGCCTTTTCTATTGCCACCCTGGCTCTATGGAATCAACTCCACCCCTCTCCCGATATCCGCACTGCTCCCACCCTGCTGGCTTTCCATAAGGCCACGAAGACCTGGCTATGCCAGCAGGCCTGGGGGCCCTAAATCAACAACTAGCTTGGCCACCTATATGAATGTGTATGAATGGCATGTATGCATGTTGCTGAGTTATTTTATTATTGAGTCTTAATTAGGGTTTTAGAGTTTAGACTGTATTTTTTTACTTCCTTCGGGATTGGGCGGCATAGAAGTCAAGATTAGATAGATAGATAGATAGATAGATAGATAGATAGATAGATAGATAGATAGATAGATAGATAGATAGATAGATAGATGATAGATAGATAGATGATAGATAGATAGATGATAGATAGATAGATAGATAGATAGATAGATAGATAGATAGATAGATAGATGATAGATAGATGATAGATAGATGATAGATAGATGATAGATAGATGATAGATAGATAGATAGATAGATAGATAGATAGATAGATAGATAGATAGATAGATAGATAAATAAATAAATAAATAAAGTCTTGCAGCTTACTTAGCTGAACCAGCAGTTGGCAGCTCTGGGCTTCTCAAGTACAAAATATTACACACACACATATACGTGTGTGTGTGTGTGTGTGTGTGGAAAAACAATTTATGGCCTTTAGATTCCACAAATGTGTGTCTGTGTGTGTTTGTTTGTAATATTATATAAAACATTTTATTCTCACTAGCCTCTAACTGAAATTCAAATTTCCGGTCAATAAGGCTACATTTAGCTGGAGGCTAATGTAAACAAAATTGTATCCCTTCTATCCCCCTCACACACCCCCATCCAAATTAATGGACCTCCTAAAATTTACTCACAGACTCCCAAAGGCTCCACAACCCCCAGATTAACCACCTCAAAAATCAAAGTTATCATGTGGTCCTAGGAATTTGTACAAAATGGATCCACTACTCGCAAACACTGTGTTATTTATTACTGAATAGATTTTATTTTGATGTGGCATGTTGCTGCTCCCTTATAGTATTTGTGAAGACCATTTTCAGAGGGAACAGGCACCCGGCAGAGTTGAATGTAAATATGCGGGTCTGTATGTGTGCAAGAAAAGAAATGGTGGAGCAGAAAGACTGAGGAAGGCCGAGATGGTCTTTGGGAAGGAAAGGCTATTGTCAAGAGCAAGATGGCCCTCCTGTGGTAGTTGCTGGAACGGCAAAGAGGAAAGAAGGAGAAATAGTCCCTGTGTTTTGTGGTCCAAGCCTTCAGGGTGGGAGTGGGAAGGCACCTTCTTATGGGCTGCTATATAGCAACTGTTCTGGATGCCACACCCCCTCTGTACCATTGCCAGGAAGCAAGGATTCCGCTCAGCATTGGGGAGTAGCAACCCAGAGGTATGCCACCATTATGGCTGACACTCTTTACCAACGGAATGGGAAATTATAGACATTTTTTTTATTAAGATATCACCTCTGGGCTACTACAGACTTAAGCAAATCTGGTATGTTTCCATTGTATTTGTATTATATTAACTTCCTGCATCAACCTGCAGAAGTTACATGTGCAATTTTCATTAGAACACACAAAGAGCTGTGCTGAATTTAATCCAGGTTTCAGTTTCCACAGCGCTCAACGGAAGCCCACAAATAAACCACAGATCAGATCAGAAAACCAACTCTACAGGAAGGCTAAAGCTACTTTTATTGAGATCAGTTATAACCAAAAAAAATCTTGAGTCTGATTGTGCTGTACACTCCCTTCTTTATTGTACGTCAGCAAAATAGTGAGGCATCTCCCCAAGCCACTTCCGATTGTTATCTTGCTATTCTACACTTAAAAACTGTTTCAGCCTAGATATTGTAATAGATCCTGAATATTTCTGACAAAGTAGTTTTCCTTACCCTCTCCACATATTTACTTTCCATCGCAACTAATATACAAGAGTATATGGTATTTGATGAGGGAGGTAATGCTATGATTAGGAACTGTTGGGAACTTTATACCCAGTAGCAATCTAAATTGCCAACTAAGTCTACATTTGTGTAGCAAATTCCATAGTGTCATTATGCTGTACATGAAAAAAACAATATTTGTTAACATCTGTTCAGAACTTCTCAACCTTCAGCTTAGTTAGATTAGCCCAGTTTTAGTACAATGGGAGATGGCATCGACTTTCTCAATAGTCTTTTAGTATACCCTCCTTGGACTAAATACACCTTTAGCACAGCCTCCCTGGATACAATTTTTCATAATCTCAAATCTCAAACTAAAATCTCCCTGAGTATTTCTCTGTTTTTGTGTTAATATTTTGCCTTTTCCAGCTCCGCTGATGAATGAATAAAAAAAAAACCTGCAATGTTGATAGGTTTGAGTGAATGTCACTTTTGGCTTTGCTCAGATTCTTATTCTTCTGAGATTGTTAGCTTTGACCACTTCAAAACTTGCCTTTCTATTTTATCCCTTTAAAAATATGAACTGAAAATTCATATGCACCCATTTTTGTCCCATATTTTCAGTATTGTATGAATAAATCACATTGATTTTGGACATGATAAAGCTGTTTCTGAAGAATGAATGATGCTCACCTTCTACTTGGGATCCATTATTTTGTGCCACATCCTGAGAGAGGACGGCTGGCTCTGTGAGCACTTTAGAAGAACTAGCAAAACAAAATAATAATTGACAAAATTACCATTAGTCAATTGCAAAATGTTTTACTTGAAAATGCTTATATATTATTATCCACAACATCTGTCTTATCCCTTCTCCTTGGGAAGGACTTGATAAGTGAATAAAAATGCCAGATCTAAGTATCTAGCTGACTACACAACGTCCTGAAGATCGAGCTGAAGAAGCTTTGTATGAGAAGCGAAATGTCTTCAAAGAAAAACATGAAAGTCAAGTTGCTTCTTGAAAAACCACCTTTGGGACAACTATGACCCAGATGACTGAAAATCCTCACAGACAACCAAATGAGTAAAAAGTCCCAGAATTCCTTCCTTGGTTGCTTTAAATTGACTGTGTAGACTCCAGTATGAGCCACTGGATTTGATATTTCTCCTCAAACTCCTCTTCTCGTTATTTCCAATTCTGTTTTCCCTGGACCCTACCCCTATTCCTAACTGTAGCAGGAATGAGCAAAATCTTATCAATAGCAACATTCAGCTTTCCAGTGCATTTCTTGATTCTATCACCAAAACTTGATGGCAAAACGATGTTGCAATCCAACTAGTGCCTATATTGAAGCATAATGTGTGTGTGTGTTTGTGTGTGTGTGTTTGTGGGTTTTGGGGTGGGGTGGGGTGGGATAAGAAATGGGATAATTTAAGGCCCTGTAAGATTTATACATTTTACCCCTTAATACCCATTATGCTTCAATATAGGCACACAGAAGACCTATATCCCTGAAGGAAATGGTCCCAGAAGTCTAATTGATGTTCCCTTCAGTCCCCCAAATGACTAAACTTTTAAGCTTTCCAAAGCCTCACCTCTCTTGCTGTACAGTGGGTTCTGGAAAGGAGGCCCAATTCTCGTCTTTGCCGGAGCAGGAGTTAGGTTGGTCCCACACTGCTGCTCCTGTATCAGCTGCCACCAGCTGTGAGGATTTCGTAGACTTTGAGGACAGATCAGCTCTGTCTGCCCAACTAGGATCTAGAAAGACATTTGCACAGGAGATACTTATCTGGTGCTGGAATGTACTAGAGGAAATAACTAGCTCTATTTCATGTTCCTGTAACTGCTATAATAGTTGCCCCCAATCTATTGCTCACCAGATGTGCTGGGTTAACATAGCTCAATATTCAGAGGTTACTAGGATTATTGGATGGAAATTTTGAGACTTGAAGTCTCAACACATCAGGAGAGCAGCTGGTTGGGGAAAGCTGGGTGCAATCCTACCATAACTGCTGATTTCTCTCTGGCATAATGAAAATGAAGGTTTCCCCAATTGAGTACATGTAGGTCAAAGTATATGGATACAGGTTAGGATGAAAGTCCAAATCAAACCAAGTTTTGTTCTAAAATTCAAGTTCTCTCTTGAAACTATAACCATCAATTTCTATGGTTTTATGGTTTCTTGACTCGCAAGAGGCCAAAAACAGAAGGCATATTTCAAAAGAAGAGTTTCAAGACACACAATTATGTGCAAATAACGTAGCAAACTACTCTATTTGGAAAGCTCTTAGTGCAATGTGGGAAAAGAGGCATTTTTTAAATTTAGCATTTCCTTACATGTTCATTCTTCAATTATACCAATAATGTCCAGAGATTGAGAAGATGATGATCAGACCTAATCCAGATCACCTTTTCTCAACTAAAGAACCAATTATTTTTATGCCAAAAGACTTTTACTTTCAAGAAAATTATTTCCTAGCCATGAAATAAATTAAGGTGAAAAAATGTGATACTCCTGCTGTTGCTAAATGTCAATTCCCAGCAACCTTGGGAAACATGACCAGAGATGAGGAAGTTGAGAGCTTAACTTCAACAATATTTTAGGTGGGGGTTATAAATGGGGTGATTTGACAATAGGTCCATAGTTTTTCAAGAAATGTTATAATTTTTCTTGCATTGTGCCATAATATCATATCTCCTCTAATACAAGTGGTATTAGGTCCAGTTGTCCCTCTTTTTTCATTTATAATATACATAAATATTGCATAAGAAGCAGGTAGCTATAACTGGATGAACTTGGAACTTCTGCTCCCAAGAACAAAATTCTAAACCAGAATTAAGCTACATTCCTGATAAAGGAAAAGATTAAAATAGAGAGGGCTACAGTTCTAAGGATTCAACTAGAAGACTGCAAATCAGCAGATTTGCGCGGAAGAACATGTGAGAATGAAGCTCTTTGCCACTGCCAAGTATATGTCTTATGGCTTAAATAACAGCATCTTCAGCCAAAGAAAAGTCAGAGCTATTGACAGAAGAATCACTGAAATTGTAAGAGCCAACTAGCAAGTTTGGCTAGGATAATACTCCTTGAAAATAATAAAAATTGTAACTCTCAGCAAAAGTGAACAACTATAAAAAAAAATCAAATCTAGATATTTTCTACAAAATTATCTGGCAAAAAATATTTCAAATCCTAGATTTCTTTATTATATTTTTACGCCATTCATCTTTGCTGTAAGCCAAGTCTTATCCAAGTTGAAACATTCTTTATTAATGACAAGCATGTTTCTTTATTCAATGTAGTTTAATGCTTATTTCATAATTCATTTTTAAAAGGGATAAATGCTCTTTCATTCTTGCTCCTACATATTACACCATGGACTACTCCTATTTAGATAATAAGAACAAGAGTTTCAAATCAGAAAAGGGATTGCTGGTGGCAGCAACATCATGAACATTCTTACCTTACTCCCTAGAGGAATTGATATCCCATTATTAAAGGATGCCAAAACAAGCAGATAGCAGCTTGCTTCTGTTTTACCCCTTATCAACCAACCCCAACAACCCAATCTCTGAGTTCTGACCTCCTAATGTCCTTTCCGCTTCCGTTTGTTCACCACAGCCATTACTGACAGGGATGGCCTCTCCATCTCCCCCACCAGAATCCTCTTCCTCACCCCCTTCACCTTCTGAGTCTTCACTATCTTCACTATCTGTGCTACCAAGTCTTCTGTAAAAGGGAGAGAAAATCAGATAAAATAAGAGTTATTCCACACTTGCGATAAGCTGAGGGCATATACCAGTCCAGTATCTGATTTTTTTTAAAGAAATATAAAGAGTTTAATGGTTAGATGGCCTAGACATTGGTATTTGAACATAGATAGATCTTTTTAACATTTATATTTTATTGTGTTCTACTAATCTAGATGAAATGTTAATATATATTGCCAGTCCATGTATGTGATATGCCATACACTGAATAAATAAATTCCACATTTGCCTATAACCAGCATTACTCTGGTGGACTCCCTTTTCTGCAGCTGCATATCACAATACTATATAATGTGTTTAGTTTGGTGTTGGATTAATATATGCAAGCCAGTCTGCTAAGGCTTGCTCAATAAATTGAGGTTAATTCCATGTATAAATATAGCTACTGATCCACTTAACTGAGTATAATGTACCAATTTCCTCCTCTAAAGACCACTAAAAGTAGCTTTAACCAATTAGAAGTCCTGAACTCTATACCGGTAGCATCCTTAATTTATCAATCCCAATCTCAATCTGTATCTTAAACCTATCTTATTCCAGATGATTGGTTTAAAGTACAGCAGGATCTTGACAGACCTGAATATTGGATGCTATCTAACGAAATTGAATGGTGAAAAAAATAAGGATCTCCATTTAGGCAAGCAAAAACAAATGCACAGGTATAGTATGAATGGTACTTTGTTCAATAGTAATAACCGTGAGAGAGAGTTTAGAGTCCTAGTGGGCAATCAAATATGAGCTAGCAGTGGGCTGAAGCTGCCAAAAAAGCCAATGCAGCGCTAGGCTGCACTATAACAGAGGGATAGAACCAAGGGCATATTAAGTGTTAATGCCACTTTATAATGCCTTGGTAAGATCACACTTGGAATACTACATAAACTGTTGGTTGCCATGATGTAAAAAAGATGTTGAGAGTCCAGAAAGAGTACCGATAAGAGCAACAAAGATAATCAGGGGACTGGAGGCTAAAACATATAAAGAACGGTTGCTGGAATTGGATATGTCTAGTTTAACGAAAAGAAAGACTAAGGGGACATGATAGTAGTTTTTCAATATCTCAGGGGCTGCCGTAAAGTGAGTCAAGCTATTCTCCAAAGCACCTGTAATAAGGATGAGAAGCAACAGATGGGAAATAATCAAGGAGAGAAGCAACCTAAGACTAAGAAGAAATTTCCTAACAATTAACCATTGGAACAACTCACCTCCAGAAATTGTGAATGCTCCAAAAATTCAAGGTTTTAAGATGAGATTGGACAACCGTTTGTCTGAAATATTATAGAATTTCTGCCTGAGCAGGGGGTTGGACTAGAAGATCTCCAAGGTCCCTTCCAACTCTGATTCTATTCAGTTCTGCTCTACTCTACTCTATTCTTATGATTCTTGGAGCCCAAATTGATTTTGAAAATGAAAATGCATTCCCTAGATATAAATATACATTTATTTATTAAACAAATTTGCATGGCTTCTCAAACTCACACACAGGTGTCTCTGGTAGTGTACAACATTAAAAAATAAATCATCCAATCCCCCCATGGTAGCAGCAGATTGCATATCCCTGCTATAGTTATACAGCAGGAAGAATCTAACACAAAAATATAACTATTTGAGATTATTACAGAAAGTCTAAAGGATTAACCAACAAAATTCAAGAAAACAGACATAATAGGAAATTCTGGAACCAAGTTTCACACAATTGTGGCAGATGGCAAAGAGTGGCCCCCAAAGACTATTGCATGTAACAATAATGGCAAGATAGGAAGTATTATCAGATGTAGGAAAAAGATCAAACAAGGGTTTAAAAACTAAATATCTCCTTTCAGTGATACAAATTCCATTTGAAAATAGGAAGCAACAAGTGCTATATTTATCAGATTAGACATACTTGAGAGAAGGGGGAAAGGGGCTTCCAAAATTGAATGTCTATTTTTGCTCTTTGTTTTTTGAATGGGGAGAATTTTCAAGGGAGGAAAGATATGCAGTTGAGAGAGTAATAAGAGCTAAAAGTCTGAACCTTGAACAGAGAAGCTGATACGGCACACTCAGCTTCAATTTCATGGCTACTAAGAATAGTCTTATGTATTATTAAGCACTTTAAGCTATGCTAAACACTATTCATGTAATCTGGTCTAGCTTGATTTGCTCATTCCCATCTTGCAGAAGAGGGCAGCTGACAAGGCCCCAGCATGCAAGAATGTGTGACAGGACCCAAGAAGCACTCTTCAGGCCTGGTCTAAGTATGACCTGCAGTTTGCTGGTAAACATGATAAAAGAGCTTTTCCCTCTGCATGATTAATAAGGGAAACAGAGAGACAAGAGTGGAAAGGACATTCCTGTAAAATGGAAACCTCTTGTGGAAAACCTTCAAGGATCATGGGAGAGAGGCTGCCTGTATGTACCTTCCACACCCCCAGCAAGAAAAAAAAATCTTCCCAGCAACACACACTATTTGTATCTACTTCACATCCTTGTTTGATTTCATTTTGCACAATTCTTCACCTATCTAACCAAAGGCTGAGGATTAAAGGATTGACCTTAAGAGGCAAAACATATTCAGAAAATGAAATGTGTGCATGCAAAGGCAGTGGGAGAACACAGCATCTTCCTTATTTCAAGGAAGATGCATATGTACTTCATGCAAGATAATGCATAAGTACTTCATGCAAAATAAAAAAACAGGAGAAGCATGCGCAAGCTTAAAAAAGAAATAAGGAAGATGGTTTAACCACAATAAACCAAGCATAGTTGTGACTGTTTGAAAATAAAAGCAGGAATTATTTACCAGAAGACATGTATTTAAGAAAAGAAAGAAAGAAAGAAAGAAAGAAAGAAAGAAAGAAAGAAAGAAAGAAAGAAAGAAATGGGGGGTGGGGGTGTTGGCCCAAAGTGTACTGATGGAAGCTAATACTATGGATTCTCCCCTACCTGACTTTCATAGACGGTGAAGTGCCCAAAGTGATAGTCCTCTCCTTCTCCTGCCAGATGTCCTCCCCATCAGAACCATCAGCCTCTTCATCATCGTCAAATTGCTGAATCCGCTCCTTGTAGCAGATGTCAAAAAGGTTGTTGTTGTGCTGCAGGGAAGTGGAGAGCAGAGACACATCAGAGCAGTGTCCAAATTTAGAAAGGATAATAGATAACAGTTATTGTCTTTGTTGCGGTCCTCACTTTAATGACCATCTATTAAATGACTATTTGATGGTGGTGAACAAATGGCAATTATGACTGGTCTTCAAAGTTACAGCTATTGTAAGCCTCCATCCCCCAAAATAACTGAATCATTGCTGCATATTTTTGCCACCCTCGGCTGATGTTTGCCATCCTCTTCCTCCTGCTGCCGGTGAGGCCTTGCACAACGCAGACAGCCACCATCATCACCTGTGGAGCTCCTGTTTGTATGCCTCCCCCCTTGACTCCTTATTCCTGCTATCTTTTCCCCAGCTGGGTCCAGTGAGCAATCTTCTTCAGCAGATGAGGCTCCACTGCATCAGGACCAGGCATGTCCTGAGAGATTATGCCTTCACACAGTGAATGGATCCTGGACCAGCAATGGGAGGAGCAAGACAGCATAGGTCATCTGGGGATAGCAGGTGTAGGACACCTGGTGGAGTGCCAGATGGTCAAAGGAACAGAGATAAGGGGGAGACAGGCAGGGGAGGGAAGTTCAACAAGAGGGCAGCGGGGTAGTGTAGTCTCATCTGCCAAATGGAGCTACCCAGAACCAGCAGGGGAGGAGACAATGGGCGACAGACTCAGAAAATTTGTTCAGGGCAGAAGAACTGTGAGGGTCATAGGTATCCCAAAGGTGATTTTTCAGGAGGCAGCTGGACTGCCTTGTTTTTTCTTTGAAGACATTTCATCCAAGAAGTTTCTTCAGCTCTGACTAGATGTTGAAGAATGGAAGGTTTTATATTACTTGCAGACAACTGGTCTTTTATAAACTTTTAGAGAGCTGTTGAGGTCACTTGGAGGTTTATCTATGTCCTCATGGTCACCTGAGTAATGCAAACAGGTGTGGACAAGAAAGTCCAGTTGCCTCTTGAAATGAACATTGTCTTATTTGAACGTTCCTTCTATGTGCTCTGTGGGAGTGTCCAAGCAGGGGTTAACTTCTTGTCTGTTAGCCAGGGATTGAGTAAGAAATATCCGGCCACGACTGAGACCTCACTGAGCCAGTTGTTATACAAGGATGTAGACTTGTAGGTAGCTAAATGTAAATCCAAAGTTCTTACCCTGGACCAGAACGGCCACTGGCTGGGTTGGAAACACCTGCAGCATACATAGAAGGAACGTTCAGATAAGACAACATTCATTCTCCTGTGCACTGATTGAAGTGTCCAAGCATGGGATGTACCCAAGCATCTCAAAGGCAGGAAGAGATCTGGTCCAGAGGTCCTAAGGTGGAATGAACCCTCTGTAGAACTCGGTAGAACTCTCTTACCAAATGACGCCTCAGCTGAAGCAAATCAATCAATTTTATAGTGCCTAACAAATGGCGCTGAAGTTATCCAGGTTGTCACCCTGCAAATGTCCTCATTCAGGCCCCTGGACATCAGGTGAGAAACCCATTTTGCAATTCTGCAGTGACTCCCTGCAAAATAGCTAATGCAAGGAGATCCACTAATATCCTGGAGTAAATGGGACTACATGGGGCTTACCTTTGAAGAATATTCAGAAATTTCAAATTGTGCAGAATGCAGCTGCGTGAGCGGTCATGGGCCTGCCCAAGCATGCCCATGTCTCTCCAACACTCCATGGTCTGCATTGGCTGCCATTTGGTTTCCAGACTCAATTCACAGTGTTGATTATGACCTAT
The DNA here is from genome assembly GCF_031021105.1 of Erythrolamprus reginae. Taxonomy (NCBI): domain Eukaryota; kingdom Metazoa; phylum Chordata; class Lepidosauria; order Squamata; family Dipsadidae; genus Erythrolamprus; species Erythrolamprus reginae. Next base: position 130,408,534 of record NC_091963.1, read on the forward strand.
AAAGCCCTACATGGCATTGGACCAGATTACTTGCGGGACCGCCTACTGCCACATGAATCCCAGTGATCAGTTAGGTCCCACAGAGTTGGCTTTCTCCAGATCCCATCAACTAGACAACGTCGTTTGGCGGGACCTAGGGAAGAGCCATCTCTGTGGTGGCCCTGGCCCTCTGGAATCAGCTCCCCCTGGAGATTTGTACTGCCCCCAATCTCCTCGCCTTTTATAACAGTCTTAAGACCCATTTATGTTGTCTTGGGCCGATTAGATCTTAACCCCTGGCCAAAGAATGATTGCATGACTGCTGTACAAATGGGTGTGATTGACTTTTAATAATAATTAGGTATTTTAGATAACTAGGCAATTTTAATTTGATTGATTTTATTGTAATTTACTGGGTTTTAAAAAAATATATTGTAAGCCACCCCAAGTCTTCGGAGAGGGGCGGCATAGAAATCCAATTAATAAATAATAAAGATAACGGCTGGGATCCCCTAGCCCCGAGGCCTGCTGCAGTTGGGGTAAAGGTAGCAGAAGGTACAGACCTGGTCACTAAGGGAGGCTGATTCAATTCAGTCATTCTAATGCCAACTGAGGACCTAGCTGGAGACCTGCTAATTGCTGCTTTCAGAATGGGGGCTTCAAGGTCCACATCTGAGGACAATTCTCTAACAGAATCAGCATTTACAGGAGACCCCTCCCTAGTGGCAGTTTCCTCCTCCTGCACAGGAGACAAGGACTTTTCAGTTGCCAAATTGCTGGCTCATCTTTGTATTCCTCTCTAGGGATTTCACACGCCTCTGACCTACCCTATCCTCAGAAGAATGCTGTTTGGAAGAGTCTTTTTGAAGCTTACTCTGCCCAGAAATCCCCTTATCAGATCTATGAGACTTATGGCCAGATTTGGAGGACTCCAAGTCTTTAGAAGGAATGTTTTAATCAGCAGATCCGCCTTTTTTTGCTTTATCCGCCATTGTGCTAATTTTAGTCACAAGCAAGACAATCTTTGATAAGTAAGAAATAAAGATATCACCAGATTGCTTTGCAAGGCACAGCAAATTGGTAGTAATAGCTCAAGTGGCAGTGAGAGCTCTGGAGCAGGAACAGAGTGTTATCACACAGAGGAGGCTGGCAAAGATGCTCCTCTAACACCAGAATCCAGAATCGAATGGAAAGGAGCAAGATTTTTAAAAAAAATCAAATTCCGCACTCCGATGATAAAGCCACGTGAGCAGGATCTGTGACACAACACTGTCCAATATTCCAAAACAATAATGGGGTCCCGCCGGAACCCCAGACAGGCACACCCGCATACAATCCAGGCTGTAGCCAAATCTCACAATAGGGATGCAAATGAAAATAATCATAAAATTTGCTTTCCTGTTTGCTCTATTAAGTCCCAGGGTGGCAGGGAAGCATCCCATGCATACACCCAGTTCCGGATAAATGTAAAGCTTAATAAAAACCGGTAATCTTGAGGGCCAAGTAAATTCTTGTCTGTTGTCCAAACTGAATAGAGAAATATTTTTTGCATCCCTCTTGGCTCAACTAAGCTAAGCAACGGGCTCAGTGGGAGCCAAGGAGTAATGGCCGGATAATTCTTACTCAGTCCCCGGTTAACAGACAAAAAGTTAACACATGATTGGACAGTCCAAGCAGCGCACAGGAATAAAGCACCTTTGGGACAACCATGACCTTGATGATTGAGAATCTCCACAGACTATGAAGTCTTTGCCTAATTAAGCGTTGTTACTGAGCAGCAAAGTCATGTCATATTTCATCTAACAATTGCTTCATTTAGCAATGGAAATCCAAATCCAAATTAGGGTTGTTAGGGGAGAACAATCTGCACATTTTTATCCTGCCTTTTTAAATTTAAAGACAAAGTGGCAAACATGTTTGATATTCATTGCTCCTGTTTTTCCCCTCAACAAACAACCCTGTGATGTTGGTCAAGGAATGACACTTACACTGTCATCATCTGCATTCAGTGAGAAGGTGATGTTGGCTGTTTTGTCAAAGGGAGCACTGAAACAAAGCAAAACAAAAAAAGTGAAAACTATGGTGAAAATCAGAAATCAGGATTGCATTGTAAAATGGGGGCAGCACAAGCCTACTTTGGGAAAAAAAGAGTGGAAAAGGGGTTTGTGTGCTGTGCTCAAATGGGAATTTATCCTCCTTTTTTTCTAAACTCTTTAGTAAAATTCCCATTTCCAAAGTACTTTAGGGAGAGTTGAAATCATTCTACAAAAATCAGTAGTAGTTATCTCTGTAATGCAAAGGAAACAAAATAGCCTGTCCAAGGTTACTAAAACAATAAAGCTAATAGAGAAAGGATAGTTTTCAGTTTAGTTTGTGATTTCATCTTAGCTACATTTCTGCTATGTGGATTCTTTCCGCTATTTAATAAACGTAACACTACTCCTAATATCAGCATTCAACGGACAGTCTCCCTCCTAGGCAGGATTCTTAGTTCTCATATACTTGGGGTTTTTTTTCAGAAAACTTTCTTGTTAATATATTATCTATCTTCCTGCAACAAATTTAAACTGGCAGCCTCTTTTATATATGGGCCACAGATTTATAGGTGTTTTTAGTTTTTCATTTTCTATATGGAATTTTCAATGCTATACAATGTATTTCAAACTCTGTTTACCAACTGCCTTGCACTAGCTCAATTTTTATTCTTTATTTTTGATTATGTACATTAAAAAGAGTTCACTGTATTAACTTTGTTTTAGAATTGTGCATTGATTTGTAAAGGCTACTGCTTATATTAAGAAACATTTTAATAAAGTAAAGATATGATTGACAACTACATTCTTCTGGAAGCTCTTTTTTTACTTTGCAACCTAGTCTAAATTCTGGAATTTCCTCATGGTCTTTCATTTAGCCAGGTCTGACTCTGCTTAGCTTATTTAGAGAAGCCAAGGTTAGCTTAGTGTAGTGCAGCCACCTGTCATTGAAAGGGAAGCTGTTCAACAGATGCCACAGAACAGATTCATACCCAAGCTCAAAGAAAGCGGCTACAGAGCATAAACCACGAAATCACATGCCAACCACTGCTATAGTGTTGATAAGTTTCATTTAATTTTATTTCTTAAGAAGCAGACGGAAATGCCCCAAGATATTCAAACAATGATTTTTACAAAATCTTTCATACTCCCTGATTGCACAGATGAAATCTTTGTATTTGTTTGAGTGGATGCATGTAAGGAGATGGGAAGGATATATATAATGTGTGTGTGTGTGTGTGTGTGTTGTTATTGTTGACCTCACCTTTGTATTTAAAAAAGAAGAGCAGCGCATTAGGCATTTACCTTTTCAACCGTTGGAAGTAAGCGCTGCAGGCCACATAGGCAGAAAAAGAGAATGAAAAAGGAGAGAAAGAAAGAGAGGCAGACACATGAGGTCAGGAGGCTTGGAGAAAGGGAAAAAAACTGCCTGGGGACAGACTGAGGTACTTGTCAATAACATCTTCAGCTCCCTCTTTCAATAATTAGGCCACCCAGATCAAACATCCTGCTAGAACTGCCGTAACAAAACAGACTGGCAAAATAAGAATGACTGGACAGCCTTGGCTAAGACCAGCAAATACTTGAGAAATCAAAACACCCCCTCTTTTTTCCCAGGCAAGGCTCTGTTATTTGGCAAGCTGAGCAAGCAAGCTAGGATCCAGAGCCTTTGCGATGGGGGGCTTTAATTCAATAAAATACAATTCCCAAGAATCAAATCATCCTGGCTTCCAAAACTTTAAAGGAAACCTCTACTGCCGGCTTATGGACTTTCTCAAAGCAATTATCTGTCCATAGGATGCTGAACTAGGAAAATCTGTTCAAATAAAGTTCCTGTTGTATTCTTATAGGACATAAATAAAATATACAGTGATACCTTGTCTTACAAACTTAATTGGTTCCGGGACAAAGTTCTTAAGGTGAAAAGTTTGTAAGACGAAACAATGTTTCCCATAGGAATCAATGGAAAAGCGATTAATGCGTGCAAGCCCAAAATTCACCCCTTTTGCCAGCCGAAGCGCCCGTTTTTGCGCGGCTGGGATTCCCTTGAGGTTCCCCTCCATGGGAAACCCCACCTCCGGACTTCTGTGTTTTTGCAATGCTACTGGGGAATCCCAGCAGGGAAATCCCAGCATTGCAAAAATGAGCGCTTTGCTGGCAACGGAAGTCCGGAGGTGGGGTTTCCCAGCGAAGGGAGCATCAGTGAAATCGCAGCATCGCAAAAACACCGAAGTCCTTGAAACCCCACCTCTGGACCTCTGTGTTTTTGCAATGCTGTGATTTCACTGAGGCTTCCCTCGCTAGGAAACCCCACATCTGGACTTCCGTTGCCAGCAGAGCGCCCGTTTTTGCGATCCTGGGATTCCCCTCCTGGGATTTTCCTACAGCATCTCAAAAACGCAGAAGTCCGAAGGTGGGGTTTCCCATGGAGGGGAGCCTCAGGGGACTCCCAGCAGCGCAAAAACAGGTGCTTCGCTGGCAACAGAAGTCCGGAGGCGGGGCATCCCAGTGGCGGCAGTGGGTTTGTAAGGTGAAAATAGTTTGTAAGAAGAGGCAAAAAAATCTTAAACCCCGGGTTTGTATCTCGAAAAGTTTGTATGACGAGGCGTTTGTAAGATGAGGCATCACTGTATTCCCCCTTTCAGAAAGGTCAAGAAACACAAAGATTTCATGAAATGGAATCCTGTCTGTGCAAAGGCAAAAATAGAAGCATCACCACTCATATAAATCCTCTCACATTCTCAAAAAAAAGCCAAGCAAACACTAGTTTAGGGTCTCAATGAGGTGAAATGAACACATTACATAGCTTTCCCCAGATAAGATTTTTCCCAGGTATTTTTAACTGACTGCTATCATTGTTAGGGAGGAATGATGGCTTAGTGGTTAGGGTGCTGGGCTTCTGGTTGAAAAGTCAGCAGTCCAGGTTCGAGACCCAAGCACCATGTGACAGGGTGAGCTCCTGTCCTCGCCTCAGCTCCTGCCAACCTAGCAGTTCGAAAGCATGCAAATATGAGTAAATACAAGGGTTATCCGGAAAGTAAGGTGACAAGGCACGTAACTCTCACGGGGAATGTTCGTGGGGGAAATTGGTATTACTGTCATGTAGCGGAAAGACAGTGGAAGAGAAAGAGCATTGCCAATGGTCAATAGATCATTGACTGGCGTGATGAAGGGTAGAGATGAACGTCCTCAGTCCATTTCTTTCCCAAGTGCAAAGTGTGCGCTGTAATACGCTACCTAAACGCTAAGGGCATGAACACTGCTGCGATGGGTACCCAAGATGCTTACTGAAGTGCACAAAATTGACAGAGTCAGTGCTGCCCAAGAATTTCTTGACCGTTCTGAGATTGAAGGTGAGGCTTTTCTCAATTGTATGGTGAAAGATGAAACTGGGCTTATCAACATACTCCAGAGAACAAATGTCAATCAATGCAGAGGCGCTATGCCCATTCTTCTTCAGCCAAAAAATTCAAAACTCAGCAATCGGTGAGAAAAATCTTGGGCACCCATCGCGGCAGCGTTCATGTGCTTAGCGTTCAGGTAGAGTATTACAGCACGCACTTCGCACTTGGAGGGAAAAGGAATGAGGACGCTCATCTCTAACACCAGTCGATGATCTACTGACCTCTGACGCTGCTCGTTCTCTTCTGCTGTCTTTCCGATACACGACAGTAATGCCAAATTTCCCCCGCGTGCATTCCCTATGAGCCTTGTAACCTTACTTTCCAGATAACCCTCCTAGGCACCACTTGAGAGAGAAAATAACAACGTTCTGTGATATCATGCTAGCCACATGACTGGAGAAATGTCTTTGGACAGTGCTGGCTCAATGTCTTTGAAATGGAAATGAGCACCATCCCCTGTAGTCTGTGATTAGCAGGGTAAAAATTAGTGCAGTAAAATCCGCAGGAATTACTTTGCCTTTTTTTCAAAAAAAAAACCAAAAAACATCCTTAACTAAAATTCAATTGTAGGCCCTATGGTTCCCAGCGTATCAGTTGGGACACAGGTCCCAAGAAAGGCATCTTCTTTGCCATACAATAAGCTCTTTGCTCTGCCAGGTTTTTAAATAGAACGTTAAAAGAATTCATTTAATTTTTAAAAAATGTTACAAAGCAAAGTGCCAGTTGTGAGCATTCCCTATTTATTTATTTATTTATTTATTTATTTATTTATTTATTAATTATTTGGATTTGTATGCCGCCCCTCTCCGAAGACTCGGGGCGGCTCACAACAAGTGAAAAAACAATCCAATACATAATCCAATTAATTAAAATATTAAAAGTTTAAAAAAACCCTATACTATCCATGGCTTAAAGTCGTATTTTGTAAATAATTATGCTCTCCCGTGACTATTTTGGGAACAGGATAACCCCTCTCCAGCAACTACATTCTCGTGATGTCTATTACATCTTCTTAAAATGGCATTCAGAAGTCCAAAATGGCTGCGGATCCAGATATAGCTCAAAATGTCAGGATGGTGCAGATGAGGATTGTTGTCTAACATCTCCAATGGGTTATTTATCGGGACAAATGACCAAATAGGCAAGATGCAAGACTATGCATCTTTTTAATTCTATGACAAAAGGCCAGGCATAAGCACATGCAAATTAAATGCTCCTGAAATATATTCAGTAAATAATCTAATTCTTATAAATGAATTTACAACTGAATTATAGGAAGCTATAATCAGCAGAGATTAAGATCAGGCAGATGTTCCTTTGCATACACACGCCAAAGCAACATAATTTAATATGTGGGGCTTTAGAAAGCCTTAGTCTTGCTTCTGAATCCTGTTTAAAACCATGCTTCCCTTCAAGAGTAGACAAAAATCAGCTGTGCCATGCTATTGTTCTGACAGGAGGCAAGGCAATTCTCAGCCACCAAAGAGCATGATAAAAGAAGTCTAAAAACAGGGCATGGAGAAAAGCAATGGAGAATGTGAGCACATCACTAACTTGACATTCTCTTCCTGCTCGCCAAATTCTTCATCATGAAAACCAAAGTGGTCAATGAATGAAGTCATCTGTTGCATTTGGTAACCTACAAAAGCCTATAAAAAAAAGTAATAATAGGAAATAAACATGAATGATAGATAGTTCAAAAGGGAAATGTGGGGTGAGAATTGTATTTATTAATTAAATTCATACAGCCAGTTGCAAATCAACAGACTATTATTAAATCTGTTGCATCTAAGAATGCATGGAAATTCTTTTGTTTGAATAGATCTATGTACAGATTCTAACAGATAGTACTGTGTTTCCCCGAATATAAAACAGAGGCTTATATTATTTTGACCTCTCCCAAATGACCCTGGCCTTGTTTTGGGGGTGACTCATTGGGGGGTGAGAGATGCAGGAGTGGGCCAAGCTGCGAGACATATGTCCTTCCTGACAGTTGTAACTCCGTCTCAGCATTGTTTTCCAAGGCAGCCTTTTCTAAAAGAAAACTCTCACGGGTTCAGTCAAGCTTGATTGAACGGAGGTACATGTGTCAGGTGGGACACACATCTCATGCTCAAGCAGAATTTGGGTGGGGGGGGCAGGTCAGGCGGGGTGGACCGCGAGCCAATCCAGCATGGGAGGGAGGCAGTGGTGGGAGGTGGAGCTGAAGGGGCGATGACAGAGACATTTGCTTGTGGGCTCTGGAATAGGCAGAGCCTAGATGAGTGCAGGGCTTGGGACAGCTCTGCCTCCCACCACTGCCTTCCAAGCCCTGCGCTCATCTGGGCTCTCCCTACTCCACAGCCCACAACCAGTTGTCTCTATCGCTGCCCCTCTGGCTCCGGCTCCCACCAGCACCTCCCTCCCTTGCTGGACTGGCTCGGCTGCTCTGGGCTGCCTTCAGCAGAATTTTGAAAAGCAGTCCTGCCTGTGAAGAACAGGAAGCGAGCATCGATCCTTTCACTGCAGGCAGGAGCAGTTTTCAAGCTGACATATGCAGAGCCCAGATGAGCCGAGCTAGTCCCGCGGGGTATGCGCACACCTGCCTGTTGCTTGCTCTTGCTCTCCCGGCCGAAAGAGTGCCCACCGGAGAGAGGCTCCCGGCATGTCCTTCCCTTTCCCCAGAAAGTATTTGGGTAGGGGGGTTGGGGGGGGGGCTTATTTCAAGGCATGTCCCGAAAAGGACTTTTTATCGGGCTTATTATCGGGACATGTCTTATTATAGGGGAAACACAGTAACATCTGGCTTGGGCTCATTCCAAGTAGCAACAATTTGATTCTGAGCACAAAATGTAAAGATTAGAAATATAATAAAAATTTAACATAATGACTTGGCTACTGATGGCCTTTCTTCTTTTGCATAGTTTTATATTAAGGTGTGTACATTATTTTATTTGAGAGTTGGTTTTATAATATTTTATTGTAGCGCTTGTTATACATGATTTTCTACATGCCCAGAATCTGATTGTATATGATTATTACATTAAAGAACAGAATATCAAGATGTTTTTATCCGAACAGGGGTGGTGATTATGCTGAGAAAAGTGGGAAGGGAGATAAATATGTTTTTCCAGAAACTTTCCTCTGGAACATGTATTGCTGTCTCCAAGGTGGGTGCTACTACTTGCGTAAGCATTCTACTTTCATAACACAGATGGAACATTCCTCTGAAAGAGGAGAAGCTATTTGTCAGAGGAACTAAGGATTCTACATGGACGCCAGCCAGAAAGGAACATCCCAAAATAAAGAATCTAGACTCCTCATGGAGTCTTGACCTCTCAAGTTAAAGATGCAATGTTACTGATGTGTTCATTATTTACTTCATTACAGCATTTGATTGCAGAGGAAGAGAAAGAGGGACAGGGAAACTACTAAAAAGGACTTTTGGAGCAAGCAATATGTTTTTAGGCACCTAGCCACGGAGCTAAAAATATTGCTCTTGGTTCCTAAATAAACAAGCACATGGCAGACAGGTGATCAGGGGTATGAAGTACAAATGCCTCCTGATAGGAATGGGCAAGGCCACTTGCCTGCTGTAGAACAGCCTCCTGAGGGAAGTTGAACTCCTTGAGATCATTCTCATCATCATCGCTTGATGAGTGGAGATTGTGCATGTTAACCTGAAGGAAAAAAGAATAATTGGTTACAAGGCTCCTCCTGAAAGGCTAGTGAATATAAAGCCCAGTGTTCAAGCTATGCCTTAACAGAAGCTCTCATTCTCTACATATTAAATTCTCAGCAGAGACCCAGATCCTCACATTAGCCAAATAAGCCCATCTTTTCTAAACAATGCTCCCCACACCCTCATCAACTATGTCTTTGGGTTCTAGCTTCTCAATCACTATGGGCTATTTTAAATGGAACAGTATGACAAAGATGCCAGGAACCCAGGGCTGAAGCTGTGATAGCTGCAGCTGTCTTAAATTACTAATCCTCTGGTTATATAGGAAATCTAATGCCTTCTTAGAAATACGAATATGTAGTTCTCTTATAAAATTCCCAAAGATCACTAGCCAAGCTTTGCCATTTGGAAAAATCTACCTGTAAAATTTGTGACGGAATTAAAATTTAGACATAAAGTACGTGGAATGTGAAATTATTAGGAAATACTTTCCTCCATGAAGACAAGGTAGCTCTGTCTCTGGTGGAATGATTTTCATAACTCTGCCAGACATTTTATATAGAACCAAGTCTAGAACATAACAATAAGCATAAAAAGGAAAAACTGACTAGATCCACAGTGTTCTTCTTATTGGTTTCTGATAAAGGTCCCGAGACAAATTTTTCCCATTGTTCTTGGTCTTCTTCAGGCATCTCTGAAAATTAGAAAATGTAAATGGCCTAAAGCTGGGCGAATGGAAGGAGAAGGCAAATAAATAGATTGAAGAATGAGCTAGTCCAGAGCTCCCCAACCTTTGTGAACTGAGAGGTGGGAGGGGACAAGGGGGAAGAGGGCATAGTTCTACATGTATGACCAGCAAACAATACATGCCAATTTCCATGCCAATTCACAGAACATTTGCAGAATTATATCAATTCAGTAATTTGATCTAGTCTTTTAAGATGTAATACTGCAGAACACATAATATTAGCCATATTTTGCCCTATTAGTATCTCCACCTCAACTGGAAACATCCTCTTTTAGTAGTAGAGATCTTATTTCCATGTGAGACACACCTCAAAACTTTATTATTATTTTTCCCCTCCTAAAAGGCAGCAACCAAACTCTTATAAAGTTTCCCAAAGCAGATAATTTTAGCAGCTAAAAAAGGTACTTCAGCTAATCTCGCCACCGACTCAGCCTTCTATCCTTCCAAGGTGGGTAAAATGAGGACCCAGATTGTGGGAGCAATATGCTGGCTCTATTAAAAAGTGCTGTTCCTAACATGTTGTAAGCCACCCTGAGTCTAAGGAGAAGGGCGGCATAAAAATCGGATAGCTAGCTAGACAGACAGACAGACAGACAGACAGACAGACACACACACACACACACACACATAATAATCCTGAATAAGAAACATAATTTTCATCCCCCCTGAAGCTGCCACTTACATTACCTTTTAAGAGCTGCTTGATGAGATTTGAATGAGGCCACTTCTCAGAACTTTGAGCTAAGGCGTTGGCAATCCGCGTAAGGTGCCCCATGTAGCCCTTGCGTCTTCCCCCATCCAATCTGTAGAAGACAGAGGGAATGGAGGTTGGTGGTTGCTGTGGGTATGACTTGCATAGGTTGAAAAAAGAAATGAGCAAATGACAAGAGGAAAGGAAACTTTAGTGCTTCTATGGAGCTCATGAGTTGAAGCTATTCTAATTGGTCTGCAAGCAGGGAAGAGAAAAGGACTTCATACTTCAATGCCCGGCAATTCCAGCCAATAGGGCCAATTTGAAGGATGCTAGAAAGTACAGTTCAGTTCTATCTGGAGTATAATAAATGAAAAGAAGCCACCAAATGTCTTCATGAAAACCATGAGCAGAAGAGACTAAGCAACAGGGCTTGAAGCATGACGGAAGGAGCAAGGAAGGATCAAAATATGGGTCCTTGGGACTCTTTTTGAAGGAAGAGAGAGAGAGAGGAGAAATATCTAACCAGTATGCTTAAACTTTCATCATAACTACTTACTGAGACTGCTCATTCTCCTCCCAGGCAGATAAAATTCTTTGGATTAAGCGACATTTCTGCAGCAACTATGATGAGAAAATACGAGACAATTGATACAATACCTGCTAATTACAGGGACACCAATGCTAACCTCACAATAAAAGACTAGAAGGTTTTATACGGCTATTTTAAAAAGTTTCTAGTGCTCATCAGTTGAACGCAAAACTCTAAGCTGAGAGCGGTGGTGATGGTTTCTGCCCAAGGACAAAAAGGAAGACTCCTGAGAACAGTTGTTAACCACTTCCTTAGATACTTCTTTCAGCTTAATAAGCTAGGCATTCACTTCTAAAATAGAAGAGAATATTTGCAGCTCATATTTGAACTGTGGTGCCTTTGGTGCTGTCTGAACTTGGTTGTTTTCTTGCAGATGTTTCATTACCCAACTAGGTAACATCATCAGTGCTAGAAGGAGGTGAGGTTTGCATCACTGATGATATTATCTAGTTGGGGAATGAAGCCTCTACAAGAAAAGAACCAACCTAAGACAGCACCAGACAGCACAACCCCCCTCTTCTTGTTATTATTCAAAGTTGTCTCACCCACCTTTATACACTGTATATGGTTCATTTCAGAGTCCATGAGATTACCCTATCCTTCAATTTATCTCTTTTCAATTTCTAAACATCAGGATTCAGGACCAAAGGAGAGTACTGCTTCTCTCATCAATGATACAGAAGGACCTTGAACCACAGACCCCCCCCCCAAAACTTACATGTTGGATGACTGGACTCTCTGGGTGGGGCTCCGAGTGATTCTCTATTGTTTCATCTCCAACGTGGGGGCTGAAAATGTTGCTAAGGCAGGCCTCTATCTGGGCGTGCAAGAAGTTGTTGTAGGTATACTTGAAATAGAGATCCTGACGGTGAGAGGCAAAAGAATAGAATAGCAGGTTTTTAACTTATGCTTTTCAACCAATGCGGCCAATTATTGTAGCATCAGTTATTCTCTTAGACATGGATCACTGGCAATAGATGTTATGTGTTCAGTGGTTTGTATTTTTATTGAGTCATGATGACATTTTAAATATCTTGTAAAATGGATACTAAATATGGACCAGACAAATGTAGCAGTTCAAAAAAACTTGAGATGCTCTTAGTTTTAATGCAGGCAGCTCCTGAAATATAACTAATTATGTAGCTATATCAGAAACGTAATAGACAAATCTATGCATAATTTGATTCTTAAAAAAAAAATCAAACATACATTTTGGAAATTTATATTAATGTTAGGTGGCTATTTTGGTTTGGCTTTTTAAAGATTTTTTTAAAACCATAGTTCTTTTTTCATATACAACTCAAGGTGGGAAACATACCAATATTCTTGCTTCCTCCTGTTTTTCCCATAAAAACAATCCTATGAGATGAGTTGCTCTCTCTCTCTCTCTCTCTCTCTCTCTCTGTGTGTGTGCCCAGTCACCCAGGTGGTTTCTCATGCCTAAAAACTAGAACTCACTGACTCCTGATTCCTGGGCCACACCTTAACAACTAGATCAATCAATCCCTCTCTCTCTCTCTTAGGCAATATATTTAATAATTAATCTGTTGGATGGGTGTATATTACAACTATTTTTAAATAATATGCTTCTGATGCTGTATGTTTTTTAAAAATGCATTTTTAAAAAATCCAGCCACATGACACTTGTAGCTAAGAGGCTCTTTCCATGAATCCATCTTATGCATCAGTTGCACATGATCCTGGATTGGGAAGGTCTGCCCTTGGATACTCATGCCTTGGCGAACTTTCATTTGGATTGCTGCAATGAAGTCAAAGCTCTAGTTCTCTCCGCACAGGTCCAGCATTGTTGAAATACTATCTATTTCTATCTCCTCCATTATATCAGAAGGGTGAACACACATTCTATGTTCTATTTATTAAACACCACCATTTTGTAGCATCCAGAGAATTAGCAACTTCTCTCTTGCTGTGTCTGCCCTGTGGAACGACAGGTGCCCCATTTGCCCCCAAATCCTGAAAGACTTGGATCTTGATTACTTTAAGGGAATCCTTGAAGGCCCAGTTGGTCCCTTGGGTATTGATGAATGAACCAACAATATTCAGCCAGAAATCCCAGCAAATAAGAGGCAGTGCTGATACTCACCAACATAGTGTCAAGGGCCCCAAGTTCAATGATCTCATCCTGAAGTGCTGTGTTCTTTGTACCCAATGAGCTGGCCAGCAGCTTCACTACATGCAGACGCGTGTTTCCTAAAGGAGGGTCCAGGATCCCCCAGGTAGTCTGCAGGGCTTCTTTCTGTTAGAGGAAATGTACATTTAAAAAACCCAAAAGAATATATCACGTAGAGTCGCCTACTCCGAACCACTAATATTCAAAAGCTTGAGCGGGTGAGGCTAATTTTTTTTCTCTTGGCACAAATAGGCATAAGCAATTAAGAGGTAAAATAGAAGGCCTTGCACAATTTAAAATCTTGCTCCACCATATTTAAAGAATTCCAGCTCCACTACTATGGGTACATTCCAACATTTTTTCTTATTTCCAAGATAATAATTCTTCCTTAAGAACATACATAGGGTTTTTTTAAGCTACAAAATTCATTTCCAGCATTCTTCATTGCTTGGCCATATGTTCTTTCATATGTTAAGTTCAGCAAGTGCTTAACTTACTCATTACTAATTCCTAAGCAGCTATTCTCAAATGTCTTCATAAAGCTAAACTCCCCAACCTTTGGATTGTTGTAGTCCTTTTCTATGGCAACACACTGAAGGTTCTATGAGGGAGACAGGCGAATCCTTCTGCAACCAATGTTCTGGCACACTTAAAATGCCAGTAGCACTGCTACTTCCTTCCCTGCTGTTTCAATTGTTACTCTAACCTTGCCTATACACACTCATGGGCATGATTCCTACTAACCTTTGGTGGATCGAGGAGCAGCCGGTGAAGCTCCCTGAAACGCTGTTTGATGGCATGCAGAGTGCCCAAACTGGCCTGGCTGGAAGCCACTTCACAGTTGGGAGCAGTCATCTCCATCTGCCCCTCCATATTGCAATAAAAGCCCCCTATGCCACCCAACTCGCTCCTGCATGGAAGATCAAAGGATGCACACATTACAGTGATACACCATCACTGTCCATCTTTCTTGCTAAGGAAATGTAAACTCTTTGATGCAAATGTACCAAGGGAACTATTTTGCGCTCCTGTTCAAGAATCGCTTTGAAGGAAAAACACTGGAACAGCCAAAGCCCTAACTTATGTGGTGGGAGTTACAGATGTTATGAACAAGAACTGCACAGCAAAGAAACAAACAGATCAGTGAGAGTTTCCAAAGTCGTGGTTGTTTGCAGAGCCCTATTCCAGTTACTATAGCTTTCGTAAGGTATTGTCTGAGGATTTTTGCTAATAGGACATTAATTATTAATAATTTTTAAAAGGAAAAACATGACCATCAGGATATAATATTGCTACCAACTATATAAACTTGTTGAGGAATATATGTCATATATTTCTACCTAAGTGTTTTGGCTCTATATTGCTCTTTTAAATGAAACAAATATTTTGCTCTCACAGCCCTCATTTACTACATACCTGGGTCTCCGTGGTTCTAGCAGGGTCAGCAAGACCTGGATCCCATTGACTATAACAGATTCACTCTGTTCTCCATCCAGCATATTGCTTAGCAGCTGATCAATTGTCTCCTGTCTAGATGCAGGGGAATGGAAATTGTTTTTACTAAACTGTCCCATGATCTTAACATTTGGCTATCATATTTTTCATCTTCGCATATGCCACAATGTTTAGGCAAACCATGCAAAATTACGAGTTTTTTTTTTAAACTTAGGAATTGAACAAAATAGAGGAAGCTCAAGAGAAACAATGTTTACTAGTAGCATGTGGTAATCCTTGCTCTTGATTCTGAACTATGTAGCAACATCAATTTTCACACTTAAGGTGTGAAACCCTTCTGAGCTCTAAGATTCTGAAATAATATTCTGTGCAGAAGCTTTACACTTGAGTGTGACTCTAAGAAAAAGAAACATCAAATGGAAAAGGGCTCAATGATCCTGTCAGATGATATTCCTGGTAACTGGTGTTTATCTCTCCTCCTTTGTGCTCTCTCTCCAAGATATGCTCAAAAGGCTAAAAAGCCAGAAGGTTCAATTCCTGCCCTGTAATAAAAACTTTGTTGTGTCTTGCCACTAATCTAACAATTTTAAATATTGGGGAATGAATCTAATTAACTGAACATAATTTGTGAAAATTAGCAACTTCAAATCTAGTTTTTGTCTTGGCCTGATCAGTTTCTATAGCCTAGTCCCATGATAGCGAACCTGTGGCACATGAAGCCATTTAGGTGGGCTCATGTCTGCCGCACGCCAGCTGATTTGGGCCCACTGGGAGTCAGGAAACAGCTTGTTTTCAATCTCTACAGGGGGTAAGGAAAGCCCGTTTTTTGCTCTCTCTAAGGAGAGCAAAGAAGCCTGAGGAGGACAAAAACGGCCTTCCCGAGTGTCCTGGAAGTCCTCCGGAGGCTGGAAACATTCCATTTGGCAACTTCCGGTTGAATTGGAAGTTCCAGTTTTTGCTTTCCCAGGCTTTAGAGCCTTTCTAAAAGCTTGGGGAGGGCAAAAATGGCTTTCCCTAGCCCACCTCAGAGGTCCTCCTAGGCCAGAAATGGCCTGTTTTCAAACTTGAAACAGGCCATTTCTGGTCTTATTGTGTGTGTATGTGTGTGTGTGTGTGTGGCATTTCCACCCTCTCCAGGCTCCTAGAAAGGCTCTGGAGCTTGGGAAGAGCAAAAAAAATGGGCCTTCCAGTTCACCTGGAACATGGCAAATGGGCCATTTTCTGTCTTTGGAGGGCCTCTGGTGTGGGGGAGAGGGGCATTTTCACCCTTTCCGAGCTCCTAGAAAGGCTCTGAAGCCTGCAGAGAACGGAAAATGAGTGTGCCATCACATGCTGGGAAGCAGAGGTGGGTCACATATGCATGTGGGGAGAGGGGGCATGGAATTATGGGTGTGGGCGTGCATGTGCATGCCCCACCCCCTGCTTTTTGACACACAACCAAAAAAGAGTTGGCAACACTAGCCTAATATTATTCCCTCTTTGGATTGTGGCCAGTAAAGAGCCATATAGGCTGTGAAGTCTAGCTCTGTAATGTTGTTAATGTTTTTTTTTCATTAAGAAATATAAAACAGCAAATCATTTTTGTAACTTGTAAATAATAATTGTTGCTTGCGTTCTTAAGATTTTTATTAATATTATTTCCTGAATGCTTATTTGACCTTCATTACTATCATTAAGTGTTGTACCTTACAATTCTTGACAAATGCATCTTTTATGTACACTGAGATCATGCACCAAGACAAATTCCTTGTGTTTCCAATCACATTTGGCCAATAAAGAATTTTATTATCTTCCATTATGGGGGTGGGGAGGTGGTCAGCTATACAAGCCCTGCAGAATGACTGTGAACATTTAATTTCAAACTTTAATAGCAGGAGGAAGTTTCTTCAAGCAACTTCTCAGTGTATTATGTGACAAAATTTCTGTCAAAACATCTTACTGATGAAGATTGAACTAGCACCATTATCTTCTTTTTGCCACCAAAACAATTTCAAAATCCATTAACTATTTTTAAACCTACAGTATTTATTAAATTTGTTACATCTGATTTTTTCAGGCAATTTTGACTATTTCTGCCTGCTGTTGATATTCAATTGTTCTACAGTGATCCCTCGATTAGCACGGTCTCGATTAGTGCGAAACGCTGCAATGCGGTTTTTCAAAAAATATTAATTAAAAAATACTCCACGGTTTTTTTGCTATACCACGGTTTTTCCCACCCGATGACGTCATACGTCATCACCAAGAGTCACTTCTCTGTCTCTTTCTCTTTCTTTCCTGTCACTATGCTTCAATCATTTTCTCATTTCTCTTTTTTCTCCCCTTTTTTCTATCATTTCTCTCTCTCTTTCTTCCTCTCTCACACTCTCTTCCTCCCTTCTCTCTCCCCCCCTCCACTTGCCCACGAGAAGAAAAAAAGCAACCTCTGCCGGGCAGCTCCCCTTGTGCCCCCGCTTTGTGCCTGCCTCTTTTGGGGATTTCTTTTTCTTTTCTTTTTTGCGCTGGCAGCGGGAGCTGTTGGGGAGGGCTCTGCCGGGAAGGCCTCTCAGCTGCAGAGCCGAATGGGGGCGGAGGCAACAGCGGAGCCCGGCGCTGGGGCCATGCGAGGCTGTTCATCCAGGGGGGCGTGGACTGGCAAGTCGCCCTCCTTTCTCTCTCTTTCTCAAGATCGCTTGCCGCTTGCCGCTTGCCTATTGCAGCGAAGGAGGCGAAGCAAGGCTCCAAGCTGCAAAGCGGCAAGCGGCAAGCGATCTTGGAGTTTCCCCTTTGCCTGGGCGGCAGGAAGACCAAGGGAAGGTTCCTTCAGCCGCCCAACACCTGATCCGCTCCGCAGCGCGGCAGCAGCGAGGAGCCGAAGATGGGGTTTCCCCTTTGCCTTTACCCCATCTTCGGCTCCTCGCTGCTTCCACGCTGCGGAGCAGATCAGCTGTTGGGCGGCTGAAGGAATCTTCCCTTGGTCTTCCCCGCCGCCCACACGCAAACTCCACCATCTGCGCATGTGCGGCCATGAAAAAAATGGCGCACATGCGCAGATGGTGGTTTTTACTTCCGCATCTAGTACAACGCGGAAATCGGTTAGCGCGGGAGGTCTTGGAACGTAACCCCCGCGCTAACCGAGAGATCACTGTATATAGCTTGCCTTATTATTTCAGAAGAAGAGGAGTGTTTTTAACTATTTTAAAGAAACCAAGAACCTTATGGAGAGATCTCGAATAATATTAACAGCCAAACATGCAACCCAACTGCAGAGGTCTGTCAGTCTAAGCAGGGGTGCCCAACCCCTGGTCCATGGATCAGCACTGGTCTGTGGCATGCCAGAAACAAGTGGAGCCCCATCTGTGGGATGCAGGCAGAACAGGAAACCATGCCCCCATCCCGGTCCGTGGAAAAACCTTTCTCCACGGAACCAGCCCTTGGTGCCCAAAAGGTTGGGGCCTGGTGGCCTAAGACCAAGATATGTTATATTTCAATACCAATTACCAATAGAGGCATTTTTACAACAGGAGCATGTAGAGTCAGAAACAAAGCTGGGAGCTTTTCATTAAGAAAAGACACTGGCTGAGTAAAATGCCACCACTGAGTTTTCATTAGACAAATACAATGGTAATTGTACACTCTGAGTTAGTTCAAAGCTAAATATACAACATGTGGGTTTTTTTTTTAAAGCCTTCTGTATAATTCCCAGAATCCTTCTACAGTTGCCAATCAGCTAAAAGTGTTAATGTGACAGACGGGAGAAGATTTTAATGCAGGGGAAATAATCATATTAACTATATTTAATGGAATACATTAAAACAAATTTAGTTAGGTAACTCAGTTCACTTTTGCGATTCCAGTCCTGGCAACACAATGAAAGATAAAATTGATTGCTCAGTCTCGATATAGGTTTGAGCTCAAAAAAGGATGTACTGTATACCACTGAATACAGGTTCCCTCTTTCAGTTATAATTGAAACTGGGCAACCTGTGCCCTATTGGGTAATCATTTCAGAGATATTTCCTTACCCAAACAGAGAAATAGAATGATGGGCAAAACAGAAGCAAGAGCAGAAGCAACTTCCTCCTGGCTTCTCCATTAAGTTTCCTTGTAGCAATGTGGCAGGGAACACAGGAAATCTTCCCTTCCCCTCCCAGCAAGCAGATAAATGACTGCTGCTGGGTGGGGGAAGAAGGGATTGTGAGATTGGCTGGGAAACTGACAAAAAATGTTAAAAATGAAGATCATATTATCTCAGTAGCAGCACAACTTTCCCAAATTACAGCTACAACTTTCCCAAATTACATTCTCTTGAATGTCAGGGGTCCAGGATTTTGGACATGCTCTGTACATTAGCCTATCTCAGGTACACTGGTTCAAAAGCTGTTGTCCTATGATGCATCATTTCACTCAATTAATGGTCACAACTAGAGCTTTAGTAGTATATAGATAGCAGTCATATTTAAAAAGAGGTGAATTTTGATAAACAGGCATTTCTTCTTTCAAATTCACTGCAGCATTAGAGAGTGACACTTATTTCTAACCTAAGGGCAATGGTGCCTGTTTTGTTCCCTGCTGCTGGTGCTTAGCACTCACTTCTCAAGCGTGGCCAATAACTGGTCCGGCTCAGGACTATCCTGGATTTGGATCATCTGTTCACGGCTCAGCCGGATAATGTCACACAAAGACTGTGAAGCATTGGAATGTTGCTGGGAAGAGGGAACAAGAAAAAAAGAAGCCTCACAAAGATCTGGAAAAGCTCCTCAATATACCAGAAATACAGTGAAGTAATTGCTTGTTTCAGTTTTCATCTATTGTTATCAGCCAGTAGAAAACAATTCAATGGCATGATGAACACTACACACAATTTATATACAACAAGTATTTCTGTAGTTGTAATTGCTACTTACATTGTCATCTTTTGAAGGGTGAATCATCTCAATGAGCCTCTGTACAATTTTCTCCTCATTAAGCCACTTTGGATGATGAAAACAAAAGAATGGTTAAGATTAAAAAAAGATGTTTCTGTTCCACCCCACTTATACATTGAAATTTATTCACGGATAAATGCAATTCTAATGATACTTCACCCTTTCCCCAAAGGTATATTTACTGGTGTAACAATTTAAAAAACCAACCTCATAATAAAATTTGAGCAATGAAAAGGATCAAAAGAAATGGAATATACATGTAAAAAATAATCATCAATATTTCAGAAGATTCAAGTGGTGATTATTCTAGATAAATAGGTTACAAAGTATTCACTGACTTTAAAGCTTTTCTCCCTAATCCTTGATGGGCAGGAAATGGTTCTTGTTTGGCAAAGATGCAGCAGAACTCTATGATACCTATAATAATCCATTTAATCCACCATGTTTCTTGGAGTATAAGACGCACCAGAGTATAAAATGCGCCTTAGTTTTACGGGACGAAAACAAAGAAAAAAAGGCCTTTGCCTCCCAGCAATTTGTCAAACAGCAAACAGAGATGATATATGCTATTTGCTGTATATTTCTGTACATGTGTGCATGACTCATAAAAATAGCAAAGAATTGGAGAAATGTACATTATGGTGGTATATTAATCCCAGAAAAAAATTCTTAAATGTGGATTTGGGGTTTTCATGAGCTGCACCCTATAATCGTCACAATTAAGACAAATCACTACCTTGAACTATCTTGCCTTGCATGTAATGAGTCTCTCATTTCACCTTTTAAGTTGCATTACTGAAATAAATGAACTTTTGCACGATATTTTAATTTTTCAAGTTTCACCTGTAGAAAACTATATTGCTTGCTCTTCCAAGGAAGCAAAAAAAAAAGTAGACAAGAATGCCTACAGTTGGATGCTTACATTGAATACATCTTGCCTGAGCTGTGACTGCTCTACACAGGTTAGGAGTCGCAGCAGGAGGTCCATGATGGCTGAGGTACCAATGTGATGTAGCAGCAAGTTGACAAAATCATCCTTCTTACGCAAGAAGGCAACTATCTGGAAAAAAACCAAACAAATTAGGGTTGAGGGAAAGTGAGGGAAAGCCACTCTGGAAACAAATGGCCCTACAAATTTCTATCAATATGGGAGTAGAATAGTCAATTCCCCCATCAGAGAAAGAAAATGTATATTACATATAGCCGAGTCTTTAGTTGATTTTTTAACAATCCTGCACAGGAACAGTCCATACTGCAGATCAGCCTAATGATGAAGTCCATATTTTTGCAATCCTTAGGCAGTATAATGGTTAAAGCATATAACTGTGATTAGGTATCCTCAGGTTCAAATTCCTACTCAGCCATGAAGTTCAAATGAGTCACCGCTGTTTAACTTAGCATGTTACAGAAATGTTATAAAGATAAACGGGATATACTTCCTTAAGGGATGGGCAGGAGAAAACAAATACCACAGCAGCTAGATTACAGAGAATCTCCATTTTGAAACATTACTTAATTTTACAAGTTAGACAATCATATGCTTTAAGAAACTTGCCCATTTGATAATCCAATAATTATTTTCAATAAAAATATTTATTATTAAAATGTATTATCTTATTTTTACTTTATAATTAATGTTTTAGGATGTTATATTTACACTACTGAAGATCCATTAAATAATTGGTTTAATAAATTCATGACAAACTATATTCTAGGTCTCTTCTACAAGATATTTTCAAAGCTCTCTGTGACATCATGAGCCATGGTGGTGCAGTGGTGGAGTGCAGTACTGCAGGTTACTCCTGCAAACTGTTGGCTGCCTGCAATTTAGCAGTTCAAATCTCACCAGGCTCAAGATTGATTCAGCCTTCCATCCTTCCAAAATGGGTAAAATGAGGGCCAAAATTGTCAGGGGACCATATGTTGACTCTGTAAACCGCTTAGAGAATGCTGTTAAGCGGTATATAAGTCTAAGTGCTATTAGTATTGCTATACCAGCTTTGCTATGTAGCTCCCCCAAATTGACCTTCAATGAACTTGAAAAGCCAACTCACTGTAACCTGGTTAGTATTTGAAAGGAGAACACAAGAAGAACTCAACCAGTCCAAGAAAAGTGTATCCTGGAAGAAGGCAATAACAAACTGCTTCCATACTGTGTCAAGAAAGCTAGATGAACGTTCCCCTTAAGTCACCATGAAATGATACTACTTCAATGGAGTTTTTGCCTTTGTGTATGAATGAACAAACAAACTATAAACAAACTTCATATGATTAGTGATGAAGGGACTTATCAATTATGATTAAGTTGTATTTCTTTATGTAGTGATACAGAAGGCCTTTAAGACATTACCTGATCAGTTTTACGGTTGATAAGAATCCCCATAACCTTGCTGAAGAAGCTGGCCAACAGAGGGTTGAGGATTCCACCAGTCTGAAGGAAGCCATAGAGACGTCGCAGGAGAGATTCATCCTCACCCAATGCATCATTTATCTGTGTGACATCGGATGTCAAGATCTCACAAGAAACACTTGGATATCTAAAAAAGGGAGGTTTTTAAAAGCAGATTTAGACCAAACCTTGCTGCACAAATATTTCTCCTAAGTTTAACTACTGATTGAAGATGATGTAGATGAAGACAAATGATCTGCACCGTACAATATTAACATAATCTATTCAGAAACTGAGGTTCTCTGTTTCTAATTTACATTCTTTTCTAAGGTAAATTCCATACAACTGTATTTTTCGGAGTATAAGATGCACCCTTTTCTGCCCTAAGAGGCTGAAAATTTGGATGCATCTTATACTCTGAATGTAGCTTTTTTCAAAGCTTTTTTCCCCAAGCCCTAACTAGGCACTAACAATCTTCCCAGCTCTTACCTTGCAGGCTTTTTCATTGTTACTCTCTCTGAAGAATGTTTTTCCAGCCCTAAGTCTTTGCAGGCTTTTTTTCCTTACTCTACTTGCTCCAAATAAGTTTCATTCCAGCCCAAGATGGTGCTAATGATGCTCCCAGTTCTTTTTTCCCCAAAGTTTTTATTTTTATTTTCCTCCACAAACTCCATCTTTATAATAATATACAATATGCCTTAAAATATATCAATGACATACATATACATTTTCAATTTTTCATAAACCAATATCTTATTTTGCACCTATTTTCAACTCCTATTCTTCAATCTGTTCCTACACTCCCCTCCCTCAACTTCATTGCCTCTTCCTTCCTTCCTTCTTTCTTTCTTTCTTTCTTTCTTCTTTCTTTCATTAATTGAACTTCTATGCCGCCCCTCTCCGAGGACTCGGGGTGGCTCACAACATATAAAAACAATACAACATCGTAATCCAATAATTTAAAAAATTTAATCTAAACCCCCAATAATATTAAAATTAGTCAATACAATTTACACAACATGCACTAGATTCATTAGGCTTTAGACTCTTGCAGAAGGCGAGGAGAGTGTGGGCAGTACAGATCTCCGGGAAGAGTGGTTCCAGAAGAAAGATACAAAGCCTATTTCTGACTGCACAAGACTAAGCTTTAAAACATGCACAGGTAGTCCGAGACCTACAACAGCTCTTTTAATGACTGTGTGAACTTATAACAGCGCTAAAAAAAAGTAACATTATCATTTAATGATATTCTCTACGGTAGCCTAGAGAAAAGAAGCGCCAGGGGGGACGATCGCAGTCTACAGGCACTTGAGGGGTTGTCACAGAGAGGAGGGGATCACACTGTTTTCCAGGGCACCAGTGGGTCAGACAAGAAACAATGGTTGGAAGCTGACCAAGGAGAGATTCAACCTAGAACTTCCTGACAGTCAGAGCGATCAACCAGTGGAACAGCCTGCCAGCAGAGGTTGTGAACTCCCCAACTTTGGACATTTTCAAGAGGAAATTAAACTGTCATTTGGCTGGGGTGCTGTAGGATTTCCTACTTAAACAGGGGGTTGGACTTGATGACCTGCAAGGTCCCTTTCAACTCAAATAAATAAATAAATAATTTTTTCATGCATATGAAGCATGACAATGGATACGTGATCACAATTCTGATACTCGACTACTGATTCATGTTTATGATCATTGCAGTGTCCCCAGCGTCCTATCATCATCTTTTCTGACTTTCCGACAAGCGAAGTCAATGGGGAAGCCAGATTTACTTAACAATCGTGTTACTAATTTAATAACTGCATCGATTCACTTAACAACTGTGGCAAGAAAAATAGTAAATTGGAGCAAAACGTATTTAACAAATGTCTCACTTCGTGCTTTGTTCCCAGGCTTTCGGAGTGAAACCACAATGAAACCCCACTAATTTTAGCTTTAAATCACACTATTTATTGGAATACATAGCATTCTGCAAAATGCAGTTGGTTAAAGTGTTCAGGGAGTATTTTTTCTTTGCCGCAAAGTTATCAGATTAAGTTCCGGGAAAAACACTAGCTTTGGCCTAATGGCATTTCAAACAAGATAACTAAGAGAAGGTAACACAGAAGCGAAAAATCAGCTCACCAATTTTCTAACAGTCATTCAGTGTCTGGCAAACAGTTTTTAACAAGGCAGAAATCAGGTTTTGAAAGGGGCATCTTGGAGCACCCCAACTCTAACACAGCTTCCATGACATTGAAACCCCACCCCCAATTTCCCTTTGCTTTTATCCCCAAGAGATAAAGCTGCAAGCTTATTTTCTTTTACCATACAAATTTTGTTGTCTTCTCAGTAAGTTCTCCTCTATCTAGCATCTAAAAGTGGGTCATGCCCTCTAATGTCTGCTTCATCCTCTGACTGGGACCACTCCCCCATTGGTATATCAGCCCCCTCTGGTGGTTCCTCAGGTTGCTCCAGGTCACATTCTCACTATCTGCATCAGCTGGCAAGCCCACTGGCCCAGAATCTGACATTACCAGAGGTGGACAAGGAGCACTCACACTCAGCAACAGAAATTTTGGGCTCAATTGTGGACATAAATTGAGAGTTACCAAAGTCAGAATTGAGAAAATTGCAACAGAAAGCAAATGCCACCTCTACAAAGAAGCTCAAGAAACTGGAATATTTGAAAGAAATACCATTTGTCTAGCAAGCAAGAATTGGTGGGAATTACAAAATAGACAAAGTAATAGAAAATGAAGAAATTAAACTGTTCTGGGTTTTAGAATTAGCTTAGTGCCTGCCATATAACATACCAAACTTAATAATTGTTGATAAATAAGACAAAAAAATCTGGATCGTGGACAAAGCAGTATCTAGAGAAAGCAGAATAGAAGAGAAAGAACTAGAGAAAATAATAAAATACAAAATAGAAGTAGAGAGACTGTGGCAAAAGAAAGCAAAAATAGTACCAACAGTAATAGGTTGTAATAATTGCCTTGGCTACAATCCCAGAATAACTGGAGCAGCACTTGAACACCATCAGCACTGACAAATTACCATCAGTCAATTGCAAAAGGCAGCTTTACTTGGAACTGCCTAACCATGCCAATACATTAAAAGACCATAGGATCTTAGGAAAACCTTAAAAACCAACACCAACTAAAAAACCGGTAACTACCTCCCTGTCTTCATGTCCATTAGCCAAGTATTTGTGCAAAAATATGACTCTCTGTAATAGAATTGGAAAAGTTGAGTCCGACACAGAACTCTCCCTGGCTCTGGACATTTTGAATATTACGTCTCCTTGAGGTTTGAAGATCCACTTACTTGTAGCGCACTCTTTCATCCACATCTCCAGGGGGCTCCTCGGTCACACAGGTAACTAGAGCTTCCATATGTTCCGGCTGTACCAGGAAGTCTACAAGCTTTCGGTTGACCACCTTGCATTCCTGCAATACATCTTCCTCATCCAAAAGTTCAAAAAGGGTCACATTCCCACGCTCTAAAAGTGTGTCAATATGAGAAGTTGTGTGGAGATCAAACTTCCAGAACATGGCTTCCTAAATAAAATGAGAAAAGAACAAAAGCCCAGTGACTAAAAGAAGGGTAGATAGACGTGTATACACGTTGTAATCATTCAATTATAATTACATACATTTTCATCCATGCTAAACAAGTCTTTCCACATAAAATTGTACAACAGCTATTTCAGCTATAAAGAGTATTTGTACAAAGGACCAAGCATAAAGTTCCTTCTGTATAAAAACCATATTATGGACCCAGACTAAGAGGAACAACAAAAGGCCACAGTTGAAAATACTAAATAATATTGCGGGATTATGAGCTTACTATAAGGGTGAGAAGGGGAAAGTTTAGAATTATTTAGAAAAAATTGAGACATGAAACAAATGATTAACATATCTAGAACTACACAGTGATAGTGTGAAGGTATATAATAAGAATTTTAGGAATTATGAGTTTCACAAACTTAGTAAACCCTAATAAGGGAACATCAAACACGTTTGATTAAATACTAATATATTCCACACATGAAACAAAAAGACCAATCTAAAATGGCAAAAGGAATCTCACCAGTTATACAAGAAGGAAGGCAACCCTATCAAGTGATGAAAACATTCCAGCAGACTAAAATGAAGCTACTGTAGGTGGAGGAGGATCAACAGGATGTATGTAAGGAATGGCAAGCTTTTGGAAAGTTGTAATCTAAACATTTTAACAAGGATGTTGGTAAAGTAAGGTAGAACTGGTCTGGAAAGCTGTTATCAGAAATTTGCATACAAGTTTCTAATCAATGTGAAATTACTTTAATGAGATTGATCATTCTGGGGAGGCTACTTGTACACATTAATTATATGGTTATTTGCACCAATTATTCCATAATCGAGTTGCCCAAATTACTAGTTCAATGCTCTAAAATGTATCCTAACATAACCCTCTTAACCACAACATAATAACTATCCTAAGGAGATTATAGGGGATGCATTGATTCCAGGAGCAAAAATTCCAATATGTTCTAAACAATCAGCTCCTAATTAGAATTTAGTGCACAAAATACACTGGAATTTATACAACAATGTACCTCTTGTACTTGATGTAGTTTGATTCTGCTGAAGGATGCTGTTTATGTGGTATCTTTCTATAAGAGAATCTACAGAGGTTCCAGTATTGAAGGTAGGTGGAATATCTGCATGGTTCATGTGTGAAGATATATAGACTGGGGTAGCAATCTCATATGGGCCTTAAAATATGAAGAGTTGTACTCACATGTTTAAAGCCACAAGCAAGAGTATATAAATCATGCAGCAGTGATTTTTGAGAGCTACTATTCCCAAACCACACTGGGAAACCAGTTCATTCTTGAAATTGTCAGGAACTGATCAATCTACTCAAAACCTAGCTGTTGTTGTTATTGCGTAGCACTTTTTTTGACATGTCCCTCTATCTGTAGAATTACTGCAATCCATCATGACAGAGTAGATTGGGCAACTTCCCTCCCTTCTCAAACCATGCTTATGACAAAATCGGGTGCTTGGTCACAATACAAACTGCAAGCTTAATCAAGAAGCTGAGAATAAATGTGGCAGAACAACAGTACAATTGAATTTGCCTATAAGGCATAGGTCTTCTTTTTCTTTCTCTCTCTTCTCCACCCCCACTCCCCTGCATTGGGTAAACTCTGGTGAGTGAGATAGATCACATTTGTGCTTGCAAGGTTCCCTAGCTACAACTGTAATTCAAAAAGGCAAAGGTTCCCTGTACTGCTAAGGTGGGTTAAGAGAGGGAAAGAAACCTAGAGAAAAACAAACAGTAACTTGGTGACGCCCCGCTTCCCTTTTCAACCCTGTTGCCACCACAACTGTAAAGGCCAGAAGTTTTCATCTGGTATCCAGGCAACCTCTATACAAGACTTGTGCAATACAACAGAGCAGTTTTCAGAAACTACCAACATGGAAGGGAAGGAAATGAGAAAGAATGAAGGAAAAAGTAAAGACCGGATCGTTACAGGGCCTAAGCTTAGGAATTCCACACCCACAGAAAGTTTTTCTTTAACTTAAACTAAACATACAAGCTAGGCAAATGGCTGACATACAACTAAAAAAAATTATCTAGGCAATAATGGATTATAGATTACAGCAAACAGTTTTGCAAAGCAATTTTACATACAAATAGTCCTTAACTTCATTTATTAATTCGATTTCTATGGTGCTCTTTTCCTGAGACTCAGGGGGGCTTATAACATATTAGAAATCTACATAAAAATTGCATTCTAAAAAACCCAGTTAAAAACAAAACAGATTCATATGTCATACATCCTACGTTCATCCATTGGGCAGGGCAAGATATCAAAATTTCAATGGCCCCAAGCCTGACGGCAGAGGTGTGCAGGGAGAATGGGGGCAGTATGAATCTCTAGGGGGGAGTTCATTCCAAAGGGTCGGGGTGACCCCAGAGAAGGCTCTTCCCCTGGGCCCTGCCAGGTCCCGTCAGCCGACATTGTCTGGCTGACAGGACCTGGAGAAGACCGATTCTATGGGACCTGACCGGCCGCTGGGATGTATGAGGCACAAGAGAGTCCCTTAGGTAATATGTTCCCATGTCATATAGGGCTTTATAGGTCATAACCAACACTTTGAATTGTGTTTGGAGACTAATTGGCAACCAATGCAGCATGTGATGGGCATGTGAAGGCCCATGATTGCTTGCGCAGCTGTGTTTTGTATTACCCACAGTCTCTGAACACTCTTCAAAGGTAGCCCCATTTGAATACTCTTCAAAGGTAGAGCATTGCAGTAGTCAAACCTCGAGGTGATACAGGCATGAGTGGCTGCGAGTAGAGACTCCCTGTCCAGGTAGAGTCACAACTGGTGCACCAAGTGAACCTGAGCGAACGTTCCCCTTGCCACAGCTGAAAGATGGTGTTCCAAGGTCAGCTGTGGATTGAGGAGGATGCCAAGTTCCGGACCCTCTCTGAGGAGGTCAGAAGTCCCCCCCCCCGAGTGATGGACGGGCAGATAGAATTGCCCTTGAAGGCAAAACCACAGCTACTCTGTCTTAAAATTGGATGTGGTACATGGTAATTTGCTTAATGACCACATTGATTAGTGATTAAAATTCTGCTCCCAATTAGGGTCAATTAAGGCAGTGATGGTGAACTTTTTTTGGTTCGCGTGCCAAAAGGGAAGGAGCCAGGGAAATTGCGCATGTACTTGTCCACACCCATAATTCCACGTGGGTCCCCCATGCACATGCTCACATGACACACACACACCGCTCCTGGCATGCCTGTTTTTTGCACTTTTCAGGCTAATAGCCCTTCTAGGAGCCTGGGGAAGGTGAAAGCAATATCCCCCTCCCAAAGTCCTCTGGAGAAACTGACAATTTCTGGCTTCTGGACGGCCTCTGCAGGATGGGGAAGGCCATTTTCACCCTCCCGGGCTCCTAGAAGGGCCTTGAAGCCTAAGGAAAGCAAAAAAACAAAAACAAAAAACAGGCCTTCAGGTTTAACCGGAAGTTGGAAAATGGACCATTTTCTGCCTTCGAAGGTACTTGGGGGTTGGGGATGGGGAAGGCCATTTTTGCCATCCCAGATCCTAGAAATGCTCTGTAGCTTGGAAAGAACAATAAATGGCCTTCCTCACCCAATCCAGAGGCTGGAAACATCTTGTTTCCCAATTCCCAGTGGGCCCAGAATGCCCAAAAATCAGCTGGCTGGTGCACACTTGTAAGCGAGGCCTGAGTTTATGTGCCCATTGATAGTGATAGGTTCGCCATCACAGATTTAAGGCATGGCATTTTGATTTTCTTGAACGTATAGTTATTTTCATGTACGGTACATTCAGCAGTTTACAGTCAAATAAACCCATAAAGTATAAAACACGTTAAAGGCCTTTATAGGGCCTTGAAGATCTGGTTTTGTCAATGAGCCTGGAGAACACAGAGTGGGATGGATTGTTCAACTGCTTGTTGTTGTTGTTCAACTGTTTCTTGCTGTTGTGTATGTGTGTAATTGATTTTACTCTTTATATTGGGTATAATAAGCTGCCTATAGTCACCAAAAATGAGTGGATGGCCACATAAATTCTCTAAATAAATAAATTGCCACCCAAAACCAAAGCAAGTCCTGGTTGTCAGAGATCCATCTAAGCTCTTTATCAATGGAAAAGCTGGATTGGTTTGCAAGAGATGTGCCATCTGGATCACAAGAGACAAGGCATTCCATTATTTTTTTTTTGGGGGGGGGGGGGGATTTTGAAGTTGATAGCTTGATGCCAGATTGAATTCCAGGCACCAGGTTCATTTTCATAAAAACCTAGGTTTTCTTTAATTAGTTATATTTTCTAGCTTGTATAGCAGAGAAAATATCTACCCGGAACCCTAAGGAGTTAAATTAATGGTTTTTTAAAAACAGAAGTGCAAGGAGAATTTCTGAAATCAATAGCCCAAATTCTTGTATCAAAGAGAACATTCCAGTCCTGAAAATGTAGTAATTCTGAAAGGTCAAATTTGATGATACCTACTCAGAGGAGCTGGAAAGAAGCTCCATTAATTTAAGGCCAAAGCTGCTTATGTGGCAAGCCTCACATGTAACTTAACAAATAAGAGATTTGCCCACTTAATTCCCACTTCATCACAGGCTTACTTGAAAATGAAAGCAAATGTTTAAAAATAAATCTTTGTGCAAAAATTGATTTAATGGTTTTCAGAAATCCCTGGTGATTTGCAAAATGGTTTTGAAAAATCCCCACTGATTTGCAAATAAAATTTCTTCTGGCACCAGGGAGGAGATTACAATAAACTGCAGAGTTGAAGAGCAAAAGATTAAAGTATATTTTATACATAAAAATCCTTAAAGATATTTAACATAGAAAAGCACCAGAATGGTGCAGAACTCTCTGTTATAAGGTTAACAACCCACTTTTATTCAACCCACTGGATTGCTAAAAAACTGTGGAGTTTAACAATATTAACTCTGATATAAATGGACTATTACGATGGTGTGCTTTCAAAATTATCCCCAACACTGTAAATACTATCACATAATTTCCTATAATTTTAATATCCTTTTAGGAAGTAGGCAGAATATATTATCTGATTTTTCTATAAGTGCTAATGAAAGTGAGACAAAATAATGAAAATAAAAATAAGCAAACTGTGTTTATAGTTCCATCTTTCCAATAAGGTCAATCAATATGTAATCCAATTAACACTCATTGTTTAATAAGGCATGAAGGTCATTATGGCTCATTTAAGCTTCAGCAATCAGATGTATAGGCTGCTAGTGGTTGGGGCTCTCTCACCTTAATTTTGGTTGTTCCAAGTACACTAGCAACATCATGAAAATGACCAGATGGAAACTGGTATTTGATTCTTCCTTCTCCACAATGACAGCAAGGAGGACACCAAGCAAAGATTAGAAATGCAGCAACAGTGGAGCAGAAAACCTAGTACTGAAACTACCTCCCTACACTTCCAGGAATACTGTATTTTACTGGATTGCTATCTCTTGACATAACAAGTTTATTCTTCGACCAAGCTGAATCCTAAGACTAAAATGCTAAAACAAAGGAACAGCAGTCATTAGAAAATCTTCAACAGGAGGAGAAACACTTGGAATTATTTTAAATTCAGCCTAAACAATCATATTCTTAAATTATGTAACAGCTTTTATATAGGCCCTCAGATCTGAACAGAAGAGAATAATAGAGTTATTGGAGGTCTTCTAGTCCAACCCCCTGCTCAGGCAGGAAACATCTACCATTTCAGACAAATGGTTGTCCAAACTCTTCTTAAAAAATTCCATTATTGGCACATTCACAATTTCTGGAGGCAAGTTGTTCCACTGATTAATTGTTCTGTCAGGATATTATCTCCTTAGTTTCAAGTTGCTTCTCTCCTTGATTAGTTTCCACCCATTGCTTCTTGTCCTGGCTTCACATGCTTTGGATAATAGATTGACTCTCTCTTCTTTATGGCAATCCCTGTGTTTGAAATACTAGTACAGTGGTACTTCTACTTAAGAATTTAATTCATTCCGTGACCAGATTCTTAAGTAGAAGCAATTTTTCCAATAGGAATCAATGTAAAAGCAAATAATGCGTGCAAACCCATTAGGAAAGAAATAAAAGCTCAGAATTTGGGTGGGAGAAGGAGGAGGAAGAAGAGGAGGACAGTCGCTGCCGAAGGAAGGTGAGGTGAAGGGAATCAAAAAAATCCAAAACTTTAAGGCTTAAAAAAAAAGAGAGAGAGGGACTTTGAGGCGGTGAGGAAGAACATGCACCTCCCATACACCCGGCACGAGGCTGCCTCCCATAAACTGTACCAGAGAGAGAAACCCAGGGAAAATGGGAGGAAACTGGCCAGGCCTTCGTGCCGCTCTCAAATTTCCTGGGAAATTTTTCTGGGCTCAGGTTCTTAAGTAGAAAATGGTTCTTAAGTAGAGGCAAAAAAATCTTGAACACCCGGTTCTTACCTAGAGGCGTTCTTTAGTAGAAGTACCACTGTATCATGTTATTTTCATTAAACTAGACATACACATCCAGATTGGTCTCAGATTTTTCTCCAGATTCATGTCTTCTGGTACTCTTGGCAGGAGTAATCACGTGTGGGTATTTACTTTCATCTACTTGAGGACTGAGCTTCTAACAACTTGACTGGCCACTCCCCTTCGCCCACCTGAAGTTGGCCGCAGCACAGGGTCCATCGTCACTAGAGAGCAAATTTTACACGTTTGACCCGGAAATAGAGGATTTGCTTAATTTCCCATCCGTTGATTCCCCCGTAGCAAGTTTGGTGTCCCAACGCCATTGTTCCATCAAAGTTGGCAGATGGTTTAAAACCGGAGGACAAGAGAGCCGAAAATTTCATACGGAAGACTCACCAAATGGCCTCTTGGTCGTTGAGGGCAGCCTCTGCAGCTTCATTTTTCAATAGAGCCTATATTCTATGGTTACAGGATATGCAGGCCAAACTGGGCCTAGAAGAGGAGCCTAGAAGAGGAGCAGCAAACTGATTGTAGCTTCTGAGTTCTCGGCGAATGCAACTCTCAATGCCGCGAAGTTTGCGTCCAGAGCCATGGCCACGTTATCATCCCGCCGGCTTCTCTGGCTGCGTACATGGTAAGCAGACACGAAGTCCAAGTGGCGATTTGCCTCTGCGCCCTTCCAAGGCACTAAGCTATTTGGGGAATCTTTGGACTCAGTCCTCATTGAGGACAAAGACAAATGTAAAGTTCGGCCTAAGTCATCCAGACGCCTGGATAGATGCCAGAATCCCTACTTCCGATGCCAGTCATTTTGGCAGGACGCTTCCTTGGTGGCACCTCCGGCCTCAAGATCATATATGCAGGGAGGATATGGCCAAGGATCCTTCAGATCCGACAGAGGTGGATACGATTGTTCTAGACAATTCCACCAGTCTAGAAAACCTTTTCAGGGGTCCAATCAAAAAGGATTTCGGAAATCAAAGTGACTCAGGAGACCTGATTCTCATAGGGGGCTGCCTCTTGGGAATGTACCTCATCCGACACCTGGGCGTTAAACACCGTAGCCCAGGGACTTCACATCAACTCCCTGGGCACGCCCTCACAATGTTTTCTTCAGTGCTCTTTGGTTCGCGTGCCCTCCTATTTCAGGAGGTCACTCATTTGCTGGAGATTGGGGCTATCTAAAGGGTTCCTCCGAATTGGGAAGGCCTGGGGTACTATTCAGTAGACTTCATAGTGCCCAAGGTCTCGGGGGGCTGTCGGTTGATACTCAACTTGAAGCAGCTCAACATCTACATGAAGTATCAAAGGTTCAAAATGCACTCCTTGCGGACCATTCTAGCTTTGATCAGGCGCGGCAACTGGCTTGCGTCTATCAACCTCAAAGAGGCCTACCTCCATGTTCCGGTGTACCTGAGGTATCTGAGATTCTGCCTAGAAGACCACCATTTTCGGTATCATGCATTGCCATTCGGCCTGTCATCTGTGCCGAGAACCTTCACGAAGCTGCTAGATGTATTAACCGCCAACCTGAGAACTCGTTCAATACGCCTCATGGCATATTTGGACAATGTAATCATTCTGTCCAAATCTCCAGAGCAAGCACAGAGAGACCTTTCCCTTATGATCAAGATTCTACAGGTGCACAGGTTCACTGTGAACATCCCCAACAGCCACCTGATCCTGACCACGTGCCTCCCAATCTAGGCACCGTAATAGATACTCAGGCGGGCGAAGTCTATCTGTCCAAAGATTGCAGGGTGAAGATTCTGGGTATGGTGAGATATCTTCAACACAATCGGCAAGTGTCCCTCGCATTTCTTTCCCAATTGCTGGGGACATTTGTCTCTTGCATAAATATTGTGCCCTGGGCCTGCCTCCACACCAGACCAATGCAGTGGTTCCTTCTGCCATTTCAGAGACGTCGGACGAGCCATTCAACTCGAATCATTACAGTGACGGGAGAAGTCAGACACTCACTCAAGTGGAATTCAGGGGCAATTCTACAAGGCTCTTCATTTCTAAGGCACCAGGAGATTGTCATCACCATGGACGCAAGTCTACGCGGTTGGGGTGCCCACTCCAATTCACAGGTAGTCCAAGGTCTGTGGACATCTGAGGACCTTGCAGGAGTAAATATCAACTTCCTAGAACTACGAGCAGTGTTCCTGGCGCTTCAAACATTTCAGGATCAGGTGCAAGGAGGACTCATGCTCATCCTGATGGACAATGTGGCCACACAATCCCACATAAATCATCAAGGTGGGACGAGATCTGGCAGGTTGATGCAACAGGCAGAGACCCTGATCACCTGGGCGGAAGTGAACCTACTTTCTCTCCAGGCCGAACAAATCTCTGGTGTTTCCAATGTGCAGGCAGATTGGTTGAGCAGGTCAACGCTCGACCCAGCAGAGTGGTGCCTGTGTACCGCAGTGTACCACGATATCACTTGCAGATTCGGCACACCGTTGATAGACTTGTTCGCTACACATCTGAACACTCAGCTTCCATGCTATTTCTCCCATTTTCCATCGCCGGGAGTGGAGGGCATCAATGCCCTGCAAATCCGCTGGCCAGAAGGCCTGATGTATGCCTTTCCTCCCACGTGTCAGATTCCGAAGGTAATCAGCAAATTGATTTCGGAAGGGGGCAGAGGTCATCTTGGTAGCCCCCTATTGGCCTCGGCCCCCGTGGTTCGGGGACCTCATGGACTTGGCAGTCTCCTCTCCATCGAGTCTCCCTCAGCCAGGGGTCAGTGCTTCACCCGGACCCACAGTGGTTGAATCTTGCCGTGTGGCATTTGAGGGGGACCGCATGAGGCAGGCTGCTCTTCTGGACATGGTAATTTCCACGATTCAGGCTGCACGTTGTCCGTCCACCACCAGAATTTATCAGACCACTTGGGCGGCCTATTGTAAATTCTGCAATACACTACAGGCAGATCTACGATCTCCATCTTTAGTGAATCTTTTGTCTTTCCTGCAAATCGGTCTTGACAAGGGACTTGCTCCCAACACGTTACGGAGGCAAGTAGCGGCTCTCTCCACTGTACTCAAATGGGACCCGTGGAGCTCTATGGGGCAACACCCATGGGTCAGAGACTTCCTTAGAGGAGCATCCAACCTTTGCCCACCAGTAAAACACAGGTATCCCACATGGGATCTCCCACTGGTGTTGCAGGCACTGACAGGGCCCCCATTCGAGCCATTGCAACAGATCCCTCTGAGACTCATGACCTGGATGACAGCCTTCTTGGTGGCCATTACATCTGCCAGGAGGGTTTCCGAATTGTCGGCGTTATCAGTCTGTCCGGATCTCTGTACATTCCAACCAGATAGAGTAGTGTTCTGTCTGGACCCGCCCTTCCTGACGAAGGTCAACTATTCTTTCCATTGATTCCAAGTTCTTATCCTACCAGACTTTTGCGCCCATGGTTCTCATCCGTTGGAGCTATGCTGGCACAAACTCGATGTCAGACGAGCTCTGAAGATATACATCCGCCGGACTGAACCTCTACGCAGATCTGAAGCCCTGTTCATTTCTTTTCTGTCATCATCCATGAGGGCCAAGGTATCGCCCCAATTAGTAACTGGGTTAGGTCTTACATAGCCACAGCATACAAGATTTGATCACTACCTATCCCATCTGGCATCACGGCACACTCCACGAGGAGTGCTGCAACTTCTGCTGCATGGTCTGCGCAGGTTTCTTTCGAGGACATCTGCCAGGTGGCTACTTGGGCCGTCCCAGATACATTCATCAAACATTACCAACTGACTTGTTTAGGTCTGCAAGAG
The DNA here is from genome assembly GCF_031021105.1 of Erythrolamprus reginae. Taxonomy (NCBI): domain Eukaryota; kingdom Metazoa; phylum Chordata; class Lepidosauria; order Squamata; family Dipsadidae; genus Erythrolamprus; species Erythrolamprus reginae. Next base: position 130,444,300 of record NC_091963.1, read on the forward strand.
TGCTGGAGTGCTGCAAAGGGTGTGTGAGACTCATGCGCCCCTGGTCCAGCCTTCTCCCGCCCTGTCATCATAAGCTTGGGTATATCCCACGTTGGACTCATGGATGATCTCTGGTGGAAGTGATGTGCCGGTGTCTGGAGGCTGTTGGGGTCTTGATGGGTGTCAACAGACTCAAACTCAACCCTGCTAAGACAGAGCGGCTGTGGGTTTTGCCTCCCAAGGACAATCCCATCTGTCTGTCCATTACCTTGGGGGGGGGGGGGAAAATTATTGACCGCCTCAGAGAGGGTGCGCAACTTGGGTGTCCTCCTCAATCCACAGCTAACATTAGAGAACCATCTTTCAGCTGTGGCGAGGGGGGTATTTGCCCACGTTCGCCTGGTGCACCAGTTGCGGCCCTACCTGGACCGGGAGTCACTGCTCACAGTCACTCATGCCCTCATCACAAGGTTTGACTACTGCAATGCTCTCTACATGGGGCTACCTTTGAAAACTGTTCGGAAACTCCAGATCGTGCAGAATGCAGCTGCGAGAGCAAACATGGGCTTCCCCAGGTATGCCCATGTTACACCAACACTCCGCAGTCTGCATTGGTTGCCGATCAGTTTCCGGTCACAATTCTAAGTGTTGGTTATGACCTATAAAGCCCTTCATGGCATTGGACCAGAATATCTCCGGGACCGCCTTCTGACGCACGAATCCCAGCGACCAGTTATGTCCCACAGAGTTGGCCTTCTCCATGTCCCATCGACTAAACAATGTTGACTGGCGGGACCCAGGGGAAGAGCCTTCTCTGTGGTGGCTCCGGCCCTCTGGAATCAACTTCCCCCAGAGATTAGAATTGCCCCCACCCTCCTTGCCTTTCCCAAACTCCTTAAAAGCCACCTCTGCCATTAGGCATGGGGAAATGGATTCCCCAATTATGGGCCATTTCCATTTTATGTATGGTTTGTCTGCGATGTATGACTTTTTTTTTTATATTAAATTGTCTTCTAATCGTTGGATTTGTACCGTTTTGTTGTTGTGAGCTGCTCAGAGTCTTTGGAGAGGGGCGGCATACAAATCTAATTAATAATAATAATAATAATAATAATAATAATAATAATAATAATGGGATATACCCAATAGTGCATTGGAGAAGGACCGTTGAACTTACCTGAACCGTCTTCTTGATGCACTGCAAGGAGAGTCCAAACCCACCCGTCCATTTGGCCCAGGGGCACAGTTCCTTGGTTCTTAAAATTGTTTTATAAAGTGTTATTTGTTTTCACTACTCCTTCATTTTCAGTCGCCGGGGGATGGCGGCGGCAAGAGGGAGCTCCAAGGTGGAGGCACCGATGGTGACGGTTGGACGTGCTGCTGGACACCGTACATGCTGGTGCTGCGGGGCTGGCACCTCTGGCCCAGCCAGCAAGCGAATGCCAGCGCCGCAGTGCCAGCATGTACGGCGTCCAGCAGCATGTCCACCACTGTCGGTGCCTCCACCTTGGAGCTCCCTCTCACCGCCGCCATCCCCCGGCGACTGCCCGGGGCCGCTGCAGCCGGCAGCCTCCCGTTCCCACTGCCATTGCCCTCCCGCCGGGCCCGAAAGGACACTTGTTGCCACCTCCACTGGGAAGCTCCAGCTGGGCAGAGCGCTGCCAGTGTCTCCGCCCTGGAGCTCTTGCTTGCCGCCGCCATCCCCCGGCGACTGCCTGGGGCCGCTGCAGCCAGCAGCCTCCCGTTTCGCTGCCAGTGCCCTCCCGCCGGGTCCCAAAGGACACTTGTTGCCGCCCCCATCAGGAAAGCTCCAGCTGGGCGCGAAGAATAAAGCTCAGCTTCCGGTCTTCGAAGCCGAGCTTCGCGGCACACCTGACCATGTCTCGCGGCACACTGATTGAAAAACACTGCTCTAGGGACCTAACTTGGGTATGTCCCATGCATGACCACTCCTGCCAAGAGTACCAAAAATTAACATTGTTTCCTATCTGATAAATTCCTTTTTAGTTATTGGCAAAAGTACTCCCTCCCTCCCTGTGTCAGGGTCTGGGCCCAGTTCTGGGTGGTGCTTTCTCTCTCTTTCAGGTACTCATCTTAGGCCTCTTGGTTGCAAAAAATTGCCAAATCCCGGCAAGTGAAGTGGTCAACCAAATTGTTACAAGGTCAGTCTCCAGGCAGCTGGAAGTTAATATCCACACAACTACTCCTGCCAAGAACCAAAAAGGAATGCATCAAGTAGGAACCAATGTTCAATTTCTGTCTTGCCAGGATTCAGCTGAAACCTGTTGGGTCCCATCCAGACACTTACAGCCACCAGGCATTGAAAAAAGTGAGCCAGTGTTGCTTGGATTACCAGGATGGAGATGTAAATCTGTATATCATCAGCATCTTGATGACACTTCATCCCATAATGTAGATGATCTTGCCCAGTAGTTTCGAGTAAATATTAAAAAGGAGCAGAGATAGCACTAAGCCCTTTGGCACCCCATAAAGGAGTGGCTGTGGGTTGGACCTCTCATTGCTTGTTAACACCAATTGGGACTGGCTTTGGAGAAAAGAATTGAACCAACACCATACTGTACTGTCCAACCCCTAACCCAATAGATATCCCTAAAGGATACCATGGTCAGAGGCATGAAAAGCTGCTGAGATGTTAAGGAGAGCAAGAATTGATGCACTACCCACATTCTGCTCTTGCTAGAGATCATTCATAAATGCCACCAATGCCCCTGTCTTACCAAAGTAGTTTCCACCACCAAAGTCATTATGATACAGTAAAATAAAGTCTTTAGAAACAAAAATGTGTCACTAATATACACCATTAACATTCAAATAGTATAATCCACACATTTCTCTTCAATTATGTAAATGCATAGACTTAAGGAATTTGATGAATTCAAATGATGGAATTTTGACTTTAGTTTCTCACTAAAAACAGCAATATTTTAATATGGTCTCAAAGGGTTTAGTGTGAATCAATGTAGATCCAACTCTACAGCAGATATATATGCATGGCTTATTACCGTATTTGTTTACACATTGCCAAATTAAATTTCCAAGTTCGTATTTCATTTCTAAGCAAAAACGATAAACCCATCTAAAATAGTTGCTTGACAATGAGACGAATAGCATATAAATTTAATGAATAAATGGTAATTTTTTTGCATTATAATAGTATGAATAGTACTTAAATGGAAGTCCACCAGGAAATGGAATGAAATGTCAAAACATATGCTAAAGAAAACAATGACAAATCCTTTTATAACTATTGTGGAAAAAATCAGATTATCAGATCATATATAAAGGATTTTTTACTTTTTTATGAATAAGGTTCAAAATAAATAAATTTTATAAAGACAACTTCTATCCATAGAGGTACTATGCAGAACTACAAAAACAAAGCTCTGCATATAGTTTACAATTAAAAGAAAATATGACAAATCTACTCTGAGTTATTCTAAACCAACGTCAGGAATCTACAAGGGCAGTAATTTAGGGAAGAATTATTTAAATAAAGTATGAACTCATGTTTACAAATGATAGAAATGGTCTAAGCTAGAAAATATGGAAAGCCAACATTTAAGACAAGTTTGAATAACTATTCCTGTCATCTTACAGACTTATTATCTTGATGAACATAAGACTGATGACATGATGACTGATAAGAAGTCAAAAGTTAGTAACCTAATTGTTTGAAAATGTGTTCAGCTTCTCATCAATGCCAATGAAAGAAAACAGTACTTATCTAAAATATTTTATACCCCAGTTCTTTGGAGGCTTACAAGTTACAATTCAAGTTTAACCACAACCACAAGATCATCATATGTCAAATGTCCTTTCAAAGCAAAAAGTCAAGAGTGCCAGTATAAATTTAAAACTCATTAAAACCATAGAAACTAGCTAGTCTGGTCATTATGTAAACAGGAAAGAATGTTTTATCATTACTGCTCTGATACAGTCACCAATCTCACTTCATATAAAGACAGGCAAGACAATTCTATAAAAATCCTAAGGATTAGGGTTAGGGTTAGTGTTCTGTGAGATTTTAAAATAACAGCTAGAATTTACCTGAAGCAACAACATAGTACAGAAGTACTGACATCATTAAAAGTTTCATTGCATCAGTCAGTCACAGGAATGCAATAAATTGACAGGTCAGACAATTATTTCTCAACCTTTACATCTTCCAAACATATAGACTTCAAATATTAGAATTCTCCAGTTAATATAGTTATTGCTGAGGATTCTGGGAACTGAAGTCAGTATAATAATTATCACATTTCAGAAACACTGGATTAAACTAAGGATTTTTCAATATATTTGAGAAATCAGGAAAACCTACGATATTGGCAGAGCTGGGGTGAAGAGAGCGAGAACAATAAAGAATTTGAAACTGTTAAGGTACTGTTTGCTATAGACAATAGAATAAATCATGTATTTTAATATAAATGTCTATATTTTTATATTTTTATGTTCTTTATTGTAAGTGCTACTTATGGTTATAGTTTCAAGTTTAGTTTCAAGTTTTATTGGATTTATATGCCGCCCCTCTCCGAAAACTCGGGGCGGCTAACAACAATCATAAACAATGTACAATAAAATCCAATACTAAAAGCAAATTTAAAACCCCTTAATATATAAAAACCAAACATACATACAAGCATACCATATATACATATATATGATGGCCTAGGGGGAGAAAAAGTCTTAATTCCCCCCCCTGGCGGCAGAGGTGGATTTTAAGTAGCTTATGATAGGCAAGGAGGGTGGGGGCAATTCTGATCTCTGGGGGGAGTTGGTTCCAGAGGGTCGGGGCCGCCACAGAGAAGAGACACGGATCCAGTAAACAGGTGGCGGAGCTCACAGCTCCAATGGCCTTGTCCACTTCATCAGGTGTCACCAAGTCAAACTCCTCCCAGACAGATGGACAAAGACGTTTAGCCCCAGTCACCTCGACTGACTCGTTGTCAGTCGACTCTGTTTTACAATTGGAGTCGAGGTCAGCTCGGATCCGAGCGATTTTATCAGCAAAAAACGTGTTAAAGTCCTCAGCGCTGCTCTGTAAGGGCTCCCCAACTCCCCCCTGATTAAGAAGGGAGCGGGTTACCCTAAACAGAGCGGCCGGGCGGGATTCTGCTGATGCAATCAAGGCGGCATGATACGCGCATCTTGCCGCCTTGAGCGCCACTTTGTAAGTCTTAATATGAGCTTTTACAAGTATTCGATCGGATTCGGCCTACTCTTCCTCCATCGCTTCTCTAGACATCTCTTCTGGCGTTTCAACTCCCGGAGCTCCTCGTTGAACCATGGAGCTCTACGGGATCTAGCGCCACGGAGAGGTCGCAGCGGCGCAATTCGGTCAAGGGCCTTCGCTGCAGCCTTGTTCCAGGCCTCAGCCAGAGACTCTGCCGAACTGCAGACGAGTGTATCTGGAAGAACCCCAAGCGCCTTCTGAAAACCTTCTGGATCCATCAGGCGCCTGGGGCGGAACAACTTAATCGGTTCCGCCTCCCTGCAGGGGAGGATTGGAGCCAGGAAGTCAAGCCGCAGTAGAAAATGGTCTGACCATGACACAGGCAGCACTTCTAAGCCCCTTAGTCTCAGACCATTACTCATAACATTAACGTCTTTTCAAAGAAGTTAAAGAAAAGTAAGTTAAAATATTTTTAAAACCTAATAAAATTATAAAAAGTGCAATTTAAGAATTATGCAGAGCTTGTATCATTCTTATACATATGCTTACAGGAAAAAAGGCAAGAGACAACAACTGTTTAGAATTTTAGTAACAGTACAAATCCTTAATCTTCACTTCCCTTGGTTCAATCCTTGCATTAAAGCTGTAAGTGGTTTGCCTGCTACAATGTATTGAATTCTCAAGATTTTGAGAGATCTACATGCTGCTGATATAAATTAATTCAATATTAAACTAATAAGTTTAACATTAATCAAACTGACATAGTATTTGGTTTAAAATGTACCAGTATATATAATGTGCCAAGATTTAGACTCAAGTTTGTATCGTTATATTTCAGCATTAAAAAGCATTTTATATTTTACTGTTCTGCACAAGATGGAGTTTAAACACTATCCTACAGCCTTTAAATATCAATCAACAAAACTAATTCAATCAGAAATGGTAAAATACACAATGCAAGCAAAAGAGATTTTGTACAAACTTTTCTACATCATTCTCTATACGCGTGCTTCATTCTGAAAAAGAAAGTAAAGCAGTAGTGTCTATCTACGCTGTGGCATTATAGAGCCGAACTAGAAGTTTAAAAGCTTTGCTGAATAGTTTAGCATTTTTCAAAAGACTTCCCGCTACAATAACCAGATATTGCTTTTTAAAATTAAATAGTCAGGATTTCTGAAAATCAATTAATGAATTCTATTTTCAAAAGTTTATTTACAAGAAATAGAAACAAATCATGTCACAAAATTGCATGATGGGTATGCACAACTACACTTAATACTTAAATAAGGAATTTGATACCTCCAGATACTCCAGATACTATTCCTATAAACCACAATCATCCTGACCAGCAGTCCAAAAGGTGTTTTTTTCAAAAGGCAAATGGGGATTGTTTTTCCAAGAAGCTTCTTCAGTTCTCCAGAGAAGTGAACTCTCTTCAAGGAAAAACAAAGAAAGTCCACTTGCCTTTTGAAATAAGCATATTTTGGAAAACCATGATCAGGATGACTGAGAATCTCCACAAACATCTTACAGTTCAGCAGCTGAATATTGTGGGCAGTTTGAAACGCCTGATGGCATCAAATTGCCTATTCCTGCTCTATACAACACACACACACACGCACACTTTAAAGTAGAAAAAATAGAATTTATATTTTAATTGATTTTTATTTAACCCCAAAACAGATTTATACATCTCGACATATGACTCATGTGAATGCCATTAAACATTTCACGGTAGCTTTGTTAATATTCAGCCATAGCTATACAGTGATGTCCAAATAATCTTCCATCACTATTCTCTCTCTATTTGCAGGATCAGGGTCAGGGTCACTTGCACAACTTCACTGGAACTTGGCCACTTAGTTACAATCTCTTAATGAGCTCTTTGTAAGTAGTAAGCCCAAAGGCCTGTCAGCATGGTCATAAAAACAGGCACCAAAGTTCAGATGAGGTAAAAGTGAAAGCAATTTTTACTGATTTCAAATTTAACACACTCTGGAGCAGGCATCAGTCATGCAACATGACAGTTAAGAACTATATGACTGGCCATACATAAATCTTTAAACAGTATGTAAAAAACTAGGATGTATGCAGAATTCTAAAGTAGAACAAGCAGAATACTGAGAATTGAAAAAGAACGGAGATCACATACAGATGGACAAATTATGGCTTTTACAATGTATGACTCCCTGTCGTGATCAGGATGATTAGAATTGGAAACCTGTTGCCTCTGCTTTAATTTCATGGTGCTTCCAGATGCTGAAGGTCCTTCCCTGCTTTCCAGATGATTTCCTTGGGAACTGCAGAGAAAACTTTGTTTTCTTATGTGCAATAAAATGTACCAATGCTTGCCTCTGCCTAGAGCTGATCTGGACGTATTTCACCAGCAGCAGAGGGATTTTCTCCATGAATTTAAAAAATAATAATAGAAGAGTTTCCTCATGTGGTTGTCGACTAAATCTGGTAATATAAAGATAATGGTCAATATTGACCAAGGTTCTGGGGAAAACAAGAGGCAGGCAAATGGAAAAAAACAGCATTTAGTCTATTAATAGGGTTAGCAAGTTATCCATAGCATTAGAACAAAAGCTTTCTCACTGGTAGGATCCAAATTATGAAACTATTTTCCCAGCCATTTTCACCTGGCTCTTATGATAGCTTATGGGCATCAAGTGAAGCCCATCCATTTTTAATAATATTTCCTTTCCCTTGATTGACTATAGTGCTCTTTAATTAAATAGTTTATTGTTTCATCTTTCTCTGATCTGTCATTTTTAATGCAATGCTTTTTAATCCGTTTTATTTAGAAAGGCTTCAAGGCATTTGCTAAAAAGCAGGGATGAATTAGATTAACTAGATGCATTTGGGCAGGACTTATTCCTAAATTTTTACAAGACCTACTAAGATCGACATCTCAAATTGTATACAAGAATACCTATCTCCAGTAGACATCCTCATTCTTTCATATAATCACAATCATCATTAGTATTATCTTATTTTATACTGATATAAGTACTGTTTATTTATTTAGTCCATCAATCAGTCAGTCAACTTAAGGTGGGGAACGGACCTAATACTCCTATTTTCTCCACAACAACACTGTAATGTGGGATTGAGCAGAGTGTGATTGACCAAAGTCAGGCAGCTTGGCTTCAAGCCCAAGGGAGCCCTATAAGTCCTTGTCATCTGGTTTTTAGGCCCGCAACTTAACCATCTTATTGCCTTATTTAATACCACCTTCCCAATGGTGGGTTACTACCGGATCACCCCAGTTTAAGCAAACTGGTAGCGGTGGTGGCAGGAAGCTCCACCAACCACCCAAACATCATCACAATCGAGGGAAGCAAGTGTGCACGCACATCTCTGAACCTGTAGAAAAGGTAAGGGAAACCCATTACTGCACCTTCCTCAGGTACAGTATTACAAAATTCTGTATTTCAGTTATAAACTTTTTATCTTCCCCATCCAGACCCACATAAAAGTAGTGGAAACGTAAAAAGAAATCATGAAGACCATTGACCACAGGATGCTAAGTCTATAACAAGCAATGCATACAGCACATAAAGTCTGCGGAGAGGGGCGGCATACAAATCTAATAAATTATTATTATTTTTATCAGAGAGCAGTTATAAAGCTAGAGAAATATAAAACCTTTCAACAGGAACTCTGGCCCAGCCCCAACTAAATGATTTCTCAGAACAAAAAAAAAAGAATTGAAGAGTCAATGAGAAGACAGCTATAAATGAGTTGTGTTTGAAAGGTTTTACCGAACACCTACACCAAAGATCTAAGAAGATATACCCAGTTCTACTGACCTAGTGTAAATGCTGCTATTCAACTCTTTGTGAGATACTATCATGCTTTTGCTCTATTTTTACACAGTATGCTCTCCCCAACATACTCCATCTGTTTCAATCCAGCTATGAGGTTTCTACTCAAATTATTTACATATATGCTCAGAGAATTATAGCCCAAGATGTACTAGGGCCAAGATCAAACTTTCCCCCTCAAAAAGAGCAACAAACTTGCCAAATTCTCTAACAGAAAGCTTATACTTTAGAATATTAAACAAAATAAACAAGCCTTTAACATGGGAGGAAAATGTTACTTTATCAAACAAATTGCCAAATAAAAGTGTGGGCAATAACTAGAGAGCCTCAAAGTTAGTACAATAAATGATGGCATGAGGCATAGAAAATGTAATAGTTGTAGGTCCTTTTCAAACTCAAGAGCTTTAGAAATGAGATAAAAATACGTAATCCACAAACATTTATACTTGTCTACAATATATATTTATGTTAACTACTTTGGGGACCCTGGCAACCCTGCAAGAGGAAACTTGTTTTCTTCCAAATTGCAAAACATTTCCCAAACTGTTGGGAAACTTTACTCCTAGAATTAAAAAAAAAAAAATCCACTTGCCATTGGGAAATGATGAGCAAGCAGACTGCATCCCAATTTAAGAGAAAGGAACTGAAATAATTTGACCTGTTGTCCTATCATAGATGCTGTATTTGCATTTTTAAATTAGCAGGACTCTGGAAATTGGCTCTCTGTGGCCAAAGTGGAGAAATGTAGAGCCAAATTTCAAAGGAGGAAAGACAAAAGGTAATGTTCATTACCATAAACACACATAGTTGGAAGCATTAGCTTATATGCACATTTCCCCTCTCTGCCAGGAAAAAAAAATATTGCCAAGCTTTCTTTACCTCTACAGGTCAGCTAATACTTGTGTCTTAGTCACTAATAGCAACCAGACTAGCAAGCTTTTGAGTTCACCAAGTTACCGTATACATCAACTGTTACCTTTTTAACAAACTACAATTTAAAGAAATGAAGACTTTACATAAAACTATTTCTCATTTGTATTTATTGATTTCATTACTCTTACTTGTAACACTCTAAGAAATCTTACTCTTATTCAAAAACTACCCTTATTTATTTTTCATCATTCTAGCTCAGAATATTCACTTCTTATATTTGGAATACTGTAGAGGGTATTCCCCCACCCCCAAGGCCACTTGTTAACCTGGAAAGTACAGTACTTAAGTTTTTGAATAGCAAAATGAATCTGCTAATCTCTCAGGCTCTGCTTTCCTTTGCTGCTACAGATCTGTACTTTATGGCTAGTAACCTACATTCTACAATGCATTCCTTTTCCAAGAAAGCAAAGCTTAGTCTATATTTATACTGTAGACTTTCTAAATTTCAAAGGCCAAAAACAGAGACAGAGAGCCAGGAATCTGAGCCCCCATAGTAATGCAAGGCAAAGATAAGTGGTAATTTCAGCTTGGAGCAATCCATGCTATGCAGTCAAACTAAGGCTCTCTTACCAAGTTAGCTAATCCTATTTTCTCTGGGAGAAAAGCCTTTTCAATCTTCCATTAAAAAAAAATAGATGTCATAAATTTCTCTCTTATGTCATGGAAAAGTCATTTGAACTTTGCAATATGAATGAGGATCCCCTTTCACCAGAGCTACATAGACATTTAATAAAAAGCAGTAAAACCCTTCCTTTGAGGTTGTTTATTATAGCAGAATTCCTCATATCTTATCTGTGTGCAGAAAGATAATATTCTCTCTGCTCAATCCAATATAATAAATGCATGACTCCTTCTTAGGACCAATGCTTCTATACAAAACATGAAAGGAATTGAAATACCTGGCTGTCTGGTCAAAAAGTATTAGAAGGAAAGCTTTGTTGAAATGTCAAGTCTTCCATTTCAATTGCTTCCTTATGTGCTGATTATAGCAGTGAGGTTAAATTTATGCCTCTTCTTGCCAAAACTGTCAAAGCAATCTGCAGCTGTATACCTCCTAGATTTAACTATGATTGCCAAAGCAGCTTGAATTTTTAAAATAGGACAAACTATAAATAATAATAATCTCTATGGCTTACTTTTGTTTGGCCCTCTTTCAGATAAGAAAGATTTACAATTTCTTTAAGTTTAAACAAAACACATTAGACAGACTGCTGTGATCCTTTTCTTTTGGTTAATAGCAGACAGATCAATGGAAAGGAGGAGCTGCATCACAGATCAGTTTGTCTATATTTTAATGTCCCCAATGGACAGAAGCCAAAGTACTGTAAAACATACTGCACCTCACTAATCCTCTTATTCTCTGTTTTAAACTATGAAAAAAGAACAAAATATAAGGCACCTAGGGATCTTTACTGAATTCTACAAACAAGCTAAGCATGAACTCACTTTGCTTTCAAGTTCACTCTGAGGTTTAACATTCTTGTGGTGAAAATCAGTTTCCCCCCTTTATGGGGTTCACTTCTCAGTTTAAAGCAAACTCTTTGCATTAAGATATCCAATGTTAAGTATAGGACCATAAATACATAAGCACTGTATAATCATTTAGTTAGCTGCAGCAGTTTGTCTCAACAAGGTACCTGTTATCACAAAATGATGTCATGTTTATAAATCATTTGCAATTTGGCCTTGTCAATATATTTCTCAATATACATTTCTACAGCCCTACATTCATGAATCATCACTTTCTAGTTTTATAATTTTATTGCCAGAATAAAATGCAACTAAGAAAATATCAGGTCCATAGTAAATGTGACATGTCTTATAATTATGGATTCCTCCTTAAAAGTTCACAAAAGAATAGGCATTTGCCAATAACTTTTTAAAAAGAAGTCTACACTTTACTTTTGCATACCGTACATACGGCTTAATGAATCAAAAGATTCGATATTTTCCAAGTGAAACACCAAATTTATGAATTTTTCTCAATTTTCATAACATAAAATTAAACTTTTGGAGACAATAACAAAAATTGATCTAGTTTTTCAAGTTCAAAACAGCAAAACAAGTTCACTTACCGTTACACTGAAATAGATATCATTCAAAAATGGAAACACATTAAATCAACAATATACTGTACACTTAAAATATGAAAATTTTCTTTGAAGATTTCAACTGAAGTGGAATACTTATAGAAGCTATCTAGATGTGGACAAATGTTTAAACTTTCATTATGTTTAATATTAATTGAAAAGGCCCAACTCTTAAAAGGGACAGAAGAGTTTCTATCCACAAATAAGATGAAGAATTGTTATTTATCTGATTGACAGTACAGATTATTATTAGTCACGTATCACAATTAATGATTACTATTATTCAGTCTCCAAGCAAATATCGTGTGTGTAGTTTGATCAGAGTTCAATTTATCCTTTAATATACTTTAACCTTTCTACTGTGTACAAAAGGTAGTTAAAGCATGTTATATAATAAAGGTGGATGTTTCCTTCTGCATTGGCATGTGACGATTCTAAGCTATGTGAATGATTCCGAGGAGTGTACAAGGCATAAATTATTTTATACAATGTGACCCCGTAAACATTCTAATTAGGAATTAAGGTGAATTTGGAAGAAAAAATCCGAACTGTGCATGCTGGATACTGAATTCGAAGCAAGCACACTTTTTTCCTCAGCCAATGAAACCCAAAACAGTTGCAGCTACTTAATACATATCCGACCTATCATCCCACCCACACTCACGAGATTGCCATTCTCACGAAAAGACACAAAAATGGAGAGCTCAAAATTTTTCTGACACCTGTTTCCTCTTCATTGCAAGCTTCATTTATTTGAGTATAGATAGACGCCCACCGCTTAAGACATCACTTTAAAAAAAAAAACACCAGATTTTTTTAAAAAAACCTACCACTCCGCTCAAGTCCATTTCAATTCTGTCACACAGGATTACGCTATTCGTGCAGGCGCATCATATTCGAGTTTATACAGTTTTTCCCCCTAGATTTGCGTCCACAAAACTTTCGGAGGAAATGGACTTGAGTGGTGGGTGGAGAGCGGTCGGGATGGGGGGTGTCTCCCTACCTTTCCAACTACTTTAATTTTAAGTGATTACAAAAGGCGGCAACAGTTGCTGGGGAACAAAAATCTGAAGAGATTTGCCCCTCCCCGCCTCCATTCCCCTTCCCGGTGGTCGCTATCCTTGGCGGGGAGGGAAGTAAGGCATGGAAAGAGGGACGGAGGAGGGTGGCGGTGCTCGCGGGGGTGGGGGTGGAAGCTGGATTGTTACCTGGGGGAACGAAGGGAGGAGGGCCCAGCAAGGACTCCTCAGGCGGGAAGACAAGCGCACAAACGGGGGCGTGTGTGAGGGGAGGGAGGACTGGGGAAAATACTGAGGGGGGCAAGAGGGGGGAGGGTCTCCCACAGGGTTGTCTAAAATGGCGGCAGCTTCCTTTCCCCACAGGGCTCCCACTTCTTTCTCTCTCTCTCTCTCTCTCCCTTTCCTAGGCCCAGTCCTTCTCCCCTTTTTCCTTCTCACCCTCAAAATCCACCGCGCTCACCGGGCACGAGCCCCCTCCTTCCTGCCCTTTTTTTCTTCGCTGGTGGTGGAGGAAATGGGAAAGAAGCTCGCTCACTCGCCGCTCTTTTCCCCCCCTCTCCTTTCCCCCTTGCCTTCACCGCCAGAATCCCAGAAGCCACCGCGCGAGCCTCTCTAGCGGCCTCCACTTGCCACTTCCTCCTCCGGCTAAACCCCGCCTTCCCCCCTCCTTCCCCCATTAAAACCCGGGGTCTCCTTTCCTTCCGCTTGCCCCCACCCCTTTTTTTTCCTGCTCCTGCTGTTTCTAACCTCCTCTTCCGCGCGCTCTTCTCGCTGATTCCTCATTCCCCCCCCTCCTCCTCCTCACCTCCAACCCGCGGGGAGGCGCAAGCTCGCACTCGCTTACCGGGCTCCTCCCATTTAGCTTCAAGGGAGGGAGGGGAAAAGGCGAGCAGCGCATGCGCCCTGCGAAGCGTACCATTACATGCGCATTTGCAGGAGCGAGACGGGGGGCTTTTATTGATTGTTTGTTTGTTTGATTGATTGATTGATTGATTGGATTTATATGCCGCCCCACTCCCAAAGGATTCTGGTCGGTTTGCACCATATACAAAAATATAAATACCCCTTAAATATAAAATGGAACCTCCCCTCCCCAATGCAATATAAAACCCCTTAAAAAACACGTCGTTGTTCTGCGCGTTTTCCCCATTTGGTTTAAATGTGACTCCCAAATTGGCACATCCGCGTTCACTAGCTTTGTTCTTATTGCTATCTCTTTTAAATTAGTTTTATTGGCGAGTCACTGAAATACTTTATCAACATTTTAGCCTTTTGTTTAACCACTGCAGGATGAAGGTCTCTTCCGCATGTTTCCAAATTGGGTTTTTTTTACTAAAATATTGCGTTCCTCCCATCGAATTCTTTACGTGTTCTTGCAATCGCGGTTTAAACCATTAAATTTCACTGGCTGCTATACGGCTGCCATTTCATGGTCTTCTACCTCACGCCCATTCTAATGTCCGTACCGCATTTTACACACGCGATTTCATGGTTTCTAATCCATAAGCATACCGATCCCATCATAACTTTTTAATTTCGCCCGCAAAACTTAATACTCTGCTAACTACGCACTAATATTTTTCTTATTCAGCCCGGAGCTATCCCAGTAATCTGATTTTCATGAGTACTGGTGCGTTAAAAAAAAAACCCACTGAAAAGATCATATACAGTACTGTATTGCAAACTTTTCCTCCGGGTTGAAGACACAGCAGGGGATGTTTCTTAACCAGGGATTACACCAGCCTAACAGCTTTCAATGAATGTAAGCAATTCTGTGGTTGTTGGTCCAAGCATAACACTCCATCTGGGATGCTGAGCCAGCTGTGATTTCAGGAATCTGAGGGATCTCATTGTCAAAGAGAAGTAGGTCAGTATTTTGTGGGGCACCTGGGATAATAGAGCCCCAATCTATAACTGGAGGATGTCTGCCTGGAGTGTTGCAACAATTACAGCTGGCAGTTGATGGATTAAGCATAGGAACCCTCCTACTAAATGGCACTTTTGCAGGATGGATGGTTTTGAGTAAGGGAAAAATCGTTATTTAAAGACCTAATTCTATAGCAAGTTATTATTTTGTCACTAAGCCATGAATCATGGCTTAAGAATCAAAACAACTGAGTTTATACAACTTGTTCTAAGCCAACAAGCTACATCATGGCTGAGATCTATATATACAAACATGTTGGAAATTTGACTTTGAACACAAGATCCACTGAAACTGCTATTGTTAAATCATTGTCATATTTTGTGCTCAAAGTGTTCCACTATCTACAAAATGATTAGAAAGTAAGCAAGGAAGCAAGTTAACTGGAATTCTCCTTTCTTAAAATATGTAAAATATGTACTCATTTAACAAATATTTAAACTTACAGCAGCACTGAAAAGATCGGCCCTTAGGCTGACAACCATGCAGAGTACCCATGGTCACATGATAAAAATCTGGGAGCTTTGCAATGGCATGTGTTTATGCCGGTTGCAGCATCCCAAGGTCATGTTATCGCCATCCGTGACTCCCAGCTAGCTTCCAAGAAGAAAAGTCAAAGTGGAGGAAGCGAGATTCACTTGATACTTGCAGTGATTCACTTAATAACTATAGAAAGAAAAGGTTATAAAATAACTGACTTAATAGCTGTTAGCCTTGGAATTTCTAGTCCCAATTGAGATAGTAAATCAAGGACTATGCTGCTCCGAGTCTCTGGAGCGGGGCGGCATACAAATCTAAATAATAATAATTATAATAATAATAATAATAATAATAATAATAATAATAATAATAATGGCAGAGCAGTTCTTTCTTGACAATGCAGTTTAGTGTGCAGATATCTGTATTTTTATACACAAATTTATAGAAGTAACTCCCATAGAGTTGTTCCTCATCTTGGGAACTTTTAACATGCAACTCCCAGAATCCATGCTAGCTGGGGAAGGTTGAGAAACATAGAAACATAGAAGACTGACGGCAGAAAAAGACCTCATGGTCCATCTAGTCTGCCCTTATACTATTTCCTGTGTTTTATCTTAGGATGGATCTATGTTTATCCCAGGCATGTTTAAATTCAATTCCTGTGGATTTACCAACCATGTCTGCTGGACGTTTGTTCCAAGGATCTACTACTCTTTCAGTAAAATAATATT
Source organism: Erythrolamprus reginae (assembly GCF_031021105.1). Taxonomy (NCBI): domain Eukaryota; kingdom Metazoa; phylum Chordata; class Lepidosauria; order Squamata; family Dipsadidae; genus Erythrolamprus; species Erythrolamprus reginae. The sequence goes on from NC_091963.1 coordinate 130,460,480, forward strand.
TTCTCATGTTGCTTTTGATCTTTCCCCCAACTAACTTCAGATTGTGTCCCCTTGTCCTTGTGTTCACTTTCCTATTGAAAACACTTCCCTCCTGGACCTTATTTAACCCTTTAACATATTTAAATGTTTCGATCATGTCCCCCCTTTTCCTTCTGTCCTCCAGACTATACAGATTGAGTTCATTAAGTCTTTCCTGATACGTTTTATGCTTAAGACCTTCCACCATTCTTGTAGCCCGTCTTTGGACCCGTTCAATTTTGTCAATATCTTTTTGTAGGTGAGGTCTCCAGAACTGAACACAGTATTCCAAATGTGGTCTCACCAGCATTCTATATAGCGGGAGCATAATCTCCCTCTTCCTGCTTGTTATACCTCTAGCTATGCAGCCAAGCATCCTACTTGCTTTCCCTACCGCCTGACTGCACTGTTCACCCATTTTGAGACTGTCAGAAATCACTACCCCTAACATCGCCAAAGCATTAATATAACAACACTTTGAATGGCACCATTTTTACCCTTATAAATTCATAGATGAGCAGAGGTGGCACAGCAGGTAGAGTGCTGTACTGCAGCCCACTAAAGCAGACTCTAGATCTGCAGGTCAGTGGTTTAAATCTCATCACCGGCTCAAGGTTAACTCAGCTTTCCATCCTTACAAGGTGGGTAAAATGAGGACCCGGATTGTGTGGGCAATAGGCTGGCTCTGTTAAAAAGTGCTATTGCTAACATGTTGTAAGCCGCCCTGACTCTAAGGAGAGGGCGGGATTAAAAAATTGAATACATTAAAAAAATAGAACTATTTTAAGGTTAAATGTATTCAGAAATTGGAGTATGCTACATACCGTATAGCCAAAGCAGCTTGGTTTCAAGCTTATGCAAAAGTTCAGGTAGGAATGTATAGTTGTATTTTTACGTTTAAATTTTATTTAGCTGATTGTAACGCAATATGAAATAACCTACTAACATCATCACAGCAGTTAAGAGGATACAGGTGGTGAAAGGTTTTTATTCAGGACCCTGAACCCAAAATTCTATAATCGCACAACATCTAAGAAAGAAGATGTGTGTCACTACAATTGCATCTCCAGCATTTTGGAAAATAAGAAACGAGCCATCTTGCCAAAGGCTTGTGTACTTGAGTGTCACTTGGGTGTTCTATCTCTGCTTTTCAGTTTCCTATATTCCTAAATCTGATTAGTGTTATAATTTAGGAGTGATGATTTTTGAGAAGACAATTCCCTCCCCTGTTCCTGTCTGATATATAGGAGGGTGGGAGCAAATCTCATTGCTTTATTTACCAATACAGGAAGTCCTCGACTTATGGCCATTCATTTAGTGACCATTCAAAGCTATACATTGGCACTGAAAAAGTGAGTTATGACTGGTTTTCATGCTTAGAACCATTGCAGCATCCCCATAGTCAAGTGATCAAAATGTGGATGCTTGGCAACTGGCATGTATTTGTGATGGCTGTAATGTCCCAGGCTTGTGTGATCAACTTTTCAAACTTTCTGGAGAAGCCAGATTTCATTGAACGGCCGCATGATTCATTTAGAACTACAGTGATTCATTTAACAACTGTGGCAGGAAATGGGGCACAACTCAACAACTGTCTTGCTTAGCAGCTGAAATTGTGGGCTCCATTATGGTTGTAAGCTGAGGAATAGAATAGAATTTTATTGGCCAAGCGTGATTGGACATAGAAGGAATTTGTCTTGGTGCATATGCTCTCAGTGTACAGTGGTACCTCTACTTACAAACTTAATTCATTCCATGACCAGGTTCTTAAGTAGAAATGTTTGTAAGAAGAAGCAATTGTTCCAATAAGAATCAATGTAAAAGCAAATAATGCGTGCGATTGGGGAAACCACAGGGAGGGTGGAGGCCCTGTTTACTCCCAGGAGATTCCTGGAGAGGTCCTACAGAGGCTTCCCCCCACCTTTTCTGGCCCTGTTTCCTCCCAGGAGATCCCTAGAGGCCCCAGGGAGGCTTCTTCCTGCCTTTTCCAGTAGTTTCCTCCCAGGAGATTCCTAGAGACACCCCATGGAGGCTTCTCCCCACCTTTTCCGGCCCTGTTTTTCCTCCCAGATCCCTAGAGGCCCCATGGAGGCTTCTCCCTGCCTTTTCTGGTCCCGTTTCCTCCCAGGAGATTCCTAGAGGCCCCAACAGAGGTGTTTCCCCACCTTTTCCGGCCCTGTTTCCTCACAGGAGATTCCTAGAGCCGCCCCACAGAGGTTTCTCCCTTCCTTTTCCGGTTACAGTTTCGGAGGCTCAGGTTTGTAAGTGGAAAATGGTTCTTGTCTAGAAAAGTTTGTAAGTAGAAGCGTTTGTTGGTAGAGGTACCACTGTAGAATAGAATTTTATTGGCCAAGTGTGATTGGGCACAGAAGGAATTTGTCTTGGTGCATGTGCTCTCAGTGTACATAAAAGAAAAGTTTGTCAAGAATCATAAGGTACAACATTAAGGACTACCTGTATAACCCACCAGTTTTGCCTCTAGATTAGCACTAAGATTAGCTGATACAAAGGAGGCTTCCAACTTGCAGCCCCTTCCCTTTGCAGGATCTAGCATCTTCCTTCATGCTTATTTATGGTGAAAGAGATGTGTTCAAAGATTTACAAACTTCTGCTGATAGGAAAAACAAAAAAAACATGCCAGACTTATCACCCAAAACAGAAACTTGTTTAAAAAATTGAGAATACAGCAATACCAAGGCATGGTGATAGAAGATACAAGCTGCTTGAATACTGTACATCAAATGAGCCAGTGGGGTGGGGGGAGAATACAAAATTCTACAATCACAATTTCTTACCAGGAAAGCCATTTACAAGGGTTGGAGTGTGTGTGTGTGTGTATGTGTGTGTAGGAGTTGGGGCTCTAAGACTTGCAAAGAAAATGGAATTTCATTCTACCTCTATGTATGGGAATCCATTCCTCATCTCTGCTGAAGTAGCTGTTTGCCTTTCAAACTGCTCAATCTGAAGTACTTTGTCTAGGTTTCCCATATTTGAAACGATAAAGATTTATTTATTTGTTTGTTTGTTTGTTTGATTGATTGATTTGTATGCTGCCCCTCTCTGTAGACTCGGGGCGGCATACAAATCCTGCATTTTTACATAGGCACACAAAGCTCATTTTGTTGAATAAATGTACAGTACTGGATTACATATTTGGAGAAGAAGTTTGGGGATTCCCTACTTCCCATCCCCGAGATTGTTTTAAGCAGGACCCTGAAGTAAAATTGATTAAAATATGGCTCTAGCCTAGACTTCCTAATGTTCTGCACAAAAATGTAGCAATCTTGTGAGTCCAGGGAGGGTGGGATAATTTCCAGATGATTTCAGTTATGTTTGCATTTTATTCCCCCTCCCTCCCCCCCTCCCAACACACAGAGTTGCTATCTGAAAGGTGTTGAAAACATTTTGGTGCTCAGGAACAGTGTAGTAGCATTCCTGTCTTTCAGAGATAACTAGAATAATTTCCCTCCAAAACTTTATTCTCCATCTCCTGCATGAATTGTGATAAAGCATCATTAACTCTGTTTTTGATAGTTTAGGGATGATGGGGGTGACAGTGCAAACATCTGGAAGGCACATGCTTGGAAATAGTATCTTAAAGAGGGGGGAAAAACTGCCAACTGATTTTTCTTCCAAGGTTTAATGGCCAAGCCATTAAAAAGTACTCAACCTCACTCCTCCCTTCTAAGCACAGCAACTATGAAAACAAGCAAAGCACAATAGGAAATAGGGTTCATTTCCCAGTTGAAGTTGGAGATTGAAAGAATCCTTTGAAAACTATGGTTTTTAGAAGTAAGGAAGCTACATTGCGACGGGCAAAGTTGCCAGTAAATTACAAGGGTGGACAAATGCATTTTGCAGGATGATGAAAAGGAAGTTATGCAGCAACAGCTTATGAAAGTCTTCCTGCTGATCGTTCAGCTTAACAGCAGCACAGCTCAATCTCCAAAAGATCTTCTGTTACTCCAGCTTACCACTAGTTCAGCGGATGTAGGATAGATGTGGGTGTTTCCACCAGAGGCCGCCAACCAGCACAGATCCAAATATGAGCGTGAACTCCAACCGTGTCAAACAGCCAAGCTACCGGTCCATGTTGTTTTCATCAGGTTGACTGTGGAAGCAAAGGCGCAGCAGGGTCTCGCAAAAATCCAGCTCCTCCTTTATTTTTATTTCCAAATTTAAGAAGGAAAAAAAAGAAAAAAGAACAGGTGATCAATAAATTATTGGATTTCTGCAACTTTATAAAACTAAGGAGAACTTTCAGTGCAAGCAGCGATCAGGAATGTTTGCCTTGCTGGCAGAACTTCAATACTGTATCTTTTTTTTCCCATTCTGCCCAACAAATGACTTTATTAATTCCTGTAATATCTAATGTTAGACCACAATAACCAATACAGGCAAGTCCTCAGCTTACAACTGGTTGACTAATGACCATTCGAAGCTACGACGGCTCTTTCCAACCTGGGAAATTCTGATGTGCAAATCCCCTTGTGGTCACATGAACACATTTGGCCCCTCGGCACACTGGCCCACATTTATGGCTATTTCCAGCACCCCACAATCACAATCACATGATTTTCATTTTTACTGGAAATGGGCACTTCCGGTTTCTGCCAAAAAATGCCCGTTGCAATGGATTCACTTAAGAACTGCAGCACAGCAGGAAAAAAAAGTCATAAAATTGGGCGTGATGACATGTTTTAATGACGAATGACTCACAATCATAAATCAATGGCTACTTGTAGACATGTCCTGACTCAGTTCTCTAATGCAGTGATTTTCATTTGGAAACATCAAAGATATGGAAACTGCAGTTTAATGTTTCCAAATGTAAAATAATGCACTTGGGGAAAAGGAATCCTCAATCGGAGTATTGTATTGGCAGTTCTGTGTTAGCAAAAACTTCAGAAGAGAAGGATTTAGGGGTAGTGATTTCTGACAGTCTCAGAATGGGTGAGCAGTGTGGTCAGGCGGTAGGAAAAGCAAGTAGGATGCTTGGCTGCATAGCTAGAGGTATAACAAGCAGGAAGAGGGAGATTGTGATCCTGCTATAGAGCGCTGGTAAGACCACATTTGGAATCCTGTGTTCAGTTCTGGAGACCTCACCTACAAAAAGATATTGACAAAACTGAACGGGTCCAAAGACGGGCTACAAGAATGGTGGAAGGTCTTAAGGATAAAACGTATCAGGAAAGACTTAATGAACTCAATCTGTGTAGTCTGGAGGACAGAAGGAAAAGGAGGGACATGATCGAAACATTTAAACATGTTAAAGGGTTAAATAAGGTTCAGGAGGGAAGTGTTTTTAATAGGAAAGTGAACACAAGAACAAGGGGACACAATCTGAAGTTAGTTGGGGGGGAAATCAAAAGCAACATGAGAAAATATTATTTTACTGAAAGAGTAGTAAATCCTTGGAACAAACTTCCAACAGACGTGGTTTTTAAATCCACAGTAACTGAATTTAAACATGCCTGGGAAAAACATATATCCATACTAAGATAAAGTACAGGAAATAGTATCAGGGCAGGACCAGGAGGTCTTTTTCTGCCATCAGTCTTCTATGTTTCTATGTTTCTAAGATAGGTAAGACATTATTGTTTGGAAACTCCCATGTTCAAGAATTAACAATTGCCTCCATCATACAGTTAGACCTCAACTTATAACCACAATTGAACCCAAAATACATAAGTTGAGAAATTTGTTAAGTGAGTTTGCTCTCTTTTACTTTTCTTGCCACATTTGTTAAGTGAATCACTGCAGTTGTTGAATCAGTAACAGGGTTGCTAAGTGAATCTGATTTTGCTTTGGTTTACAAAAGAGGATCATGTGACTCCGGGACACTGCAGCCGTCATAAATATGAGTCAGTTGTCAAGCATCCAAATGTAAGTCACGTGACTATGGGGGGATGTTGCAACAGTCATTAAGTAGGAAAACAATGACAAGTCCACTTTGAACTTGTTGCTAAACGAACTGTTATGTTTTTTTATTAAATTTTTTTTTATTTATAATACATTTAAGAAACATTTATTTACCGTATTTTTCGCTCCATAAGACGCAGTTTTTTTCCTCCCAAAGTAGGATGAAAAATCAGCCCCGTCTTATGGAGCGAAGATGCAGGCAGGGGGGGGGGGAGGCGTGGAGCAGAGGGGGGGCGGCGATATACAGTAGAACCTTGACATACAAATTTAATTGGTGCCGGAAGGAGGCTCATGAGTCGAAAAGCTCGTATGTCGAAACATTGTTTCCCATAGGAAACAATGGAAAAGCGATTAATGCGTGCAAGCTGGATACTACAGTACTGGCAGCGAACTGGAGCAGCAGCTCTGCCTGCGTCCCGGGAAAGCGGCCGCCTGGGCCGAGTGGATGGAAGGAGCCTGGCGGCGGGCGGGGCTTGGTGGCGGGCGGGGCTTGGCGGCGGGCGGGGCTTGGCGGCGGGCGGGACGCGCGAGGGAGCGAGCGATCCGGCATGTCGGGCTGCCCGGGAAGGCGAGCGGTGCGCGGTAGGCGCGGGGACGGGGGGGGGGAAATCGTCTGAACGCGGTTCTGAGTTGGGGGTTCGGGGGGGGTGCTGGAAAGCCCCCCAGGCCGGCTGCGATCTTTTAAAACAGCCGCGCCGCTTCCCAGCTGACTCCTGAAGCCAAAAGCGAACTTCCGCACTTCAGGAGTCAGCTGAGAAGCGGCGCGGCTGTTTTAAAAGATCGCAGCCGGCCTGGGGGGCTTTCCAGCACCCCCCCGAACCCCCAACCCGGGTTTGGGGGGGTGCTGGGAAGCCCCCCAGGCCGGCTGCGATCTTTTAAAACAGCCGCGCCGCTTCTCAGCTGACTCCTGAAGCCAAAAGCCAAAGGCGAACTTCCGCGCTTCAGGAGTCAGCTGAGAAGCGGCGCGGCTGTGGGAGCCTATTCCATGCCAAAGAGAGAACTTGGCAGTTAGTATAATTGGAACAAAACCTGGTTCGAGTCATCCATTTTCTCTTCCTTCGCAGAAAAGACTAGAAGGGACAGGGAACTTGTTTCAGGTATCTAAAGTAACTATTATCTGAAAAAGCTTTTACAATTAGGCTGCAGTCTACATGAATTTAATTAATGACTTGCAAGAAGAGCCATAAGCAATTGGTAACCCTGCAAAGCGATAATGTCCATCAGTCCCCACCGGTGTGGCCAATGTCTAGGGACTGTGGAAAAGAAGTCCGAAATCTCTGCAGGGGAGCAGGTGACTGTCCTTCTCCACCCTTGCCCAAACCTTCTGCCAGCCATCCTGTTGGCATGCAGAAGAAACTCCTGGGACATTTTTGTTACCAAGAATAACAGATCCATACTGGCAGAGAAGTAAAGCCAGTTCTGAGGTTTTGATGTGAAGAGCTTCACCCTTTTCCTCCCCCCCCCCCAGGCCACCCTGTGTCCACTGCCCACCAATCCAGGTTAAGCATTTTGACTTGGGGAAGCAGTCTGCACCTTTCAAATGTCTGACTTTGGGGTTGTAAGATTTTCTCAAGCTGCCAATAGCTCAAGTAAATTCCCTTTTTCCCTCCCAGCTTCCCATACATTAGTTTAGTTTTTGTGTTAAGCTGTGAGCAGAAAGAGATGCTCTATGAGTCATCTTTAGACTCAAAAATTGAATCGTGAATAATAAGCATGGCGCTAGTAGTGTCAGCCACACAGGTAGACCAGATGGGAAATATGACCAGATAAATCTATTTCACTGTGACGCTAGAGTAATAGAATCTTGGAAATCTCCTCCATTGAGAGAACGTAAGTTTCCCACCATCTTCTTTACAGCCTAAGAAACTAGGGAGAGTCTCTTATCTGGTCCTAGGCATTGTAACTTTGTTTCCCAGGACTATTTCATTATAGATACCCTGTTTCCCCGATAGTAAGATACCCCCGATTGTAAGACGTATCGGGGGTTTCAGGGGGGTCGGCTAATATAAGCCGTACCCCGAAAGTAAGACATATGTCTTACTTTCGGGGAAACACGGGGGTATTGCCGCCTCCCTCTCATCTAGCTGCGCGCCGCCCCCTGCCCACGCCTGCGCCGTCCCCCTCTCCATACGTCGCCGCGTCTGCCACCTCCCTCTGATCTTAATGAGCGCTGCCTCCTGCCCACTTCCGCGCCGCCCCGCTCCATACGTCACCGCGTCTGCCGCCTCCGTCTGTTCAGGTTGTTAATAAATGTTAATTTTATGGTTAAAACAAAAAATTCGACAATTTTTTTCCAATATAAGACATACCCCGAAAGTAAGTCATAGTGGGGCTTTTGGGGATAAAAAGAAAGTAAGACACTGTCTTACTTTCGGGGAAACACGGTAGTCCTCATTTAGCAACCATTTATTGTTATGAAAACGTACCATATTTTTGGGAGTATAAGACACACCTTTTCCCATCCTAAGCAGATGAAAATCTGGGTGAGTCTTATACACCAACTGTAGCCTCTCAAACAGAGCTTTCAGAGACTGAAACAGCCTCAAATGGAGCTTTAAAAGGCTGAAAACAGCCTCTCAAACGGTGCTCTGCGAGGCTGAAAAAACAGTCTTTCAAACAGAACTTTGCAAGGTTAATTAATATACCTGCTGTTCCAAGCTGTTTACTAAGGATGCCAGCCAGATGGATGCTGGTAAGCAGAATTTTTTCTTCTCGTTTTCCTCTCCAAAAACTAAGGTGCGTATTATACTTTGACGCATCTTATAGTCCGAAAAATACAGTACTTTTTATAACCAAACCTCACATTTTTCAGGTCCATAGAGCTGAAGTAAGAATGAACACAGTCGTGGTTTCACTTAACCAACACTTCGCTTAACCAAGTTGCCAGTCCCAATTGTGGCTGCTAAATGAGGACTATCTGTAAGGATAAATGTAGCATCAAATCTACCTCCTCTGTACTGGCTCTTTCTCCCACCCCAACATCCATTAAAGCCCAATTTTGAGAATCTTGTAGCTTAAAACAACATTTCATTTCAAAGTAGCTTCCAGCAGTTGTAAGCACAAAAAAAAGGAAATTGTGCATTTAAGTGCTACAATATAAAGCTATGGCTGCTGTTTTAAAATGCTGAACGTAAGACAAGATTTAAACGTGTTATATCTCAAGTGTTTTAGCCAAGCTCTTTAGTCAAGAAAACCCACGAGTGTGACCTGGATGAAATGAATATAAACAATATACTCCCTGCTGGCAAGATTACCATCGGTAGTGGTGTAAAAGAAAGGATTAAGAGAAGCTTAAAACGTGAATAAAAAGTGAATAAAATGAAATGAAACAGAAAGAGTTTAGTGAGGAATCATAAAATCCTATGTTCCCTGGGAATGTGAAATGGCTTTATCAATGCTACAATGTCTATACAATATAAATAATCCTTAACTTTCAACAGTTCCTTTACTAACTGTTCAAAGTTATAAATGCACTTTAAAAAGTGACCTACGGCCATTTTTCACATTTGTAACCATTGTAATATCCCAGTTTATATGATCAAAATTCAGATGCTTGGCAACTGGTTTCATATTTATGAAAGTAAGTGGGCAACTATATAAATTCTCTAAATAATCTGCTGCATGAATCCCAGCGACCGATTAGGTCCCACAGAGTTGGCCTTCTCCAGGTCCCGTCGACTAAACAGTGTCTGGCGGGTCCCAGGGGAACAGCCTTCTCTGTGGCAGCCCCGACCCTCTGGAACCAGCTCCCCCCGGAGATTAGAACTGCCCCCACCCTCCTTGCCTTCCGTAAACTCCTTAAAACTCACCTCTGCCGTCAGGCATGGGCGAATTGAGGCATTCCCCCTCCCTCCCCCAGGCCTATATAATTTATGTATGGTGTGACTGTGTGTATGACTGGTTTAATAATGGGGTTTTTTAATGTTTTTTAAATTTATTAGATTTGTTGTGAATTGTCTTATTGTATGCTGTGAGCCGCCCCGAGTCTATGGAGAGGGGCAGCATACAAATCTAATAAATAAATAGACAAACAAATAAATAAATAAATTAGGGTTTCTTACAATATAACGTATACTGTAATTATCTGTAGAATCCAAACAGATAACAATTCAAAACTTGACATAAGGGATAGAACAAAAAAAGAAGAGAGAATTGAAAGCAGGGGTAAATTAATAAAGAAAATAGATATATTTCAATCACACAATTTTAATAAATCTGTATTTATGTGCATTTATGTACACATGTATACAATCATCTAGGGCAGTGATGGCGAACCTATGACAACCTATGGGGAAGCCTTTGGAGCCTGGGGAGGGAGAAACACAAGTCTACTGGGCCCACCCAGAAGTTGGAAAACAGGCCATTTTTGGTCTCCAGAGGGCCTCTAGGGGATGAGGGAAGCTGTTTTCGCCCTCCTCAGGCATTGAATTATGGTTGTGGGCACTCACGCATGTGTGATACCATGCGCAGACGCTCTTTCGGCACCCGAGGAAAAAAAGGTTCGCCATTACTGATCTAGGGAATGCCCAAATAACCAAACAAACAAATATACAGTGGTACCTCGAGATACGAGTTTAATTCGTTCCGGACCTGGGCTCTTAAGTCGAGCAGCTCTTATCTCGAACGACTTTTCCCCATAGGAATTAATGTAAATAATTTTAATTGGTTCCAGCCCTCAAAAAACTCACAAAGTTAGTCTAAATTATGCAGAAAGACATGTTTTTAATGAAGAAATGTACATGTACATATAAATGAATAATGAAGTTTCTTTCACTTAACTTGTAAACTTTCTTAAACTTTTAAATTTACATATGTTCAACTTCTCTGCCACCCAATCCTGTAGGACAGAGGTCCCCAACCCTTTTTGCACCAGGGACCGGCTTTAAGCGATCAAGAGAGGAATGGGTGAATGAATGGACGGAGGGTGGGAAGGAAGGAAAGAGGGAAGGGACAGGAACAGAGGAAGGAAGCAAGGAAACTTATGAAAGGGGAGAGTAAGAGAGGAATGAGTGAAGGGAGGGAGGGAGGGAAGAAGGTGGGAAGGAGAAAGAAAAGAAGAAATAGAGGAAGGGAAGGTAAAAGAGAGAAAGAAAAAGAGCAAGAAAGCAAGCAAGCAAGCAAGCAAGAAAGAAAGAAAGAAAGAAAGAAAGAAAGAAAGAAAGGGGGAAGGGACAGGAACAGAGGAAGGAAGCAAGGAAACTTATGAAAGGGGAGAGTAAGAGAGGAATGAGTGAAGGGAGGGAGGGAGGGAAGAAGGTGGGAAGGAGAAAGAAAAGAAGAAATAGAGGAATGGAAGGTAAAAGAGAGAAAGAAAAAGAGCAAGAAAGAAAGAAAGAAAGGGGGAAGGGACAGGAACAGAGGAAGGAAGCAAGGAAACGTATGAAAGGGGAGAGTAAGAGAGGAATGAGTGAAGGGAGGGAGGGAAGAAGGTGGGAAGGAGAAAGAAAAGAAGAAATAGAAGGGAAGGTAAAAGAGAGAAAGAAAAAGAGCAAGAAAGAAAGCTGCAAGCACCCCCCCGAGCCCCCCAGGCCGGCTACAACCTTTTAAAACACGCGCGCCGCTTCGCAGCTGTCTCCTGAAGCCGAACGCGGAAGTTAGCGTTTGGCTTCAGGAGACAGCTCCTTGGCGCTTGTATCTCGAATTTGGGCTTGTAAGTAGAACAAAAATATCTCTCCCCTCCCAGCTCTTATCTCGAGTTGCTCTTAAGTAGAGCAGCTCTTATGTCGGGGTTCCACTGTATTGGAGAACTGTTTCCCTGGGTATCTAAAAAGAACAAATCAAATTTGTTTTATTTATAAGAAAGGAGTTGGACATGATATAAAACACAACCAAGGAAATTGATTCATTTCCCAGCTGAGCTGACAAAAATATGAGGAAGCTGGTCACTGAAATACATAGAATATTCCTTATGTCCAATTTTTTTAAAAAAAGAATGCCTTTGAGTTTTTGAAGCTTGGATGGGTGAAAGAGATGGCCCAACAGCAATGAGGAGAGAGAATCAGGCCTCAGATGAATCCCAGCTTAGCAGCTTTCTAAGTGAAGAAATTTATATACGTGGGTTTTTTTTAAAATGTCTTCAAGTCAGTGTTGACTCCTAGCAACTGTCCGGACTAGTTTTCTTGGAAAGGTGTTTGAAGTGGGTTTTTCCTGCCTTTTTCTTTCTGGGATTGACAGATAATGACTGGCCCCATGTTTCCCAGCTGGCTTTCTTTCTTTCTTTCTTTCTTTCTTTCTTTCTTTCATTTATTTATCTATTTATTAATCTATTAATCTATTTATTTATTCATTCATTCATTCAATTTTTATGCCGCCCGTCTCCTTAGACTCAGGGCGGCTTACAACATGTTAGCAATAGCACTTTTTTTTAACAGAGCAAGGCTATCGCCCCCACAATCCGGGTCCTCATTTTACCCACCTCGTAAGGATGGAAGGCTGAGTCAACCTTGAGCTGGTGATGAGATTTGAACCGCTGACCTTCAGATGTACAAGTCAGCTTCAGTGGCCTGCAGTACAGCACTCTACCTGCTGCGCCACCTCGGCTTTGTTCTTGAAACAGGACTAGAACTCACAATTTCCGAGTTTCTACTCTGGTGATTTATTCACTATATCAAACCGTTCTTTTATTTGCCTTTATAAGAAAGAAATAGCTGAATATGCCATTAATAGTCCATCTGTACCAGAAATAAGCAGTGGGTTATCGTAGGACCGGGATGGGGAACCTATGGCACGCCTGCCACAGGTGGCACACAGAGCTATGTTGGAGGGCATGCAAGGCCTTGCCCTATGTCAGCTCCAGCACACGTGTGCACACTAGCTAGCTGATTTCTGGCCTTGGCGAAGGCCATTTTGCCCTCAGGAAGCTTCCTCGAAGCCCCGGAGTACAAAAAACAGCACAACGGGCAAAGTCTGTTTTTCTGAACTTCCGGTTTACTTGTTAGACCATTTTTTTCACTGTCCTAGGCTTTGGTAAGGCCTGTGTGCATGCACATGTTTGTGTGTATATGCAGGGGAGAAGGGAATGGGCGTGACACGTGCACACATGCGAGCTCACACACATTTGCCCTTTTGACACATGAACCAGAAAAGGTTCGCCATCACTGTCCTAGAATGATCACAGTAATTCCAAAGTGTAAGCCTTACTTGCTCAGCAGGCTCCCTTATACTAAGGATGGGCCACAGAAAAACAAACCTACTTCCTGAGTCTGTTGCAAACATGGCCCCATAATTAACTGTGCATAAAAAAAAAGGGACCATCATGTTTCCATCTGGCAACATTATGGAGCCTGGCAAGAGAAAAGGGAGGGTGGTAGTTAAAAGACAGAACCGTGAAGTTGCTTTTCTCATCCCCTCTACTTACCACATTATGCCAATTGTTTAATTATCAAGCCCAGCGCAACCTAATTGCTACGTTCGTTAAAAACTGTCGACTGCTAACAGCAGGGGTGGGAAAATTGTCTGTTCCGGGAAAACGCGAGAGAACCACTTTCACAAAAGTAACATCGCTCCCTTCTTCCCTCTGTCCAATTTTCAATTCATGCTAGAGCAGAGATCTGGTTGCTCTGTATTACAACTCCCACAATTCTTTGCAGTGGCCATAATGGACAGTATTGATAACTGAAGTCCCAAACAGCTACAGAGTCCCAGGCTGTCTGTCTCAGTTATATAAAGATTCACAAATGTGGTCTGTATTGTATAGAACAGTGTTTCCCAACCTTGGCCACTTGAAGATATCTGGACTTCAACTCCCAGAATTCTCCAGCCAGCATTCGCTGGCTGGGGAATTCTGGGAGTTGAAGTCCAAATACCTTCAAGTCGCCAAGGTTGGAAAACACTGGTATAGAAAGTCACCATCTTCTACATGTCCTTTTGAGTGCTGAACAATGGGACTCTGTACTTGGGTAAGTTCCTGAATTATGACCAGAATGTCCATTGTTAAGCAAGGAAGATGCTAAGTTCATCACGCCTGATTTTGCAACCATTTTTAGCATAGGGTTGTTAAATGAATTGTCAAGCTGGTGCACAAGTTGGTGAGAAATTAAGGCTTGCCACACTATCTAAAGAAAGTCTGATTTTTATGAGAACTTGGGAAGGGTGATTTTTATGAGGGAACAGATGCAGCCACAAAGCATTCTTTCGAGTGGTTCAAGGACATCCTATGCCCACCCACCTGGGTGGAAGCGGAGGAAGGATTTGCCATGCTGGCATAATCTGAGTGGGTAACGTGACAAGTTTGTGGTTGGGGGGAAAGGGATGTGAACTTTCATTTTTTTTAAAAATAGTTTTTATTTGAATTCTTTAAATAAAACATAGTAACTGAAAATAAACGTGTATACATTTGTAAAATACAAAATTACACACAATAATCAAAAAGAAACAAACACACAAAAAACTACAACCATAACAAAAATACCAAACAAAAACAAATAACAATAACAACAAAAAGAAATATCATTTATATCCTCATATTAGGAGGGAAAATACAATTTCTTCTATTATCAAATTATTTTCTGGTAAATACAATCAGTATTCACTATTAATCATTTTGGTTATCCATATTTTATTTATTGTCATTTATTTCTTAGCTACGTTCTATACGCTCTTTATTAAATATTTAATTTCCTAAAGATTTTGTTTCCATAACTACTATATACATATCGTAACAAATCTGTTATACCAAAAGAAAATAGAAACCGTAACAAAATGTTATTATCATAGTTTAATTTGAGCTTTCGTTCCTTCTCTTGAACCAATCATAAAAAGAATTCCATATTCTATAAAAATCGGAATCTTCTTTATTTTTTAATTTAAGGGTCAAAAGTCATACGTAGATGGAATATGAATTTTCAATTGAGTGGGAAATTCAGGTTTCCCGGTGTCGGTGCCAGGATGGCTCTGGAAATAAATTGGAATTCCGAGGAGTATTTTGACTCAGACTCTGATTTAGTTTGGATGTTACCTGGAACCTCGACATGAATCAGTTGCAGTTGTTAAGCAAATTACACAGTTGTTAAATGAGCTCAGCTTTCCTCATTGGCGGAAGCCATCTGGGAAGGTTGCAAATGGTAATCTTATGACTCCAGGATGCTGCAGCCATTTAAATACATGCCAGTTGACAAGCAACTAGATTTTGATCATCTGACCCTGGGGATGCTTCGACGTTCGTAAGTGTGAGAACTAATAATAATAATAATAATAATAATAATAATAATAATAATAATAATAATATATTAGATTTGTATGCCGCCCCTCTCCGAAGACACGGGGCGGCTCACAACAATGATAAAAACAATATTATAGTGAAACAAATCTAATATTAAAAAGAAATATATAAAACCCTATCATATTAAAACCAGACATCACATACATACCAAACATAAAATATAAAGAGCCTGGGGGAAAGGTGTCTCAAATCCCCCATGCCTGGCGGTATAGGTGGGTCTTGAGTAGTTTACGAAAGACAAGGAGGGTGGGGGCAATTCTAATCTCCGGGGGGAGTTGATTCCAGAGGGCCAGGGCCGCCACAGAGAAGGCTCTTCCCCTGGGGCCCGCCAGACGACATTGTTTAGTCGACAGGCCTTATCGGTCGCTGGGATTCGTGTGGTAGCAGGCGGTTCCGGAGGTACTCTGGTCATAAATTACTTTTTTTTTTCAGTACCACTGAACTGCTGTAACACAAAGGGTTGCAAATCTTTAAATCTAAAGTGCCAGGATGGTGCAGTGGTTAGAATGCAGCATTGCAGGCTACTTCAGCTAACTGCTGGCTGTGTTTCAGTAGTGCAAATCTCACCATCGGCTCAAGGTTGACTCAGCCTTCCATCCTTCCGAGATGGGTAAAATGAGGACACGGATTGTTGGGGGCAATAGGCTGATTCTGTAAACTGCTTAGAGAGGGCTGTAAAAGCACTATGAAGCGGTATATAAGTCTAAAATGCTAAATGCTATTGTTAATCCCAAGCATGAACTTCAAGACAAGGGTAAACATCAAGACAACCAATCAAGCGATGGGGAGTAATGAAAACTTGGATATAATATAGGAGATGTAGAAAGAAGTAAATATAGGTCTCAGTCCAAAAATGGTTCAGATGTATAAATTAACACTCAAAGCATGAGGAACAATCAGGGCAAACCTGAAGTTGTAATACAGACTTCTACAACCTTTTTGACTTTGTGGACTGGAGGGTGGGTGTGAAAATAAGAGCAAGAGCAACCAGTAAATGCAGACACACAGCTCCATTTGCACAAGCAACATGGATGCGCTCCCACGACTCCTGCAAATGGAGCATGTGTGCATACTTTGGGCCGCATGTTGGGATGCATGTGTACGCATTCACCCACTATTTCCACAGCCCCGTTGCAAACAGCCCACTAATGGACTGCAGCCATAGGTTGGCTATCCCTGTCCCTAGTATATGGGGGCAGGTACAATACTGTTGCCATTACCAAAACCTGGTGGGGCGAAACCTCCAGAAGGGTTTACAGTAAATTGTTTAAAACATCTTGACCTAATAAAAGAGATGGAATTGCATTATTATTTATTTATTTTATTTTTTTAATGCTGCCCTTCTCCTTAGACTCAGGGCAGCTTACAACATGTTAGCAATAGCACTTTTTAACAGAGCCAGAATATTTCTCCCACAATCCGGGTCCTCATTTTATCCACCTCGGAAGGATGAGTCAACCTTGAGCCGGTGATGAGATTTGAACCGCTGACCTGCAGATCTAACAGTCAGCTTTAGTGAATTGCCATACTGCACTCTTACCTGCTGCGCCCCCTCGGCTCATTATAGATAAGAAATAGCTACACCTCTATAGAAAGACCAAAACAAAAACTCCAACCCAAAAATCCACCCCAAGAATTGTATTCACCTTCTTGAATACATTTGGGCTAATGCAAAACAAAAGAAGGAATAACATTGCTATAGGTACGAGAGTCGCCCAGAAGGTAATGCACGATTTTTTGTTTCTCAGGCTACAGTAATGGTGCGAATGCAAAAATTTAGATACACATTATTTGAATTGTCAGGAGTGTGTGTGTGTGTAAATTTCATGTTCCTTCAGACAGATGGTGTCTGTAAGTGATATACGTTACAAGCGTGTCGTCATTGAAAGAAATTGTTGGGAACATTCACAAACATTTGTGTAAGTTTATGGAGAATCATGCATGGACCTGAATGGATGCCATTCACGGATGACGAAGAAGTGATTCACACAATGCAGAAATGGCTTCGTGACCAGAACAAGGAGTGGTACCAACAGGACATACACACCCTTGTGTCTCACTGGAGGAAGGCAATAAAATGGGACAGAGATTACATGGAATAGGGAGTGTAGAAGAAACAGCATTCTTTGTGTGTAAATTTCATTGTGTTCAATAAATAATTGTTGCAGAAAAAAAATGTGGTGCATTATTATTATTATTATTATTGTTGTTGATGTTGTTATTATTTTTATTATTTTTATTATTATTATTATTATTATTATTTTATTATTATTATTTTTATTATTATTATTATTTTTATTATTATTATTTTTACTATTATTATTATTATTATTAATTAGATTTGTATGCCGCCCCTCTCCGGAGACTCAGAGCG
Organism: Erythrolamprus reginae; assembly: GCF_031021105.1. NCBI lineage: Eukaryota > Metazoa > Chordata > Lepidosauria > Squamata > Dipsadidae > Erythrolamprus > Erythrolamprus reginae. The sequence continues at coordinate 130,478,014 of NC_091963.1, forward strand.
GCTCACAACAAAAACAACAATGTGACAAATCCAATATATTAAAAGACATCTAAAACCCATTATTAAAACCATGCAACACAATCATACCATACATAAACAATATAAGCCACGGGGTATTTTTATTTTCCCCATGCCTGATGACATAGGTGGGTCTTCAATAGCTTACAAAAGGCAAGGAGGGTGGGGGCAGTTCTGATATCTGGGGGGAGTTGATTCCAGAGGGCCACGGGCGCCACAGAGAAAGCTCTTCCCCAGGGGTCCGCCGGCGACATTGTTTAGTCGACGGGACCCGGAGAAGGCCAACTCTGTGGGACCTTATCGGTCGCTGGGATTCGTGCGGCAGAGGACTGCATTACTTTCTGGGCGACCCTCGTATACAGTACTTACCACGCAATCAATCAGAAAAAAGATGACATTTTGATAATCAGTTCACTGAGATGAATACACCACAGTAGTAATGGAGGACCTACCCTGACATCAACTGCAAGGCCACCAAGTGGACGATCAAACTCTGAATTCCTGGAGTGGACTAATTATTTTTATCCCTTGTTTCCCTGAACTCCAAGCTTTGTTTTTGCTTTGTGAGATAAATTTGGATTTATTGCCCTGCAGACAGAACTGGCCTGGACTAACTGCAACCAGAAGCTGTTTGAAGTTTGTTTCGGGGAGATTTGGAGCACTAAAAGGGCCAATTTGAACTGCCAGATGTTTGTGTTGTCTCTGTGCCGTCCCTGGGGCGAGCACATTAAAGCAGAATATAGGAAGCGGTATTTAACTCTAAGTGCTATTGCTATTATCAGCAGTGGGAGGAAGAGAGCAAGGGTAGTGAGGGCAACACGGGTGAAAGAGTGGCAGCTGCAGAGTGACCAATAGGCGAGAAATGAGGTGGGGGAGATAATAGGTGGGCAGGAGGGAACTGAAGTACTCCTGAGATTGTTAAATGTAGGCAGGTGCCTACATTTTGCTCACATGACAATGGGGGCTTCCAACAGTCGTAACTTCTGAGATATCAGGTATAACTCCGGGACCGCCTTCTGCCGCACGAATCCCAGTGACTGATTAGGTCCCACAGAGTTGGCCTTCTCCGGGTCCCGTCGACTAAACAATGTCATCTGGCGGGCCCCAGGGGAAGAGCCTTCTCTGTGGCGGCCCCGGCCCTCTGGAATCAACTCCCCCCCAGAGATCAGAACTGCCACCACCCTCCTTGTCTTTCGTAAATTGCTTAAGACCCACCTGTATCGCCAGGCATGGGGGAATTGAGATACTCCCCCAGGCTTATATAGTTTATGTATGGTAAGCTTGTGTTGTATGGTTTTAATGATGGGTTTTACATGTTTTTAAATATTAGATTTGTCATATTGTTACTGTGGTTGTTGTGAGCCGCCCCGAGTCTGCAGAGAGGGGCGGCATACAAATCTAATAAATTATTATTATTATTATTATTATTATTATTATTATTATTATTAACTATAATTTGTTCACGATTTCAAGTGGTTGCTGAATGAATGGCCGTTAACCAAGGACTACTTGTAGAAACTTGCAACTGTGAATGCGCTTCCCTTCTCTCCGCCCTTATCCCGAAGAGAAACAGGAAAAGTAAAAGTATGGATCATTTTTTTAAAAATCCCATTCCTGCCTTGGACTCAGATTCCTCTTATCTGACCATTGCTTCCAAGGCGGCTCTTCCTCCAGTTCTTCCAGGTTATTCTCAGAACCTATTGTGTAGCGTCTCCCTGCTTGATTGAACCGGAAGGGTCAATTCAGATAGGAGAAGGCGCTCCAGGAATAATCTAGGTGGCCATTGGTGGCTTTAAAGGTTAAAACCAGCATTCTGAACTGCATCCAGAAACTTGGTGGTCAGCCCTTGCCAGTAAGGCAGAGCTGTGTGGTTTCACCATTTCCCCTTTTAATATAATTTTAATAAGGATTTTGATTATACAGTGTTCCCTCGATTTTTGCGGGTTCGAACTTCGCAAAAAGTCTATACCACGGTTTTTCAAAAATATTAATTAAAAAATACTTTGCGGTTTTTCCCCCTATACCACGGTTTTCCCCGCCCGATGATGTCATATGTCATCGCCAAACCTTCGCCTAAAGTTTATTTCAAAATAAACTTTAATAAATAAACATGGTGAGTAATAATCTAAATGGTTTCTAAGGGAATGGGAAATGGTAATTTAGGGGTTTAAAGTGTTAAGAGATGGCTTGTGATACTGTTCATAGCCAAAAATGGTGTATTTACTTCCGCATCTCTACTTCGCAAAAATTCGATTTTCGCGAGCGGTCTCGGAACGCATCCCCCGCTAAAATCAAGGGTACTAGTAAAAACAATACAAACTAAACTTATAGAAAAAGAAGAAGAAAAAGTACAGGAAAGAAAAAAAAACCATAAACTAGTGACATCCAACCTTTATCACAACAAATATCAACAAGTTTAGTAACATTTCACTACTTTTAAAGTTACAGATTATCTCTTCATCCCATATCCCATCTCATATCTAGAAATAAATCCGTAAAATATAAACTTTTCAGTCTTGGGATCAGCAAAATGTCCAGTAGAAATTGGCAGAATGGCAAAAAAAGGTCTTACTTTATATTTTTATATCCCACCTTTATTTTATTTTTTTACAAATAACTCAGGGCCGCAAACATATCCAATATACCTTTCTCCCCCTATTTTGTCCACAAGAATCCTGTGCGATTATTTTGGGCTGAGAGTGACTGGGCCAGTGAAGCTGTGAATCTGGCTTTCACAGCTAGGGAGGGATTTGAAATCATAGACTCCTGTTTTGTAGCCTGGTGCCTTAACCACTAGACCAGGCATGTCCAAACTGTGACCCATCAGCTGCATATGGCCTCAGAGAGCTAATGGATGCCCACAAAAAAATTAATTATTATGTGATTTACATGCATTTACGTTATTATCCATTTTATATTTGTCCTAAAACAACTCCTCTTAATGTGACTGAAGCAATAAACACACACATGCAAACCTGTTATATTTCTTCCTTTTACTTCTAATGGTCTTAATCTATCATTCAATCAGATATTATTATTGGATTTAGTTTCTCTGTGATGTTTCTTTATTTCATTGCACAACATTTATTTTGAGGGTTTAAACAAGATTCTTTTGTAAATCTAGTAAGAAAATATTTTCCAGATCATTCTCCATTTATATTTTCCTTTTAAGTTTTCAAACATCAGGGAGTTTCTTTGTGTATCCAAAAGGGACCCTTTTTTCAAATTGGCTTATCATTTTAATTCCACTTCTGATACTTTCTCTGTCTTGTCAGATACTATTTACTATAAATCTGTCATTTCCTCATTGACATCTTTTGGACATACCATATTTTCTGGAGTATAAGGCACACATTAGTTTTTGAGAAACAAAACAAGGAAAAAACCCTATAGCTATTAACTTCTGGCTTCATTCTTTAAAAATCTCCTGTAATGTTTCTGATGATATGTTTTTTGTCATTTTGTAAACCCCAGTATTAACTGACATCAATAACAGGCTTACATTTTTTCCTTCCCCCTTTAAACTGATATCCAGCTTCTAAAATCATAAAGTAACTTTCCTTTGCTATCATTTACAGTAATCAGAATAGCCAAAATAAGCCTGTTTCTCAGGAGAAACTATTTTTATAGTCAAAATCATTTAGTAATGATGTTGGGTCTATAGTTAATGAAAAAAAGTAGGCTTATAGGAGATATAAAGAGTCTGGAAGTATAGCTGACAGAGAGGTGTATAAAATGAGGCAGAAGGAGGAGAAACAGATAATATATGCTGCTAAAGCATCAAAAGAGGAAGAAATTGCCAAATCTGTAAAGAAGGGGGATAAAACCTTCTTCAGATATATTAGTGATAGGAAGAAGAAAAACTGCAGCATCAGAAAGCTTAGTACTGGAGATAATACATACTATGATAGGAATAAGGAAGTCGCTGACCATTTGAATAGCTACGTCTGTTCAGTTTTCTCAGAAGGCAGCTTACAATATAATACTATGGGTGGATATAGCATTGCTATAGGAATTCAGCTCCAGTGATCTTAGAGGCCGATGTCTTAGAAGAACTTGAAGGATTAAAGACAAATAAGGCAATGGGTCCAGATGACATCCACCCCAGAGTTCTTAAAGAACTCAGATATGTGATAGCTACCCCCCTGACTGATTTGTTTAACCAATCCCTTTTAACAGGAGATGTTCCTGAGGATTGGAGAATGGCCAGTGTTGTGCCTATCCACAAGAAGGGCAGTAGAGAAGAAGCTGGTAACTACAGGCCAGTTAGCATGACATCAGTTATAGTTAAAATGATGGAGACTACTCAAAAAGAGGATAAATCAGCACTTAAAAAGCAATAACTTATTGGACCCAAACCAGCATGGCTTTCTTGAGGGCAAATCATGTCAGACTAATCTCATTGATTTCTTTGACTATGTCACAAAGGTGTTGGATGAAGGTGGTGCCGTGGATATTGCCTATCTGGACTTCAGCAAAGCCTTTGATAAGGTTCCACATAAAGAGCTGATAGATAAGTTAGTGAACTTAATCCCTGGATAGTTCAGTGGATTTGCAGCTGGCTAAAGCGTAGATATCAGAGGGTTGTTGTTAATGGGGAGTATTCTGAGCAGAGCCTGGTTGCTAGGGGGATGCCACAAGGGTCTGTTCTGGGTCGTATTCCTATTAATATCTTTGTGAGTGACATAGGGGAGTTTGGTAGGGAAGGTTTGCCTATTTGCCAATGACTCTAAAGTGTGCTATAGGGTTGATATTCCTGGAGGCATCTGTAATATGGCAAATGACTTAGCTTTACTAGATAAGTGGTCAAAGCAATGGAAACTGCAGTTTAATGATTCCAAATGTAAAATAATGCACTTGGGCAAAAGGAATCCTCAATCTGAGTATTGTATAGGCAGTTCTGTGCTAGCAAAAACTTCAGAAGAGAAGGATTTAGGGGTAGTGATTTTTGACAGTCTCAAAATGGGTGAACAGTGCAGTCAGGCAGTAGGGAAAGCAAACAGAATGCTTGGCTGCATAGCTAGAGGTATAACAAGCAGGAAGAGGGAGATTGTGATCCCGCTATATAGAGCGCTGGTGAGACCACATTTGGAATACTGTGTTCAGTTCTGGAGACCTCACCTACAAAAAGATATTGACAAAATTGAACGGGTCCAAAGACGGGCTACAAGAATGGTGGAAGGTCTTAAGCACAAAACGTATCAGGATAGATTTAATGAACTCAATCTGTATAGTCTGGAGGACAGAAGGGAAAGGGGCGACACGATCGAAACATTTAAATATGTTAAAGGGTTAAATAAGTTTCAGGAGAGAATTGTTTTTAATAGGAAAGTGAACACAAGAACAAAGGGGCACAATCTGAGGTTAGTTGGGGGAAAGATTAGAAAATATTATTTTACTGAAAGAGTAGTAGAAGCTTGGAACAAACTTCCAGCAGACGTGGTTGGTAAATCTACAGTAACTGAATTTAAACATGCCTGGTATAAACATATATCCATCCTAAGATAAAATACAGGAAATAGTATCAGGGCAGACTCGATGGACCATGAGGTTTTTTTCTGCTGTCAATCTTCTATGTTTCTAAAATCTTAGCAATGTTCCAAATTTACCGGAATCCTTAACTCATTTATAACATTCTTAGATCAAATTCTTAGTCTTTTACTGTTCATTTCAAAATCTTTTAAGCCCTTACGTTTATAATTTTTCAAACCGGTTGTTCCCAAAATCTCTTAACAGCTTTACAATGGTTAATAACCAAAAAGTGGTTAAAAAGTTCAAACTTGGTGTTCTTTAAAAGACAGTTGTGAGCAAGACGGCTGATGCCTGTGCATTCAAACCCATAGAAAACTGTGTACTGGCCTGCAGTTCCCTCACAGGAGGCAGCCAAAGCAGAGCAAGAAGCAATGGATGGAGACTAATCAAGGAGAGGAGCAACCTAAAACTAAAGAGAAACCTCTTGACAGTTTGAACAATTAATCAGCAGAACAGCTTGCCTCCAATAAAGGTGCTCCAACACTGGAAGTTGTTAAGAAGAGATTGAACAAGCATTTGTCTGAAATGGTTTAGAGCAGTGATAGCAAACCATTTTGGCACTGAGTGTTCAAACCAGAACATGTATGCATGGCGTGCTGGAGCATCAGAAACCCAAAGACTACCTGGTTGGTGTGCACATTTCTGTTTTTTGGCCATTTTTCAGGCCATTTCCACTCCCCCAAAAAACAGGCCCCAAAACATCCAGAAAATGGCCTGGAGAACGGCCGGAAAACAGCTGTTTTGGGGGCATTTGGGGGGCTATTTTTAAATGCCCATGAAGACTAGCTGACCAGCGTGCACACACACCCTGGAAACCAGAGGAGCAGCTGGCAACTGCACGCATGCCTGTGAGAGCTCTGTGTACCACCTCCAGCCATGTGCCACAGCACATGTGCCATAGGTTCGTCATCATGGGTATAAGTCAGTGATGGCAAACCTATGGCACGGGTGCCACAGGTGGCATGCGGAGCCATGTCTTCTGCCACGCGGAGCCATATCGGCTGGCATGCGAGCCGTTGCCCTAGTTCAGCTCCAATGTGCATATGTATGCTGGCTAGCTGATTTTTGGTTTGCACAGAGGCTCTGGGGGGGCATTTTTGGCTTCCAGAGAGCCTCGGGGGAAAGGGGGAATGGGGAAGGGCATTTTTACCCTCCCCTTGCTCCAGGGAAACCTTTGAGCAGGGCATAACACGAGGCTACTGGGCCTACCAGAAGTTGGGGAACAGGCCAATTCTGGCCTCCAGAGAGCCTCCGGTAGGTGGGGGAAGCCAGGCATTGAATTATGGGTGTTGCCATTCGTGCATGCGAACGCTCTTTTGGCACCCAAGGGAAAAAAGGTTCGTCATCACTGGTGTAGGGTTTCCTGACTGATTAGGGAGTTGGACTAGAAAATCCCCAAGGTCCCTTCCAACTCTGTGATTCTATTCTGTTCTGTCCCTGCCCCATTTTTATCCAAAGTGGTTCTGAGGTTCCTATTCTTTGATCTTCTATTTTATAAATAAGTAAAGTAAGGAAGTAAATGCCCCGGATTTCACTCTCTTACTTGCAATTGTTAGTTCCACTTTCATTACACTTCCCCTGGAATTTTCAATCTGGTATAGATGTTTATGTTTTTTCCTTTCTTTTTCACAGAGGTCTCCAGGCTACCCCCTCCCCCTTTTCTTGAAAAACCATGCATATCACCTTATCCCACTTTGCCACTCTTATCCAAGTAATTTTCAAGATACTAAAAAGTAATCGAGGCAAGAAGTCTTTCTTGTGCATAAGAACAGCATCCGTTAACTTTAAAAAGTGGAGGGGACAGTAGAAGTGATCTACTGATCCAGGCCTACCTGGAATTCTTCTTGATTCCTAAGCAGCTTACAGCGTTCCTTTAGCAGTTCCTCCAGTGCTAATTCTGGCTCTTGACACTCTCCCACACCTTGGGGGAAATCTGTTACCAAACTGGAAAGTTCCAGGTGACATGCCAATCAGACAAGAGGGAAAGAAATAAACAAAGTTTAGAAATGGGCAAATGGGAAGTTAAGAGAGAGAGAGAGAGAGGAGAGAGGAAGGAAGGAAGGAAGGAAGGAAGGAAGGAAGGAAGGAAGGAAGGAAGGAAGGAAGGAAGGAATCTGGGTGTCCTTTATTCATTTAGTAAAAGATAACAAAGGGCAAAAAAAAGGTAAAAGAAAGAAGACAAAAAGGAATACAATATTGTATCATGGTTATACTGATCATATGCAAGACGTATTCATCATATATGGTGCAGACATGGATAAGAAGCCATACTTTTTGTTAGCTGGGAATTAATAAAAAGGTTTTTGGTTTTATTATTTTGTTTATGGCTGCCAACTTGCAAAAATGTGACTCTGGACAGTGTACAATAATAAAAATAAAATTGGGGAGGGGGGGAGGAAACCCAACATGTATTCAACTTTCCAGGATGGGATTCTCTAACATCCTGGCCTAGATGGCTGAAGGAATAGCCACTTCTTCAAAGACTTCTTCAAAGTTTAACAGGATCGGGGGTCAGTCAAATCTTGGGGTGGCTCAGAAGGCTAGCAGGGCTAGGCCAGCCAAATCATGAGTTTTATTTAAAATGAAATTTGGAGCCCCCAGCTCCCAAAACACCAAGGACATAGCTACATATTCATATTATTATCTGTTGCATTTAGCAGATCCTTTGTAAAATGATTTTAACATACAGAAAGATCCCTGTAAGTTAATCTTTGGGAAAAGCCTAATATCATGTAATAAATGAACAAACACAATCAGAATGGAGAAAGAATTGCTTCTACTCATTGTTTCTGCCAGCCATTCAGCAATCATAATCCCTTCCTTACTCAAATTATAAGCAATATTGTATAATTGCAAGTTTTAACTGTATGTATATATGCATTTGTCAACCATCCTGTGTCCATTGGTGTAGTGTTGGTGAAGCTTTTTCTGCTCAGGTGCCAAAAGGGTGCATATATGTGCCTATCCATAATGCAATGCCCTCCTGCCCATGCATGTGCATACAACCCCTGCGCTACCCCCCCCCCCCCACACACACACATATGCACACGGGACACACTGAAGTCTCTGGAGCCTGTGCACGGCAAAAAACTGACCCAACAGTCCAACTGTAAGTTGGGAACCAAAGTTGGGTTGTTTTTCACCATTCCAGGCTTCAGGAAAACTCTTTTTTCGCCATCCAATGACTCCCTGTGCGCTGGAGCTGACATAGGGCAATGCCTTGCGTGCCCTCAGATATGACTCTGCGTGCCACCAGTGGCCATGCGTTCCATAGGTTTGCCATCACAGCATTAGCGTGTGCAGCTATAATAAATTTAAATTAAGAGCCAATTGGATCTAGTGGTGAAGGCACTAGGTTAGAAAGCAAAGACACTGTTAAGTTCAAGTCCCCGTTAGCCACGAGAGCCAGCTGGGTGATTTTGAGTCAGTCACTCTCTCTCTCAAGACAACACAACTCACAAGGTTGTTGTAGTGGGGGGAAATGGGAAGAGGAAAGTATATTGGATATATTAATTGCCTTGAGTTATTTGTAAAAATAACAAAGGCGGAATATAAATAAATAAATGAATGAATGAATAATTTATCCATTCAATTTCTATAGCCTCCCAGTCTCAGGCAATTGACTGAGTGACTTACAATACAAAAAAAATACACTGCTCAAAAAATAAAGGGAACACTTAAACAACAGAATATAACTCCAAGTATTCAATGAGAATATTTCATTCATTCAGATCTAGGATGTGTTATTTGAGTGTTCCCTTTGTTTTTTTGAACAGTATATATTACCATTCAAATACTAATTTTTTTTTAAACAATAAAAATAATTTCCTTCCTATTAGTCCATTCACTTAAGTTTCATTATTCAGAGCAGTGCTTTTCATACCTGGCAACTTTAAGAAGCGTGGGCCACAATTTCCAGAATTCTCCAGCTAGAAATCTGGCTGTGGAATTCTTGAAATTGAAGTCCCCACATCTTAAAGTTCTTAAGATTGAAAACAACGATTAAGAGTCATATCCAAAGTTGGGCAAATGTCAGTGACGGTGATCACCATAATAACTGGTGAAGAGGAGAAGGGTTTCTGCAGCTCTTATAATGTTATCCTGGCTTTTTGGGGGGGATTGATTTTGGGGGATTCCTCCTCTTTCTTGAGTTAGTAGTCCTTTCTTGAGTTAATAGACAATCCTTCATCTGTTCTGCAAGGGACATTTTCCCCACATCCAAATCCCACTTCTGATTCTCAGAACTTCACTCCAGTTGATACCTGCACAGGGCTCCCAGGACGTGTTCATGGAAAGTACTGTGTTCAGTTCGGACCAGAGCCACCAGCTGCTGAACCATGCCCATGGAACAGAGGGTCTCTGCAGAGGGGAAAAATGCAGGCGGTGTTAACTCCTCCAACGAAAGCAAAGGCTCCTTTATAGCAAGGATCTGCAAACTCTGCTATGGAAACCCGGCCCAGTATAGGTAGTCCTTAACATACAACCACTTGTTTAGTGACTGCTCAAAATTACAACGGCCCTGAAAAAAGTGACTGATGGCCATTTTTCACACAACTGTTGACCGTGGTCACACAATCAAAATTCAGGCACTTGGCAACTGGGAGGCATGCATGGTCTACGAGTCTACGGAGAAGGGCGGCATACAAATGTAATAAATAAATAAATAAATAAATAAACAAACAAACATACAAAGAAACAAAGAAACAGCGCTATGTCCCAGGTCATATGATCGCCATTATCCCAGGTCATGTGATCCCAGCAAGCAAAGTCAGTGGTGCAAGCCAGATTTGGTTAATGACCATATGAGTCACCCTACAACTGCAGTAATTTGCTTAAAAACTGTGGCCAAAAAGTTTGTAAAATGGGGTGCAACTGGGGTGGGCTGCTGCCCAGATCGGGGGGGCGGATGCAGGGGGGTAGTGAAAATGGAGCTCCACCCCAGAGCACCCAATTTGCACTGAAAGATGTTGAAAGAAAGGGCTGGGCGACCTGCATAAGTCACACCCACAGTGTGGTGGGAAAAATTTGGTAGCCCTTCACTGGGTGCAACTGACTTAACAACTGCTTTACTTAGCAGTGGAAATTTTGGGCTCAACTGTAGTTGTCGAGGTCTATCTGTACCATTTTCCATAGGGCTCACAAGCCAACATTGGATAAGTAGGTGGCTGATTATCAAGTCTGAGTTGCAGTCATTCTAGGGCAAGGGGCGGAGCTATGGGGCCCTTTGCAATGGAAGCCTATCAGCAGCCTTCTTGTTGGTCGGCTACTGCCGTCCAATGGCGACCGAGTTTTTGGCCTTCAGAGTTACCATCTGTGCCTGCAAAAGCAGAGGAGGGGTGGGATGAGCCGTGGTGGCACAGTGGTTAGAATACAGTATTGCAGGCTAATTCTGCCAACTGCTAGCGGTTCAATCCTGACTGGTTCAAAGTTGACTAGCCTTCTATCCTTCCAAGGTTGCTCAAATGAGGACCCAGATTGTTGGGCTTTAGAGGCTGGCTCTGTAAACGTCTTAGAGAGGGCTGTAATGCACTGTGAAGTACAGGTAGTCCTCAACCTACAGCAGTTTTTTTCAGTGACCATTCAAATTTACGGCACTAAAAAAAGTGGCTTATGACCAGTTTTCATACTTAGACCGTAGTAGCTTCCCCATGATCACAAAATTCAGATACAGTGGTACCTTGGTTAGCGAACACCTTGGTTAGCGTACTTTTTGGATAACGAACAAAATTTTCGGCAAAAATTTGCTTTGGATAACGAACAAAAATTCAGATAGCAAACAGCCACAGAAAATTTTGGTTATTATCCGAAATGTTACACCCAGCAGCAAAGCGTCGCTTTCGCTATGACAAAGCAGGCGTGCCGCTGTCTATGCCTCCTGCATGTTACACCCCCTCTCAGCGACATGGGGGAGGGGGGCTGAGTCCACTGAGTCCCAGGACGACTTGGCAAAGCAGCTGCCAAAAGATCAGAGGCGACGGGATGAGATTAGATGGGAGTCAGGATCCGACACACCCCTCCTGGCCACCCACTTTAACAGCCTCCCACAGTCTACCGTCTAACCGCTCCAAGCTGCAGGAAGGGTGGGGGCAGCTGCAATGCCGTTAGCTTCAGGGGGCTCCATTCCTCAGTGGTTCAGTTTTTTTACCTCTAGGCAGCTGCACCAACTTTTTCCTTCCCAGCGGCGCCGAGGGAGGCGGCTTCCCTTCGAGGAGCAGCAGCGCCAGGAACGTCACATGATGAAGGGAAGCCACCAGAGCCATCTCAGCAGTTGCCAGGGGCTCCCGGCGGCAGCAACTGCTGAGACAGCTCCAGTGGCTTTCCTTCATCATGTGACGTTCCCACGGGAAGCCGCCGCCGCCACTGCCGCCGGGAAGGAAAAAGTTGGTGCAGCTGCCTAGAGGAAAGGAGACCCCAAAGCTGCCCGTATTGCAGCCGCCCCCACCCTTCCTGCAGCTTGGAATGGATCCCAACTCCCATCCAGTCTCATCCCATCCCCTCAAATCTTGTGGCAGCTGCTTTGCCAAGTCGCCCTGGGATTACCCTGAGGAAAAATCTGGAGCCTCTGGGAGCCACTGGTGAGGATTTCCCAAGAGAGAGAGAGGGGGGAAGAGAGGGGGGGGAGTGAGGGACAATAGGTGTGGAGGGGGTAGAGAAAAAAATCCTCAATTTTCAATTTTCCCCATAAGAAATAAAGGCTGGGAACCAATTAAATCCATTTCCATTATTTCCTGTGGGGAAAATTGTTTCAAATAACAACCATTTCGGTTAACAACCAACTATCCTGCAATCGCTCTTCATATGTTTTATCTTCCAGCCCCCTAATCGTCTTTGTTGCTCTTCTCTGCACTTTTTCTAGAGTCTTAACATCCTTTTTACATTGTGGTGACCAAAACTGGAAGAGTTTATTAAAGAACAGATTGTGGTCATTAACCAAAGTACCACTGTACTTGCTAACTGAGTCATATTTATGACTGTAGTGGTGTCCTGGGATCATGGGATCCTCTTTTGCGACCTTCTGAAGTCAATGGGGAAGCCAGGTTCCCTTAACAAGAGTCACAAAATTTAACAGTGATTCACTTACCAACTGTGGCAAGAAAGATTGTAAAACAGGGCAAACTCACTTAATCAATGTTTCACTTAGCAATGGAAATTTTGGGGTTTGGAATTGTGGTGGTAAGTCGAGGACTACCTATATAAGTTTAAATGCTATTGCTATCTAACCCTTTACAAAAAAGGGCTTGCTGACCCTCGCTTTGTGTGAAGATGCACTGCCCGACTCAGAATCTGGCTATGCTGAACTAATTCATTCTAAATTCACCCAATATGATGAATACACAAAAATGATGGAGCTTGGCCCAACAGGGTAGACCATATGGGCACATTTAAAAACAAAAGCTGATCAGCTTATATAAATACAAACTGTGGGAAATAGGTTTCTTTTTCCAGAAATAAAATAACCCAGCACAAACATATTCTAGCAAAATTTCTTTTTTTCCTATCATGTCTGCATGATAGCGTCTTTATGTCATCCCCAGTGGTTGAAGGAAAGTCCTAAGGTGGACTGGTGTAAAAGTATTTGCCTCCCGATTCTCACAACCATCCAAGGGCCACTTCAAAGTGTCTAAAATCCATTGGGCTCAATGACCAAATATGAGAGGCTGCTGACTGCAGTGGGACTGGGAACAGAAGCACAAGAAATGGGCAGGAATTGGAAGCAGATGATCACATTTCATGCAAGTCTTTCGTCAAGAGAGAGCATTTAATTTTTCTCAGAGCTGGGAAAGACCCTCAGCCTTATATTTCAAAACCCTGTTTAATAATAATAACAGAGTTGGAAGGGACCTTGGAAGTCTTCTAGTCCAATCCCCTGCTTAGACATGAATCCCTACACTACTTCAGATGGATGGTTATCCAACACCTGCTTAAAAACTTCCAATGTTGGGCATTCACAACTTCTGGAGGCAAGTTGTCTCACAGATTAATTGGTCTAACTGTCAGGAAATGTCTCCTTAGTTCTAAGTTACTTCTCTCCTTGTTTAGTTTCCACCCATTGCTTCTTGTTCTACCCTCAGGTGCTTTGGAGAATAGGTTGACTCCCTCTTCTTTGTGGCAACCCCTGAGATATACTGCTATCCTGTCTCCACTGGTCCTTCTTTTCTTTAAACTAGCTATGGCCAGTTCCTGCAATCGCTCTTCATGTGTTTTATCTTCCAGCCCCCTAATCATCTTTGTTGCTCTTCTTTGCATTTTTTCTAGAGTCTCAACATCCTTTTTGCATCAAGGTGACCAAAACTGAAAGAGTTTATTAAAGAGTATAAGCGTTTATAAAGAGTTATTCTAAGACCAGCCAAAGATTGATCCAAACATAGTTCCCCACCACCACCACCACCCACTTCTTCCTTTAATTAACAATCTCTGTATATAATTCTATTCTTTCTGGACTGTGAAAACTGCACATGAAAGATCAAGGCATTTAAGCCATCCATACACAAAACTTAGTGGGTGCCCACAACCATACTTTGGGTCAAAGGTGCATTGAAACAGAAGGGGCTTTCGGGACTCAGGGAATGCAAATAGAGAGAAAGTCTTGGGGGAAATGTTATTAACTTCTCAAGTTCTATTCAACTCCAATCTATCAAGTTCTTTCATTCCGAAGGAGAAACACAAACTCTAATATAACAAGTCTGGCTTTTGCCCAGGGGTGAATTGCTTCCACTTTACTCGTGCTTGTCAGCCATTGGAGAGCCAGTCACAAGGGCTCCACCCACCTGTCCATATGCCACCATTTGGGTCCTTTTACCCTCTGTGCATCCACAAAGCGTTCTGTGAATGCGCAGAGGATAAAAGAACCAAATGGCGGCATCTGGGCAGGTGGGTGATTCTGTGATGGCTGACAGGCACAAGCAAACCAAGAGAATTTCACCTGTTTTGGCCTTAGCAGGTGGCATCATCACAGAAGCCGTGCTTAGTTGTTGTTGTTGTTGTTATTATTATTGTTGTTGTTGTTATTTATTAGATTTATATGCCACCCCCTCCAAAGACTCGGGGCAGCTAGTTATGTATTTTTTACAGCTCAGTGTAATCCTAACTAACTACTATGAAAGCAGGGATTAAGTAAGTCAGGGCTTAATGAACCAAGTCAACATGTAACTTTATTCTCAGGTTCACTAGAGTCAGCATCGTGCAAACAAAGTGTGATTATTAAAACTTGGTAAGACAAAAGGTCAAAACTATTCAGTCATGAAACTCACGAACTTTGACGTCAATCAGTATCCTTCTATCACTGAGCCTAAAGGGCTCTACTAATCAGTGAGTACACAAAGGAATTATGATTCTGCGTTTACTATTCTTGCTGAGGCTGGAGCGAATAAATAAAATGTGAAGGAATATAGAAAATGATGACACACATTAGTTTGGAACAGCAGGAGGACTTCCTAATGCAGGGATGTCAAACTCAAGGCCCACCAGAGCTGCAGGAAGAAAAAAATAAAGAAAGGAACACCCAGAAATATTTCTGTTGGGTATCATACCAGAAAAATATAGTAAAGGGACTATGTGTCTAATACTATGCCGAAATAAGACATCTCCTGATAATAAGCCCAACCGGGCTTTTGAGCGCATGGCAATAAGGCCAAGCGCTTATTTCAGGGTTTAAAAAAATATAAGACAAGGTCAATTATATCAGGAAAACATGGGTTCATATGTTAACTTATTTGGGGGTGAGGAAAATGGGGGGGGGTGTCTGCCTACCAGGTATTAATCTGGCTAAACATCCTTAGTCTGGTCAGCGCTTTAAAAAAAAAAATATATAGAATATAAAACATACACACAACATACAAGTGCTCAGTGATTGTTGCACACCACCAAATTGGGGGTGTTTCTTATATATACCATTTTAACTCAAGAGCAAAACATCTACTTACATATTACAAAGCGATTCCAATTTATTCCTTGTAGCTTGGTCTCAGATTCTACTAACCATATATCGTCTTGCTTTCTCCCATCTTCCCATCAGTTGTGTGTTGTGTGCATGTTTTTTTAAAATTATGGGTTTTTAACTTCATATTATTAGATTTGTATTGTACATTGTTTTTATCACTGCTGTGAACCGCTCCGAGTATACGGAGAGAGGCGGCATACAAATTTATAAATAAATAAATAAATAAACAAACAAACAAATAAAAATAATAATAAGTTGTTACAAATCAGTTTCATTAACCGAAATCATCCTTTTGTCCATAATCTCAAATTGAATATGATCCACCACGTAGGGGTACCTAGTCTGGTCAGCTTCAGCACATTAGATTGCTGGTTTGGAATTTATTTATTTTATTTATTAATTGGGCTTATATGCCTTATGTGGAATGCTTTTTATCCCCTGCTTGGGGATAAAAAAAACAGCTTGTAAAGCACAACTGATCTTTGGAGAGAGAAGCAATGAGAAAAGGAGGCAAAGCAAGGAGATGGTTTCGCTCATTAGAGGCTGGAAAAAAGGCTTCTAAAACACAGCTCAGAGTCTAAGCAGAGCCTTCTCTGTGGTGGCTCCAACCCTCTGGCACCAGCTCCCCCCAGAGATTAGGATTGCCCCCACCCTCCTTGCCTTTCGGAAACTCCTTAAAACCCACCTCTGCCGTCAGGCATGGGGGAATTGAAACATCTCCCCCTTGCCCATGTAGTTTCTGTGTATGATTCGACTGTGTGCTTGTTTTTTATATATTGGGGTTTCTTTTGGATTTTTTAACCTAAAACTGTAATTTAGATTGCTATAAATATTAGATTTGTTACTATGTATTGTTTTTTACCATTGCTGTGAGCCGCACCGAGTCTACGGAGAGGGGCGGCATATAAATCCAATAAATCTAAATCTAAATCTAAATCTACAGTCGGTGTATAAGATGTACCCAAATTTTCAGCCTCCTTTTTTGGAGGAGGAGGGAGTTCATCTTATATTCTGAAAGATACGTTAAATATTCAAAGACTGGTTAGACTGACATGATTCCTAAAAGGGAGCAGGAGAAAGTCAACCAGACACATAGCAAAACCTCACGAAGGACAGCAACCCTCTCACTGCTCTTTTTCACTCGTGTATCTAAAAAAAAAAATGAGACTCTGACCTTTCTGTTCTGGATGGTTTATGAGAAGATTCTGGAGGAGGAAGGCTGATTTCACCTTCAGTTTCTGTACATCACTCTGCATGGCCCTCATGAGTACAGAGAAGCCGTCAAGGCGTAAGAATTGCTGTAGGCCAGCTTCTTGGGCTCTTACTAAGCCTGGTAGCAGAAGGAAATATGACAGAAGGATGGGAATGAGCAAATGCAGACTGAAGAGTTGACTGAACAATGAAGGACCAAGATGTGGTCCACCCAGTTCCCAACCCAGCTCACATCCCATCCATTTATTTTATCCTGATAGTATAACCAAGAACAAGTAGGCTACAAGGGTTATCCGGAAAGTAAGTGTCAGTACCCTGTATGTATCTGTATTGGGTTACAATACATATAAACTATGGATGTATGTTTATATGATATACCTTTAAGAGATATATCATAGTTGGCCACAAGAGGGAGCCAACGGAGTTCCTGTTTGGGCGGAGCTTTTTTTCCTATTAAGTTACTTTATGTCTAGAGCTCTGTGCCGAATTTAACTGGTTTGAATTGGATATTGAGATTGTATTTGTGATTAGAAGTGTAAAGAGATTATTCTACCTTGTTACTGTATATAATATATCTATTTTGTACTGGTGTCTGTGTCTGAACAGTGCATTACTATTTCTACTCACACTATACACTGTCTTAACGTTGTTTTGTGATTATATTTTTCCTGAAACAATCTATCAGTAAGGTTACAAGATTTTTTTTAAAAAATGCAAAGAATTAAGATATTGTAATAAAAGTTATATGGATTGTAGCATCACCATTCAGTTCAATACCTTTTGTCATCCGTGGGGCAAGTTTTTTGATGACTGTATCATAGATGTCTCCCGCCGCCCTTTTAAGCCAATTCGTCAGTTTGATTTTCACCTCCTTGCCATGAGAAAAATGTTTTCCACCAAGGGGTTCCTTTCAATTGAAATTCTGTACCAATTTTGGCACATGCTGTCTTGACATTACGTCCTCTCCACAAACTGAAACGATTTCGTGATGAATCGCAGCGGCGTTCATGCCCTTCGCATTCAGGCAGCCTGTTACAGCGCACACTTCACACTTGGCAGGAAACGGAATGAGGACGCTCATCTCTAACCTTCACAACACCAGTCGATGATCTACTGACTACTGGCACTGCTCGTTCGCTTCCGCTGGCTTCCCGCTACACGATAGTAATACCAACTTCCCCCAACATTCCCCGTGATAGCTAAGTGCCTTGTAACCTTACTTTCCAGATAACCCTTGTGATATCCACGAATCAGGCTCAATAACTATATCTTATAACATTCATTAAATATCAGAACAGCCATGACACTATATCAGTGTTTCCCACCCTTGGCAACTTGAAGATATTTGGACTTCAACTCCCAGAATTCCCCAGCCAGCATTCGCTGGCTGAGGAATTCTGGGAGTTGAAGTCCAAATATCTTCAAGTTGCCAAGGGTGGGAAACACTGCACCATATAATTATCTGAAACCCTGGTATTCACTCCTACTCACATATCACTTTCAAGCCATACTTTATCCTGCAATCAATTTTAACATTAGAATGAGCCCCCGACGTCTAATATAATTTCCAGTCGAAAGCATGATTTTCAAATGACAAATTTGGGCTCCTCAGCTGCACATTTTAAGTTTGCCTCTGGCATCTAATAATGGTTTGTTATCAAGAAAACTTCAATAGGTCAGAGTATCTTAGTATAACAGCAGCCTATCAGGGTATCTTAGTATCAAAGCATAGTATCAGGCATGAGCAAGAGGCAATTTGCAACCAACAAGAGCATTCTCATGGAATGTGTGCGGTGCTTTGATTTTTTGCTGCCTGGCTGCTTTTAACATGTCTTGGAAAGAAGAAGAAAAGAACAGAAAATGAACTTTAAGGTAAGAAATTTTTTTACCTCCAGATGATGTTTTGAACTATAACTCCACAACCCTTTTCTGTTGTTATGATGGTCAGAACTCACAGAGTGGCAATGCAAAATGTTGTAAGGTTTGCCACACTCTGTGTACAATGATCCCAGGCTCATTAACATCCCAAGTGCTAAAAGTGATAATAACCTTAATCATATCTTAAAAAGCTGAAACAACTGGATGGTTTCCTAACTGATCAGGAAAGGGGTGTTATGGAAGCACTAAATCTTCCTCCTTTTTTCCACTATTGCTTGCTTGGTACAGTATTTATATGCATGCCTCTCTAGGAATCTCCTGGGAGGAAACAGGGCTAGAAAAGGAGAAGCCTGTGTGGGGCCTCTCTAGGAATCTCGTGGGAGGAAGCAGAGCCAGAAAAGGAGAAGCCTGTGTGGGGCCTCTCTAGGAATCTCCTGGGAGGAAACAGGAATAGAAAAGGAGAAGCCTGTGTGGGGCCTCTCTAGGAATCTCCTGGGAGGAAACAGGACCAGAAAAGGGAAAGCCTGCATGGGGCCTCTCTAGGAATCTCCTGGGAGGAAACAGGGCCAGAAAAGGAGAAGCCTGTGTGGGGCCTCTCTAGGAATCTCCTGGGAGGAAACAGGGCCTCCACTCTCCCTGTAGTTTCTCCAATCGCACGCCTTATTTGCTTTTACACTGATTCCTATGGGAAAAATTGTTTCTTCTTACACACTTAAAAACCTGGACACGGAACAAATTAAGTTCATAAGTAGAGATACCACTGTGCTGGGATAAAACTCCTATAACATGTTCAGCTTGGCTCTCCGTTCACTAAGCAGCCACTGTTTCCCACTCACAAGAAATGGCAAAGAGTGCCTTGATCCGAACAGCCTCGCTGGGGTCATGATCCAGCAGCCGCAGCAGCTTCCTCATACAGCCCAGCGCCAGGGCCTGCTCTTGAACCTTGGGCACGTTCTGGGCACAGGTGCCCACCAGATGGGCAGCTCGCCATCGCAGTTCCTGCTCTTCGTGTTCCAGGTATCGGTGGGCCAACAGCCGCATGCCCTCCAGTTTGCAGAAATCTGGAAAACGATTGAAAGCAGTAGAGGTAGTCCTCGACTTACAACCGATCATTTAGCAACAGTTCAAATTTATGACAGTCCATCAAAATGCCCGAATACAAAGTTCTGACAAATGCCACTTCCCCATGGTCGCATGAGCACCTTTGAGTGCTCGGCAACAAGACCACATTTAGGGCCATTTGCAACATCTGGAGTTCATGTGTCCACAATTTGCATTATTTTTTGCTAGAAATGGCTGTTTTCTTCCTCTTTCTAGCAAAACAAAAAACCAAAAACTACTGCAGACAATAGATTTAATTATCTCAGATTTGCTGAACAACATAGCGATTCACTTAACCACTTGCACATAAAAAAATAAAATAAAATCAGGTCAGTCACTTAAAAGCAAACATGACTTATAGGAGTAATTCTGGGCCTCATTACAGTTATTACGTGAGGAATATCTGTAACGAAAGAAAAGACTGATATTGGCAGAATACCAGCTAACTTCCCCTGGCCTTACTCATTCTGTTGTGGCTCAAGGAGTAAGGATATGTTAAGATATTCATGAACTGAGAGAGCTGTGTCAACAAGATTAGCCAATGAATAGGCATAGCAACTGAGTCAGCCAATAGGAGGTAGCCAGTTCTGAGTCTGTGCAGAGAATCGGAAACTTAAGCTTAAGGCTGGGTGCAGCTTCAGGTGCACCCTCTGTCCTCTTTGAACTGCTCTGCTGAAATGAAGCTAACTCCTGCTTGTGTTTACTTGAAGAAATAACTCTGCTAATGATATTATAAATTCATCTGTTACTACGTATATAAAGAAGTTTATGAATCCAGCTGAATCAGTCATCTGTATGTGCTTCTGACTTTGATTTTTACAAAAAAATTTAATAGGATACAACTGCTTTCCCAACTTGAATGACCTCCAGATATGTGGATTCACTGGTAAATAGGCTTATGCTGACAATTATAGGAATCTGTAGTTTTACTTCATGATTCTTCACTAACATATTTTGCATATTAAGGATTATACCTGCCAGTCAATGAACTGCACCCATGTGTACTGTCCTTCCCAGTGTCCTTTGAAGTCCACCCAGATTATACTGCCTCAAACTGCCCGATTGCAAAGTGCAATTTCTTAAAAATAAAACAAAAATAGGCCTTTGGTTTGATTTTATATATGTAAAACCATGAAAAATCCATCCCTTTAGACATTCCTTTCCCAAATAGGTCTTCTTAATTTGCATTAGCAGCATGGTCATAATCCCTGTAGCCATAAAATCTGTGTACAAGGCTGACCAGCGACTCCTTTTTGACTGAAGCCTTGTGTTACATTTTCTCTGGAGGTTCTGATGAAACTTTTCTTTTTCTTGGACAAGTGACCATATGGTGGCTAGAGAAAGACAAGAAGTTTATTCAGCTCAGCTGATTTTTAATTCCTTATCTTGCAATAGTTTGGCTTGGCTGCAATCATTATTTTGTCAAAGTTTCCAAAACTTTTAAGAAGATGTGTGGACTTCAGCTCCTAAAATTCTTCATCCAGAAGTGTTGTCTGGGGGAATTCTGGGAGTTGAAGTCCATATGTCTTAAAAGTTACCGAGGTCAGGAAACCCTCTGCTATATATGCTTCCTTTGCCTGAAATGTGAGCTGGAATCGGGAAAACAATACTGCAGCATGGGCCTCTTATGCTCAAATAACAATTTTTCACGTACACAGATAAGGTTTTACCTGCCGCGTTATCCAAGTTTTCACACAACTCTGCCAGTACATCAAGGGCATTTTCCCTTCGGTCAAGATCTGAATGCGTTTCGTCTGAACTTTCCCCACGTTCTGCTCCTGGACTTAATTCTTCCAAGATACGCAGACATTCCTTCATTTGCTCCACTTCATCCATCTGCCCACGAAATGCCTCAACCATGGCTTCCTGCAACCACTGTCTCCTCTGGGGAAGAGCAGAGCAATGAACACCGGGAAACAATCTTCTCTTTTCATGCTTAGGATGCCTTAAATGCCATATATCAGAACTTACCGTATTTTTTGGAATATAAGATGCACCTCTCCCCTGCCCCCAAAAGAAGATGGAAATGCTGGTGCATCTTATACACCGAATAGAGCCATTTTTGGCCTCCCGAAGCCCTGCCCCCACATCCCATTTTTGTGAAAGATGGGCCCGTTTTTCGCAAAAATTGAGTGCACAGAGGGTTTGGGAGACCTGCAGTGTGCTCCTGGGACCCGAGGGAAGGCAAAAACACCCAAATTATTGCAAAAAACCAGGGGGGAAATGAGCTGTTTTTTTGCAAAAAAAAACCAAGGGTGTTTTTGCCTTTCCCAGCCCCCAGGAGTTCTCTGCAGACCACCCAAACCCTCTGCCCACCCCATTTTTGCAGAACAATGTGAATAAATGGCCTGGTTTTTTTGCAAAAATGGGGGTATTTTTGCCTTCTTCCAGCCCTCTGGAGCTTTCTGTGGGCCTCCCAAATCTTCTACCCATCCCGTTTTTGCAAATAGGGTGAAAAATGGGCTGTTTTTTGCAAAATTGAGGGTGTTTTTGCCTTACCCCAGCCCCAAGGAGCACTCTGCCAGTCTCCCAAACCCTCTGTCCACCCCATTTTGTTGAGAGGCTTGCAGAGGGCTGGGAGGACAAAAACTTTTTTTCTTACTTACCTCTTTTAAATCTTCGTGTGTCTTATACACCAATGTATCATAGCCCGAAAAATACAGTATTTTTTTCTTTCAGAGCAACATGCAGTAGGAAGATGGTGGCACAAACAGTTGCCCCAAAGGTAATACAACAACACAATCACCAGTGATTAACTTATCAGTAAATTACAAAAAAATAAAATAAAAATGATAGTAAAACTAATTAACTAAATTGATTTGAAAGAGAGACAGAGCCAATATAGAGGGATAAATTAAATCCAGGTTTTCCTAATTCCTAGGAAGTCTCAGTACTTTAGGATGATAATATCTCATTTCCTTGCTGAGGGCATCAGAAATGTTTAAAATGTTTAGCTTTCACTTTTCCCACAACAAATTCTATTAAAAGAAAATATTTATTTATTTATTTATCTATTTATTATTTGCCCACTTCAATAGGACTCAGGGCCACTAACAATCATAAATACTAAAAGCAATAAAAAGTGCAACTAATTAATGCAATTAATGCATAGGCAAGTTCTGTTAGCAATGCATACTTTTTTTTCTTTCTTCTTCCACATAACACAGGCTGATAATTAACAATACCATCATCATCTAGATCAATGTTTCCCAATCATACCTATTTAATCATATATGGACTTCAACTCCTAGAGGGGATATCTGGGAGATGAAGCCCAGAATACATCTTAAAATGGCTAGGGATGAGAAATACTATGTAGATTTAAAGGTAGTCTTTCTCTCTTCTATCCCCCCCCCCCCCCCAAAAAAAATCCAAGCAAACACATGAGGAAGATTCTGTTAACAACCCAAAGCCATCCAGCAAGTTTCCCTATCTAAGGATGGGCTTGAATCCATGTGTTCCATTATCCTTGTTCAACTTCCTACTAGGAAATCTAGAGCCTCTGCATTATATGCTGTTTCCTGCCTAGATAATCAGGAATCCCTTATGTCTAAGTGTTGGACGCGATTCCCTCTCCAGCTGCACACCTCATCAGACATAGGCGCGGTCTGACCAGGTTCGGTGTTGCCCGCCATGACTGCCATCTGCAGCAGCCCCTGCAAATTGCGGGGATGCTGGCGCGGCGACTGGTTCCCATCTGTACCCCCTTCAGCCATGGTTGGGGAATGTAGACGCAAGTCACCAACGTGGAGGCAAATCACCAAAACTGTAAAGGAACTGTAAAGAAACAAAGAAACAAACAGAAAGAAGAATAAGTGGAAGAGAAAAGGACACTGGGGACCTAACCACAGGATCAGCCATGTCTTTGCTCCAGTCCTTACTTTTCAGAAATACCACCGCTCTCTTTATAAGCGAAACCGTCACCCAAGTATTGCAATACACGTCTTCTTCACCAAAGTGTCAGCTTGCCAGCTTTAAGTTCCCTTTAGAGTCACTCCATTCCCACTTCTCTCCCACACAACCATCCAAGCTGTGCGCTAGGGCAGAGATTCCCAATCTTGGCAACTTTAAAAATGAGAGAAATGACATGGCTGGCAGGGGAATTCTGGAAATTGGAGTCCATGCTCCTTAAAGATGCCAAAATTGAGAACCCTTGTAATAGGGAGTCAAAAAAAGTTATATCCACAAAATCAAAGCCCCGTCTCTCTTTATGTGTAGTGTGTGACGCACCATCTTGACTCCCCCCCTGCAAGATAACACTGTCAACAATCACATGATACACCTCCTAGTGTTCACTTCATGGCCACTGAGCATCAAATCATTCATCAATGGCATCATTAATCAACTATTAACACAAAAGTGATCATAGAAGACCCATTTCCTGCAGGAATCTAAATTAAATAATCCCAAAGAGATTCTTTTGCTTGAACACATTCATGGAAAGTAAGGCACTATATACAACAGGTAGGAACTTCATTATTTGGCTGGATTATTGAGTCAGAAGTTACATATCCCTTAACTACCAAGATACTCTAAAAGACTATCTTCTAATTTTCTATTGCTTAGAGAATTATAACTGGCTTTTGCCCACTAGATGTCAGCCGTGGGGACTTAGCTAAAGATTTTTAAGATTTCTTTCATGGGAAAAGGGATGAGAACAGGTTGCTGTCCATAAACAAAAATAACACTTTGGAAGATATGAGAATAGGAAGAATAGAATATAGATGAAAAATCCTGTTCTGAAAAATCTGCGTTCCATAAGTTTTATCCTATATACGTATACAACACTAGTGAGGAACTCAGCTTATTTATTCTACCAATTAATTCATTTTTTAATCCTGCCTTTCTTTTATAAATAATTCAAGGAAATGAACATGTCTAATCCTCCTCCTTCCTATTTTCTCTACAACAACATTGTGAGGAAGGTTGAGCTGAGAGTTACTGACCCAAAGTCACCCAGGCAGCTTTCGTGCCTAAGGCAAGACTAGAACTCACTATTTCTTGGTTTCTAGCCTGGTGCCATAACCAAATTGGCTTCCCTGATATAATTCAAGGGTTAAAGCAGGTCAAGTGTGAACCAGTTGCTATCTCCAGTCAGGTATTATACAGTAGGAATTTTAATTGTTTCCAAATTTAACCAGCAGACAAAATATACTACTTTGGTTCCTAAGTCTCAATGAACCCTAAGGCCATTGTTTTATGTACTAGGTGTAGTGCAGGGGTGTCAAGCTCAAGGATTGGGGTATTGAGGGCTTGAGTTTGGCCCGCAAAGTGCTTAGATTTGACCAGCAGGGCTGCCCTAGACACGGCTTGCGGTGCCTCTGCCAGCGAAAACAGAGCTCGGGAAGATCCATTTTCATTGGCAGAGGGCTATAGGAGGCCATCGCAGCTGAAATTGGAGCCTTGACGAGTGACGTTGAGCTGGTCATGCCCACCCTGGCCACCGCCCAAGGTCAAACACAACCCTGATGCAGCCCTCAATGAAATTGACACCCCAATGAAGCAAAATCTCAAAATTAGAGGTCGACTTCAACTCTAGGTAGTCTTTGACAATTCAGCCCAAAATTTCTCTTTGTGAGTGAGACACTTGTTAAATGAATTTTGCTCCACCTTAAACCTTGTCACAGTTGCTAAACGGATCACCCATTAGTAATATCATTGTGAAATGAACCTAGCTTCCCCACTGACTGCTTGTCAAAAGGTCGCAGCAGGTGATCACATGGCTACAACTGTCATAAACATGACCCAGTTGCCAAGGGTCTGAATTTAGATCATGTGACCATGGGGATGCTGAAACAGCTGTAAGTTTGAAAAATGGCCACATCACTTTTTTCCCAGTGCTGTTGTAACTTCAAAAGGTCACTAAATGAACTGTTGTAAGTTGAGGATTGCCTCTACTTAGGACATCTCCCTTGCTCTCAGCTTAATCTACCTTACAAGGTTGTTTTTTCAAGATTGAAATAAGGAAGTGAAACAATTATGTACAGGGGAGGGCAGGCTATTTAATGAAAAAATAAACAAAAGCAATAATCCATCCTATGCAGTTCTCGCTCCTAATAGGGGAGAATATTTGTAATTGGGGGTTGATATGAGGGGCGCTTGGTGTTCTCTGGGTTTACTTTGTTTTCTTGCAAATATTTCATTACCCAAACTATGTAGCATCATCAGTGATAGTAAGGAGTGCAGTTTTCTGTCAGTTTATATTCTAATTCTATAGAATATAAACTGACAAAAACTGTACTCCTTACTAATACTGATGATGTTACCTAGTTTGGAAATGAAACACCTGCAAGAAAACAAGCAACTCAGAGAGCACCAAGGACCTCTCAATTTTTGCTTTAGTTTCCCAAAAATCTCCATAAATCTTTCTCCTGGTTGTCTCTCCCGAAGCTCTAGGAGTCTAAAGTTACCAATCAGAAAGTCCATAGCTCCGAGCCAACCTGCCACGAAATGATGAGATGAGCCTTTCTCTCCTTGGCAACGTCTACTACCCAAGGAGATTTATATTACTGACCTACAGTGCAGGACTGTTGTATGTTTACAAAGAGGTCGTAATCGCTCTGAACGTTGGAAGGCCCGACACCCATTTACAACCAGGGAGCCGATAATGGCATGGAGTTGAGTGGGGTGGTTTTCTACTAAGTAATTGAAAACTATATATGATTTTTTCCGGGAAAAGCCAACGGGAATTTGCAGAGGCATGGCGATTTGCTTTACTGAGAAACGGGACTGGCATTTTCCTAAAGGCCAAATATAGGTTACACAACCAGCTACAGGTTTCCAAAGAAACGGATTCAGCTCGAGGAGACCCCAATTTCCATGCCTTTTTCCTGCACTCCACGATGAACCCCTTTTCTCCCTTCATTCTTTTTCCTCTTCTTTCTCTTTTTTTCCCCTTCCTTCAACCCCCTCCCCCTTTTCTGGGGGTGGTCCTTCCTCTCCTCCGTGCCCCCGCCCTCCCCTTGTCCAGGTACCTCTCGCCGAGGTCCGTTTCCCACGCCGATCTGCCCACTTTCCCCGCCGGTGCTGCCTGTGGCTCACCCCGCAAAGGACACGCGTAACCTAGATCCTGCGAGCGGCCATCGGCAACCACGTGCGAAGGAAAGGGCGGAGACTGGGCCGGGGCGGGGCCGGGACTCGGGAGCCCCTGGTGGCGGCTTGTGGGAATTACACCAGACGCCGGTTCCGCTTTCGCAAGCGGGCGACCTCCTCGCGTCGGCGGAGAGGCGTGACGGATGCTCTCCGCAGACTCCCGCCAAGGAGGAAAGCCTGAGATCTTAAGGGCTGGGAAAGTGGAGGAGGAGCAGATCCGCGGGGCTGTCTCAAGTTCCAAGGGACGCGGGTTTTTTGCTTATTCTTGACCCCCACACACACATTAAGTTCCTTGATAAGATGAGATAACCTTTATTGTTGGAGTGTTTTGATTATGGGGACGTTGGAACACATTAAAAATGAAATTGTGTTGCCTGCTGTCAATATATATATATTTATACTATATATATGCCGACTGATTCACATACCATGAACAGAGGGGGGGGGGGCTTCGTGGTATCTGAAACAGATTATCTGGATTCAGTCAGTTTTGTTCCATATAGCATCAACCTTTTTAAACTCTCAAGCTTCCTCTTTCAGCTCCATTCAAAATGGAGTATATTAAGCTGTGGTGTGTGTGTGTGCATGTGTGCCTCCTACACACATACACACACACCCTTACACATATATAATATATATATAGCAATCACACAATATTACTCTTTCAGCCCAAAATGGATGCTCATTTATATATATACACAGTGGTACCTCTACCTAAGAATGCCTCTACTTAAGAACTTTTCTAGATAAGAACTGGGTGTTCAAGATTTTTTTTGCCTCTTCTTAACAACCATTTTCTACTTAAGAACACGAGCCCGGAAAAATTTCCCAGGAAATTTAAGAGCAGCACGAAGGCCCGGCCAGTTTCCTGCCATTCCTTCTTTAATCCCGACCATCTCGGGCTTTTCTGGGCTGCCAGGGGAGCCTTTCGGTGGCGCTCCACTCTCACCTGCCTGGGTCTGGTGTAGTATAGTGTTCCCTCGATTTTCGCGGGTTCGAACTTCGCGAATAGCCTATACCATGGTTTTTCAAAAAATATTAATTAAAAATACTTTGTGGTTTTTTCCCTATACCATGGTTTTTCCCACCCAATGATGACATATGTCATCGCCAAACTAATAATTTTTGCAAATAAATAACAAAAAAAATAATTATTGTTAATAATTATGTTTATAAATATCAGGATCACTAAGGGTCTTATTCAATGGTGAGTACCAATAATAATGGTGAGTAAATGGTTGTTAAGGGAATGGGAAATGGTAATTTAGGGGTTTAAAGTGTTAAGGGAAGGCTTGTGATACTGTCCATAGCCAAAAATGGTGTATTTACTTCCGCATCTCTACTTTGCGGAAATTCGACTTTTGCGGGCGGTCCCGGAACACATCCCCTGCGGAAATCGAGGGAATGCTGTATATGGAAGGCAGCCTCGCACCCGGTGTATTGGAGGCACCTGCTCCTCGCTGTGTCAGAATCCCTTTTTTGTTTTTTAAAGCCTTAAAGTTTTGGATTTTTTTGATTCCCCTCATCTCACCTTCTTCCTTCAGCAGCGACTCTCCTCCTCCTCCTCCCATCCAAATTCTGAGTTGTTATTTCTTTTCTAATGGGTTTGCATTTTTGCTACCCCACTGCATCTCTCTCTCGTCCGGGCAGCAGCTCACCCCTGCTGTATACCAGTGTGCTGCGCGTGCATCCTGATTCACACAATTCACATCCTTCACGCGATTTTGCTTCTGTGCATGTGCAAAATCGCAGCAAATTCTCATGAGGTCATGCGCATGCGATTTTGGCAATTCTTTGCTTCCACGCATGCCCCTCACCAGATTTTACTTCTGCGCATGCACAGGAAGCAAAAAAGGCCAAAAATTCTGGGAAAAAAGATAGTGCCGACCAACAAAGACAGCAGCAGAAAGATCATGCACAAATTGTGCAATCTGGCGGCCACTATGGGAACTGAGTCATCTAGCACATCGGTAGGAACCCACCACTGCCACACACTCCTTTTGGCACACAAACCAAAAAAGGTTTGCCATCTCTGCCCTATACCATTTCAGACAAATGGTTCTACAATTTTTCCTTAAAACCCTCCATACTTGGAACACTCATAACTTCTGAAGGCAAGCCAATCCTCTGGTTTAGTGTTCTCACTATTAAGGAATGTTCCCCTTAGTTCTAGGTAGCTTCTCTCCGTGGTTAATTTCCAACCATTGCTTCTTGTTCTGCTTTCTGGTGCCTTGGAAAATAGATTGACTCCCTCTTCTTTGTGGCAGCCCGGCAAATATTAGAGCATTATTATCATGTCATCCCTAGTCTTTCTTTATTCATTAGACTAGACCCAAGTGAGGGTTCCACTTACCAGCCACTACAGGTACGCCCTCTGGGATCGTTGCGGGCGCACACACACCCATCAGAGCGAGATTTTGTTTCTGCGCATGCACAGCAAGTGAAATCTCACATGAGGGCGCCCTTGCATGTGAGATGTCACCGATTTTGGGCAATTTCTTTGCTTTCATACATGCGCAGAAGCAAAAAAAACGTCAAAATCGGTGAAATCTCGCACATGAGAACGTCCTCACATGAGATTTTACTTGCTGTGCATGCACATATCAGGCGGGCAGGCAGGCGCATCCCAGTGATATTTTGCTTCTGCGCATGTGCAGGGAGCAAAATCCTGTGAGAGGATGCACACGTGTGAGATTTCGGTGATTTTTTTTTTGCTTCTGCTCATGCGCAGAAGCAAAATCTCGACAGGATACACCCATCTGCCGGTCACCTGGAGCTTGCGTGTGCATCTCATCAGTAGCGGCGGTGAGTAGGAACCCCCACCTGGAGCAGACTCAAGCTGTATACAGTATATTCAGATGAACATGAATTTAAATGGCAGTAAAACTGACAGCCAATTCCCACCCTCCCCAGGCCAGATATGACAGATTTGAATGTCTAGTACAAGGATGGGATTTGGAGTCCCTCACATCTTGGAAGTCAAATGTAATGTGTTTGGTGTGAGTGAAGGATAACGTGGATAGTGCTGTAACAGTTTCTGAAAGAAGAACTAGAAGGCAAATTCCATATCAAAGACAACATTTATTTATTTTATATTTATTATTTTTATAAATAACTCATAATACTCATTCCTCCTATTTTCAAGTTATATTTCCTATTTCCATGCTCATAAAGTCTGGTTATTATTTGCCAACCTGGCAATTCTTCACAGAGAGAGAGAGAGAGATCTGATGCCTTATTGGATCCAAAAGGCAGAAGCTAGATTTTCATGACTATCTCTTGCAAGATGAGTTTTGCAACAGATTAAGACAAAAGCATCTTTTCTCTGATTGGTGCTATTTTTTAATTTCCTATATTGTTGGAACCTGTTTATACAGCACAACGTATATCGGTAATCTAGCTAGCTTAGTACAGATAGTCATTGATCCACAATCATTTGTGCAGTGACTTTGAAGTCGTGATGGCACTGACAAAAGTGAGTTACAAGCAGTCCTCACTCTTGCAACCATTGCAGAATCCCTACCATCATGTGATCAAAATCTTGGTGCTTGGCAACTAGTACATACCGTATGTGATTGTATATGTGACCTTCCCAGTTAGCTTCCAACAAGCTGGGGGGAACCAGATTCATTTAAGAACTGTATGATTCACTTAACAACTGCAGTGAATCACTTAATTATGTGAGAAAGGGTTGTAGAACTGGACGCTTTCGCTTTACCACCATCTTGCTTTGCAATGGAAATTCTGTACATGGTCCTTCTTGCATGGGGAAGACTGATAATAGCAACTTTGTCCCAAGACACTCATGTAGGGTGAAGATCTTGGGAAGAGCATTAGGAACACACAGATTGTACAGAAGCTGGGAAACTAAGAGCAGGGCAACTTATCTTCCAAAGCACCAGAGGGCCGGACAAGAAATAATGGATGGAAATTATCTATCTATCTATCCATCTATTATCTATCTATATATCCATGTCTATATCTATCTATCTATCTATCTATCTATCTATCTATCTATCTATCTATCTATCTATGTCTATATCTATCATCTATCTACCTATGTCTATATTTATCTATCTATCATCTATTTATCTATATATATATATATCTGTCTATATCGATTGATCGATCTGTCTATATATATCTATCATCTAACTATCTATGTCTATATCTATCATCTATCTATCTACCTATCTACCTATCTATCTGTCTATTTATCTATTTAATTTGACTTCTATGCACCCAATCCCGAAGGACTCAGGGTGGCTTACAACAACAATATAAATACAAAACGATAAAAAGAAGTCAAATTTAAAATCTAAAAAATTATAAAACCCTAATTTAAAAACCCATAAGTTAACCAATCACAACAACATGCATACAAAACATTCATACGATTTGGCCATGATAGTTGTTACTTCGTGGCCCCTTAAGCCTGGTCTCAGTGGCCTTGCAGAAGGCCAGTAGAGTGGGAGCAGTACGGACATCGCGGGGGGGGGGGGAGTTGATACCATAGAGTCAGGGCAGCAACAGAGAAGGCCCTCCCTCGCGGCCCCGCCAACCTGCATTGCTTAGTTGACAGGACTCGGAGGAGACCGACTGTGTGCTCTTATTGATTTCCTTTGGTCTCTTCCAAATATGATCAAATTTGGAATCAAACCCCAACTTCTGGGGAATCACAACATATAATGGGGCTAGTTTTTTCTCCTGTAATGGAGAACTGCAAATACTTCTCCGTCCTCTTCCCTTCTCCAGTCAGACATAAATATAGAATTTTATTAGACTAATGCCTTACATTTTCTAACATACGATCCAGTTGTCTCAGACTGTTCAGAAATTGTCTATCCATTCATGCGTACCATACTGGCAATGACAGTCCAATGTATACTTATAAAGCATAAAATTTGGGAAATGATTTTTAGCTGGATTAGTGAATAACTCATCTTGAAGATGGTGGATTTGTACTGCATTTTATTTCTTAGTTTTTGTTAATCCTGCCTTTATTATTTTCATAAATAACTCAAGGTGGAAAACATACCTAATACTCCTTCCTCCTCCTGTTTTCTTCCCTACAACAACCCTGTGAGGTAGGTTGGGCTGAGAGAGAGAGTGACTGGTACAAATCACCCGCCTGCTTTTTCAAGTTTAAGGCAAAACTACCATTCACAGCCTCCTAGTTTCTAGCTGGTGCTTTAACCACTAGACCAAACAATCTCTGGTGGCCTAGAAATGGAACTCTTGCCTCACAATCAGGAGATTGTGAATTCAATCCTAGGTAAAGGCAGATGTCTTCTGCTTGGGCAGGGGGTTGGACTAGATGACCTACAAAGTCCCTTCCAACTCTGTTAATATATAGGTTTCTTGGCTCCCTGGCCCAACCGAAATAAATTTCTTGCTATACACATCTAGGTTTGTATCTAATGCTAAGTACTCAAACTCTACATTCCAGGAACTTGTTCTTATTCTTAGGTTCTGCATTACATTTGTGTTTGGGTTTACATATGTCTGTACATTAAGAACAAAAAAGAGGTTCTTCCTTCCAGCAACTTTAGTAAAAATAATGGCCTAGATTTTTAGGTTGAATTGAATCAAACAATCAAGCAAAGATGAAAGAAAAATGAAAAAGAAAATCAGGGGTATTTCTGCCTTGCAGTCATCTTGAAAGTTCATTGTACTGTATCTTTTCACCAAATGTCAGCTGCGGTTTTTCCTATTTCCCAAATCTTTCTTTTCTCTATTACTTTATTCATAGTTGCAAAAGTATGCATGTTAATGTTCAAAAGGGAGTTCCTATCTCTCCTCCCAAACAAGGTTCTCCTTTGAGAACCATTTTTATTTCTTAATCTTATCCTCTTTTTATTTTGCCTTCCCTTTTCGCTTTAACCGTTTTGGCTACCAGAATTTTAAAAGAGAAAAAAAATCACTTGGCATACATTTACAGTAGTCCCTCACCTATCGCTGGTGTTACGTTCCAGACCTGGCCGCGATAGGTGAAATCCGCGATGGGGAATTTCTCCTCCTTCCCAGCTCTTTCTACAACCCCAAGCACACCACCGCCGCCACCAACCACTAAGCGCGCCTCCAAAGACTGCCTTCTCGGCACTGGCGAGACGGGTTGAACAAGGGGACGGGCCTCCGCCGGAGCTCAGTCCCCACCCCGCTCATCATTCACCCAGCCGCGGGCTGGTTGGCTTGTCCTGTATCTGTGCCAACGCTGACTTCAAAACCCGCGATGAAGTGAAGCCGTGGTGGGTGAAGCGCGATATAGCGAGGGACTACTGTACTCCATTTTATTGTGCATTATTCTAGGCCCCTGATGGTGAACCTATGGCAGGCATGCCACAGGTGGCACGCAAAGCTATATCTGAGGGCATGTGACTCATTGCCCTATGTCACCTCCAGCTCACATGTCTGTGCTGGCCAACTGATTTTCGGCCTTCCTGAGGGCAGTGGGAGGTCATTTTCACCTTTCCCAGGCTTTGGGAAAGCCCCTGAAGCCTGTGGAAGGTGAAAAACAGATCCAACAGGTCTACCCGTTCTTTCCCACAACAACCCTGTGAGGTGGGTTGGGCTGAGAGAGAGAATGACTGGTACAAAATCACCCATCTGCTTTTTCACGTTTAAAGCAGAACTAGAATTCAGAAAGGAAGTTTCAGAAATGAACTTCCGGTTGGATCGTTTTTCACCCTCCCCAGCCTTCAAGAGGCTTTCCTGAAGCCTAGGGAGGGCAAAAACCGGATCCATCGGGCCTACCGGAAGTTCGTTTCCAAACTTCCAGTAGGCCCGTTGGGTCCAGTTTTTGCCATCCACAGGTTCTGATAGCTTCATTGAGCCCTGCATGCATGTGCATGGAGGGCAGCACATGGGGATTGTGCGTGATTGCATGGGGGGAAGCATTGCATTATGGGTGCAGGCACATGTGTACATGCTATTGCACACAAACGTGCCCTTTTGGCACCCGAGCAAAAAAAAGGTTCCCCATCACTGATCAAGGCTTTTTTAAATAAATGTTCTCAATTTTTACCTTTAACATTTTATTTATGTTACCTTACTATTTTACTTTATCATGTTATGGCTAGCTGTAAAAAGACATATATAAAATCACTACTGCTAGCATCTAATTTGTGGTGTGTAACATTTCACAGAATGGTATCAAGATACAGAAAGATAGCTTGATATTTTACAGGCTTGAATAAGCCCCGGGATAGTAAAGGTTCATTAATAAAATTCAGTAGGCTCTCTAGCCCTAAAATATTGGTAAGAGGAAATGGAAAATCAGTGGACGGGCGGGTTGGAAGTGAGGTTCCATAAAAGGGCAATTCCAATGAAACTATAAACATACCGTATAGCTACGTTCTTTGGCAGATACATATTGGTGTTGTCCTATTACTGTCAGACAGATGGTAGGTAGGTAGGTAGGTAGGTAGGTAGAAAGAAAGAAAGAAAGAAAGAAAGAAAGAAAGAAGGAAAGAAGGAAAAGGAGGAGGGGGGAATCTGTCAATGGATGACAGAAAGAGGTAGTTTACAAGGATGCCAAACATGAAAGCTTAAATGCATACAACTGTGAAAATAGTTCCAATTTTTTTTTAAAAAAGCAAAAGATTAAAAGGGATAACATTTGATTTTAAATGTATGCCTGCTGGATGGAGGACATGAAGACAAAATGGAAGACATAGTCTCTTTTTGCTAGATGTTCAGAAACTTACCATTGTCCCATGTTACCAGCGGTGGGCTACGAGCCGGAACGCTAAATTGCGCTCGCGGTGGCGGCTCATAAGCTCTTGCAGGACCAGTGCGATTTTGCTGCTGCACCTTTGAAGGTAGCAAAATTGCGCCTGTGTTTCGGCAAGGTTTTATCTGTGGCTCTGTGCGCAATTATGCTACCTCCACAGGTGCAGCAGAAAATCGCATTGGTCCCACAACAACTTACGAGCCGTGGCGGCGAGCTAAATTTAGCGTTCTGGCTCGTACCCCACCACTGCATGTTACTCTCACAATCAGAGCGGGAATTTAGGAAAAGTCTAATTAAGCCCAGGTAATTTTGTTACAGTGCAGGATGGATCCAATCTTTATTATTATCTTTCAATCTCAGTGTTTATATTTATGATAGGTTAACAGGAAATCATACAGAATAAAACTGAATTTATTTTCAAAGAGAGAAAGAGGCTACCAGTATACAATTGTTATGTACAAACACATCTATTGTTTTTTAAACTTCAATCTGTCCTATATTTCTCCTTTGCTTCACTCAATGTTTGTTCCAACTCTCGTTGACCTATGCCCTTAACGATGAACCTATAACATGTGTGGGCAACATTTTGGGTGATATATCAGTGTTCACCAACACCCAACCCTCTTTTTCATGTGATATTTGGAGGCTGCTGAATATGGCTTCTTAGCCTCAAGCTTCGTCATGGATTTTTTCCAATGAAACAGACCGAGACAGGAAGATCATTTCATTACCATTTGTTCAAAGCGCTCTGATTAAAAAGGATTCCTCTCATTCAAAGACAGCTTCTCGATTCTCAGCTTACATTTTGTTTTATAGTTAGCACATTAAAGAAAATGCAAGAGAAAAGCTGATTGGACAGGACAAAAGTTACAACTCCTTTGCATAGGAAATCCGTTACATGTAGTCAAACATGTTACATATAAGTCTATTTAAATGAGATCTGATGAAAGCAAGGGCATTACCTTTAATATGTTAATGAGGAAAAAATCATAAGGTTGTTTGGAGTTCAGAGAGAGAGAGAGAAACCAGACCTAGATGGTCCTCAACTTACAACAGTTCATGTAGTGACCATTTGAAAAAGTGACATGAACATGTTTCCCACTTACAACTGTTGTGGCATTTCCATGGTTATGTAATTTATATTTGGATGCTTGACAATTGGCAGAGAAAGAATGGACAGAAGGTGGCTGTGGATGAACTAGAGCAGGGGTATCCAGTCATGGCAACTTTAAGATTTGTGGACTTCAACTCCCAAATTTTGGGAATTGAAGTCCACAAGTCATAAAATTGCCAAGGATGGAGATCCTTGAACCACAGCTACCAATTACAGGTAATCCTCAACGTACATTCATGGATTCATGGATGCCAAGTGTATCGGTGATTATTGAAATGGATGTTCAAGTGCCACCTTTATGTTGGTTGAGGCAGGCAGGATTCCCTTGAGAACCATTTGTTGAGGGTCAAGGGAAAGGGAGGGTTTTGCCTTCTCTTTCTGCTCAAGAACCCCATGGACAATTGGTGGCACAGAAATGCACAGAAATTGCCCCCGGAGCCGGGTGATGCTGTCGGGAGCTCCACAGAAGTTCAGCTTTTGGCAGCGCACCAAGGTGGCGCGCTGCCTCCTGGGCTCAGGGGTAGGTCCTGGACCGCCCTATTTAAGGGCGGCCCAAACAGGACCTTCTCCTTGCCCCTGCTGGATTCCGAAGCGAACACCTGCCTGCCCTCCACTATCATACAGTGTGTCTTGAAGGGGTCGCTTCGGGGCCGAATAGGAATTTTTTGCGGCTTCCCATATTGGGGAGGCCGTTTTTTGCCTATTCCACACTGACTGTAAGGATGGACTGGTTAGGGGGTGCGGCGCTATGTAGATATCATTTGATTAATTCAGCTTCCCTCTGGTCACTGGGGTTTGGCAGGTTAGGGGCGGAAATGGGCAATAGGAGCAACTGTGCATGCTCCTTTTGGGCATCTTTTCAAAAGATGATGGACCGCCTCTTTCCATGAACTATAGGTTGGCACAACTTCGGGGATTGGAGAGAGGATGCCCTTGGGACTCACCAGATCCAATTGCCCTCGGGGATTGGAGGGTGAGCTCCTCCCACACGCTGAAGGGCATGGCTCGGATCCAGGTGAAGGTGTCTACCTTCACCTGGTTCAGCAAGGAGTTATGGCCAATAAGTTGCCTAGGAAGGTTTCGACAGGAATTTCCGCCCCGTTAGTTTTTGGCCTCTGCAGGCCCTTTGTTTACAGTTGAAGTGAA
This sequence comes from Erythrolamprus reginae, assembly GCF_031021105.1. Classification (NCBI taxonomy): domain Eukaryota; kingdom Metazoa; phylum Chordata; class Lepidosauria; order Squamata; family Dipsadidae; genus Erythrolamprus; species Erythrolamprus reginae. The sequence continues at coordinate 130,514,779 of NC_091963.1, forward strand.
ATTATTTAAATTTACGTTATTTAAAGTTACGTTATTTAAATTTATGCTAATTAATAAAGTGACCCTATATTTAATCCATATACTATCTCAGCATCTTTACTCCGCTTCCGGGGCAATGCTGGACTTGATGGGCTTTAGCCCAGTTCAGCATGGCTCTTCTTAAGTTCTTATACATTAATTCATTTAGTGACCTACAATGAAGCTGCAATGCGGCACTGAAAAAAGAGACTGTCATTTTTCACACTTAAGACTGTTTCAGGATCCCCATGGTCACCTGATATATATTCAAATGCTTGACAACTGGTTCATGTTTATGACAACCGCAATATCCCAAGGTCATGTGATCAACTTTTGGGGTCATAAGTGGAGGATGTAACACTTTCCAACATGCAAAATCAATGGGGAAGCCAGATTCATTTAAAAGTTGTGTTACTAACTTAACAACTATAGTGATTTACTTAACAAATGTGGTTATAAAAGGCGTAAAATGGGGCAAAACTCAATTTCTCCCTTAGCAACATAAGTTTTGGTGCTTAGTTGTGATCCTAATCCCAGTTAACACTAACAAACTTTCTCTTATCAAAAGACAAACTCCAGACATCCTATCCTGTAAGTTTAGGAATGTTAAAATCGATCAATTAATCAATAAATATTCTACATCCCAGCCTAAAATAGTTTGATTATTTAAAAAAGAAATAAATTAATTAAAATGCAAAATAACTCGACTAGCAAATATAACAATGCTACATAGTTTGTGTTGTATGGTACTATAAAATCCATGTTGTGTGGCCCTTACTGCAGAGCCTGTGCAAGAATAGTGTGTGCTCTCACATGGTTTGGGGAGGCAGCAGAGGCCATGGAAGAGCTGCTTGAAGAGCCAACACTTTGTGCAACTTGGAGCCATCTCAAGTAGGCTGCAAGGGCCTGTCAGAAAGAGGGCACCACCTGAAGGTAAGTGACATATGGCAGTTCCTGGGGAGCACTGGGCTTGAAGATCTCAAGTTGGGATTAGGAAAAGCTGAGGCCAAAAATTGCAGCTATGATGAGTGTAACAAGATCAGTAATGAATGATGGGACATACTCACAGGTGGGCTGCTAAAGTGGAACTGTGATGTGTGCTTGCCCCTGTGGCTCTAAGTGCTAGCAGAGTCCAGCGCAATTCTGCTACTGCAGCTGGGCAGGTAGCAGAATCGCGCATGGAGACGCAGGTGCACTTTTGTTTTGGAGCGGTTTTGCTTCCGTGTGTTTGCAGAAGCAAAAACCCCCGCCAAAACACGGGTGCACCTGCATCTCCACGCACAATTCTGCTACCTGCATAGCTGCACTCAGAACCAGAGGGGTGAGCACACGTCATCGTTCCACCTTAGTAGCCCACCTCTGGATATACTGTTGTCCCCAGTTCAGGTCTGAGCCTGGTAAGATAAAGGAGTGTTTATGCATATGCTCTGGGAATGCCCAGTAGTGCAGAACTTTTGGCAAAAAGTGCAAGAGGATATTAATAGGATATTAAATATAAGATGGACGATTACTAAGGAAATGGCAGTATTAGTTAAAAGTAGTGAGATGGGAGAATTCAGAGAAATAAAATAAGCAGCGATAGAAAGCACTCAGGCGGTAATAGTCTTGGGGTGGAAAGACGTGACAAAATGGACAATGCAAAATTGGTATAAGTACATGGTGGACCACATTCAATTTGAGATTATGGACAAAAGGATGAATTCGACTAATGAAACTGATTTGCAACAGCTGATGGGGTGATGGGACAAGGTAAGACGATATATGGTGAGTAGGATCTGAGACCAAGCTATAAGAAACAAGTTGGAATCACTTTATAATATGTAAATAAATATTTTGCTCTTGGGTTAAAATGATTTATACAAGAAATACCCCCGACTGGTGGTGGGGTATGATTGATTGTCTGGTGGTGGGCACAATCACTGAGCACATGTTATATGTCATATGTTATGTGTGTGTTTTTAAATTATAAAAATCAATTTTAATTTTTTTTTTTTTAAAAAAAAGGTCTGAGCCTGGTACTGAAGCCAATGGAGAACACTAGACACAGGGAGTAGGTTTTGTCTCCTTTTACTGAAGCGCTCCAAGCAAAGGAGTCCTGGCTATAAAATGCTAAAGAACCCCAAACTCTTTTACTGGAGTACTGCAATAAAAGAAACTGAAATGCCATTCTTTGTGTCTGATCTTTATTGGCTTCAACGCCAGGCTAGGCTCGTTTTGGGAACAACAAGCTGTGGGGGCAATTGTGTATGTGCTTTGTGAAATAGAACAAGACAGTCTTTTTATATGATAGCGGTGGTGCTAGGGCTGAAGTTGAGGCCTAGGCCTCAACTTCAGGCCAAGCCTCAGTGCTATTGCCAAGTGCTACTATTCAGGGTGACCTAGGAGGGAGATAGAAAATTGTTTATCGTGTTTGTGTGTGTGTGTGTGTGTGTGTGTGTGTGTGTGTGTGTGTGTTTATGAGAGAAAAAGAGATGGCAGCAAAGTCAAATTAGGCATTTTGTGAGTTTTTGACACACCAGGCCTAAAATATTAACTTACATTTTGCAATATAGAAAAAGCTTCACTGCCAAACTGCATTTTTCTCTGAGAATCTCACTTCTTTGTGAATAAAAAAATTGCCACCCATCACAGATCAAGAGAAGATATGGTTGCTCAGCACCACGCAGGATCTTTAGGACTGATCTCCTCAGGCAAAATGTGCAAAGTTATATGTATGTGTAGAACAATTACAAATATTTCTTTTACACTGATGCAGAAATATGCATCATAATCACACGCAGAAATGATACCTCTCTTGACATCCAGAGCAATTTATTAATTTAACTTTCCTCCCATCCATCCCATCAGCTTTGATTTAAAAGTCATGATTCTGAAAATCAAGTGCTTGTTATGAATGCATTTCATCTTCTCTGTCCCATGTCTTCAAAGTGTTTGTAGTTATTTTTAGCAAGAATTTCTTGTTTGATTGTCTAATTTATTTTCCCTGTTCATCCCCACTTCTTTTTCTACTGCTGTTGCTTCCATGAATGAAAACCTTCGTTTGGAAACTTCTTAGAAATCCATTTGTTTCATCTCTGAAAAAGGTTGTGGCTATTGACCCCAAACTGGCTATGTTTCCCAGGAATTACATTTTGTTCTACAGTATTCTAATTGCATTGTGTTTTCTATGTCCCTTTGTGAATTCATCAATTGCCTATGGCTGAGAACCTTTAGAGTTACCAACTCAGTAAAAACAGAGGGCTTCATCAGGTTGAGAAAATAGTCCTTGACTTATAACGGCTCATTTATTGACAAAAGTTACAACAGCACTGAAAAAAATGGCATGACCAATTTTCACACTTATAACCATTGCCAAATCCCTATGTTGTCACTGATTTACATTCAGATGCAATAACAATAACAACAACAGAGTTGGAAGGGACCTTGGAGGTCCAACCCCCTGCTTAGGCAGGAAACCCTACACTACTTCAGACAGATGATTATCCAACATCTTCTTAAAAACTTCCAGTCTTGGAGCATTCACAACTTTGGGAGACAAGCTGTTCCACTAATTAACTGTTCTGACTGTCAGGAGATTTCTCCTTAGTTCTAAGTTACTTCTTTCCCTGAGTAGTTTCCACCCATTGCTTCTTGTTCTACCTTCAGGTGCTTTGGAGAATAGGTTGACTCCTTCTTCTTTGTGGCAACCTCTGGGATATTGGTAAGATTTATTTATTTATTTATTATTTGGATTTGTATGCCGCCCCTCTCCGAAGACTCGGCAACTGATTCATATTTATGACAATTATAGGAAACATAGAAACATAGAAGTCTGACGGCAGAAAAAGACCTCCTGGTCCATCTAGTCTGCCCTTATACTATTTTCTGTATTTTATCTTAGGATGGATATATGTTTATCCCAGGCATGTTTAAATTCAGTTACTGTGGATTTATCTACCACGTCTGCTGGAAATTTGTTCCAAGGATCTACTACTCTTTCAGTAAAATAATATTTTCTCATGTTGCTTTTGATCTTTCCCCCAACTAACTTCAGATTGTGTCCCCTTGTTCTTGTGTTCACTTTCCTATTAAAAACACTTCCCTCCTGGACCTTATTTAACCCTTTGACATATTTAAATGTTTCGATCATGTCCCCCCTTTTCCTTCTGTCCTCCAGACTATACAGATTGAGTTCATTAAGTTTTTCCTGATACGTTTTATGCTTAAGACCTTCCACCATTCTTGTAGCCCGTCTTTGGACCCGTTCAATTTTGTCAATATCTTTTTGTAGGTGAGGTCTCCAGAACTGAACACAGTATTCCAAATGTGGTCTCACCAGCATTCTATATGTCATATGATTCTTTTTTGTTACTTTCTGATAAGCAAAGTCAATGGAGAAGCCAGATTCATTTAACAACCATGTTACAAATTTAACAACTGCAGTGATTCACTTAATAAATGTGGCAGGAAAAACCATAAAAATTGGGCAAAATTCACTTAACAAATTTCTCGCTTAGCAACATAACTTTTGGGCTCAATTGTGATCGTAAGTACCTGTATACCCATGAAGATCTGTGGTTTGCATTGCTTGTCCAATATCACAATTATAAGGAAGAATTGGGTGATTTCTGATCTCTGCCCAAAACCAAAACAGTAAAAAGGAAAAGCAAAGAAAAGCATAATTAGTCTCAGTTAAGGTAGCAGTATTTTTTAATTTTGCAAGGTAAAACTAAAGGGAGTTTACTACAAAAGTGACCCTCCCCCACCCAGTTTTTCTGACTAAGAATAGAAGCCCATTGTGGGGCAATAAGGGCTCTTCAAGATATTCTGCTGCAATTGTCTGAAAGCCCTAGGCTTCAAATGTCTTTTTTTTTTCTTGTAAATTTCCATCAAGTCATGTTTGATGTCTGGTAGACCATTAAACCATGTTTTCATTTATTTTATTTTATTTTATTTTTTGGCAATCATGCAGAAATACTGTAACACATCATTGCTTAAATCCTTCGGATTGGGGGCTTTTTTTTTTCTTCTCAAGCTAAAATTTCCTCATGGTGTTCTTTCCAAGCATTAATGGCTTAGCCTTTCGTGGTCAGCTAAAGTTAACTGCAATTGTTCATCTACCGTAGCTGAGCATGCAGTTTATAAAAGTATTGATCTAAACACAACTACAACATACTTAGAAGCCAGACACACCAGGGAAAGGCTTTGATTTCATTTTATTATTATCAAATAAATGATCCTCTATGAAGACCTCTTCATTGAAGGACATGGACTGTAATCTATCCTCCTGATCCAACACAGCTTGGTAGAAAAACGATGTTTTTATTTCCTATCTCAGACCAAGACAAAGTCACTGCATCAAACTTGTATGCCTAAAGAAAGACTGGAGTCTGGGTCTTCTTATTCTTATCTCAGCATCCTAATACTAGACCATACTGGATCTCAGTTAGTTTATACAGAAGAGATTACATGACATAAAGAAAAAGTAAGAGATCTTGCAGCTTTCTCTCACACACAGTTTCTCTCCCTCCCCCCTTCCATCTGTGAGCACAAGGACAACCCCTCTATCTACCAAACACATGGACACAAACACACAATGACTGCCACCCCTTACAAATCAGCATCCATCTCCTCCTTGCAAAAACTCATTATGTATTTGTGCCCACACTAGTATATAAAAGCTTACATGCATGCAGTATTCCCCTACCAGAACAGGAACCTGCAATCTGCAGCTGAGTACCCTGCTTCCTTCCCATGCTCCTCATCCAGTGCTCCCAACCTTTGCTAAGCCCTCCCACCCCTGCAGCCCCACCTATCCCGTCAGAAACCTTTCCCCACTCCCTTTCCCCATCCCAACCCCGCCCCTTCATCTCCACCCCTTCCCCCCTGCCTGGGGAGGAGGCGCTGCCTTTGTTCCGCCAAGGGTTAACCTGGATTGTGTCTGTCACCCAGTTGCCCGGATGCTGATGTAAGGGGAGAGCTCGAGAGATCCCTTCAGATTGCAGTGAGAGGAGGCGAAGGACCAGCCTGGGAGAAGAGCCTCGCCAGGAACATCCTTCATCCACAGCATCGGCTGGACCAGCTGAATGATGCTGGTACCCGGGCTGTAGCATTCTTCCTCCTTCTCTACCCTCCCTTTCCTGATGCCGAGAGCATCCCCCTCCTGCTAAACCCATCAGGATGCCGGCCTCGGTATTGTCCCTATAGGGGGGCACTGGGGGGGCCTCGCCTCGCCTTGCTGTACCCCTTCCCATCCCACCACCCCATTTCTGATTGTTGCTCAGAAGGGCGACAGACAAAAGCCATGTCCGGTGGCAAAGAAGCAGGTGGGGTCCACCCTTACCAGTCGCAACAGAGCCAGCAACATGCTCAGTATGTGGGGCCCTATCGGCTGGAGAAGACTCTGGGGAAAGGGCAGACCGGTGAGTCTCTGGCAGATTTGGAAGTGGGGTCTGGAAAAAGAGCACCAGTTCCACAGGGTGGGCATGGTATGGGTAGCTCCAGCAGCGGAGAAAATTGCCTTCATCTCGGCCTCGGATGTATCTAAAGAGAGAGGATAATGAAGGAACATCTGGGGTATTTTGACCAAACGGTCCAGGTTAATTTGGCCCGCTGGGAGGAATAAAACATGGTGAGGTGATGGTAGGTGAGTGGAACTGTTGATCCTAGAGCAGGCTAAAGATGGGATTGAGAGGGTGGGAGAGCATGAAGACTCCTCTGGAAATTCATTTGGGTTTTGTGGGGTGAAGGTGTTAAGAGAAGGTTGCATTCCTACTTTCCTAGAGGGGTTTCTTTTGGGGGGGGAAGTAAATGGGTGCCCTGCTTAGGGCAAACAGCTTTTTGGTAGGCAGGTAGGTAAGCATGGGGTGGGGTTTGGGAGATATCATTGGAAATGTTGGGGGTGGTAGTGGTGGGAATCTCAGAAGAGAGATAACGTTTAATCTTAGCTATGCTGGAGTATGGTTACAGAAGAGCATCAAATGTGTCTCCTGTTGGAGTGTATTTTGGCGTGCTCATAATCTGCAAGAAATAACGCTGCAATAGTAAAAAAGGCATATAGGTTTTTAAAAACTGTATTACTACTTGCTGGAAGTGTCATTAGATTCCTCGAAGACACAACGTGTACGTGGTCGCAGAGAGAGGTATGTTCTGTGTCTTTGTAAGGTGTGTGTGTGTGTGTGTGTGTGTGCAGCCCATAACCACTTAAACAGAGGGGAGGTAAGCCATGGATTTCATGGTTGGGTCACTTTTAAGCCTGCTTTGCAGACTGCTTTGCCAGGCAATTGGGGCCTGAAGGAGAAGGTGTCAGAGGTGCAACTGATTTTTTTTGTAAAAAAAACCCCAAATTGCTGCAATGACCAGGCTTGGTTGGGGAAGAAGAAAAACCCAAAGCAGGGAGGGAGAACCCAGCATGAAGATCTAGGCTAGAAAAATATAGGGATGGGGGGAACTTGGACATCCCGTTTGCTCTCCCTCTCTGTCCTGTGGGGGATTCTGGATCTGAAGGCTGAAACTAGGGGTGGTGAAGACTGTTGTGGGAGGAAGGCCTATTCTATACATTTCTCTCCTCCTCCACCATCACCTCTTCTCCTGCTGCAGCACTCCGTATGAATGGAACAGGGATATATTTTTTAATATTTTTTTTTAAAACCACCCCACTCTGCAGGAATGCTGATTCGATTGTGGGGGTTTATACGATGGGCTTGGTTACGAGAGCGACTGCTTAAATAAATGCTCGAGGATGGGATTTTATGGAAATCTAGTCTTCTGTAGCTCCTTGTCTTCTTTCTTGGTCAGGCACTGGAGGGAAGACTGGAGATGGGGGTGGGGGGGTGGGGGTGGAATCTATCCATCTCTCTGCAATGATGCAGGGAAACTCAGACCACAGGCCTCTCTCCCGGGTCCTTTAATTTCTGTGTGTGTCTGTGGGTAGAATGAGCTTTGAGGATTCAAAGGGTGGGGGTGGAGGGAAGGTGGATTTCTGCAGTGGCCAAAAAGAAGGAAAGAAAGAAGACATCCTGTCTTTTGAAGGGGCCAGGATAACGTTTGCGTATTTGCTAGCCTGTGTGTGTGTGTCTGCATGTTTAGGAGTTGTTATTCTCTCCCCCCCCCCCAGCCCCAAATCGTTATAATAAAGATCTGGAGCAAGTGGATAAAAGAAACAGAAGAGACAGCAGGGAATAAGGAAGGGGCAATTTTGCTGAATAATCATTTCTTGACTGTGGCGGCAGACAGTTTATACAAAGATGATTCAAGAATATCCCTATGAATGAGCAGATGGATGGATGTTGCTCTTGGCCTGGAGGTGGAAAGCGGGGTGCAGGGGGGGGGCACAGGGGTAGAGGCCAGGTTGTTTCTAATAGCCCACAAACTGGGAAGCAATTGGGGAATGAACGTAGGAGGGCAAATGGATGCCTCATACGGAGAAGCAGAGAACTTAAGATTCATTTTACTCTGATGATACTGGCATGGATTCCCATCCATTTATTTCCTGGTCTTAAGGAGTTGAATGTTCGGTAGGGAAGGAGAGAAGTGAAGCTCAAAAACAAGAGACCTGCCCAAGGTCATCAAGGAACTATTGACAGCAGAGATGCAAATAAACAGTGGTAGATATTTTGGTGTCTCTGGTGATGACCCTGTTTAGTTTAGTTTTTCAATCCCTAGCCAAGCTAAGCTGGGATGGTGCAGCTGGACCTGGGGTGTATGATTAATGGCCTGTCTGCCCGTATAATGAAGAAGCATTCAGATATAGAGAAAAACATTTTGCAAATTTTATAAAAGAATCCGTATATGATATGGGTGGTAAGCTTGGCTGCGATGAAAAAGTTGTTCTAAAATTATGAAAATATTCCAGTAGTTGACAGAAAGCTCACTTTTTTTTTTGCAATTAGAATCCCTTAAGTAGGTTTGTTGCATGCTATCTGGGCAGGGATACAGCTGGTAGCTCGCTGATCTTGGATTTAGGAAATCTATCAGTTATGAAACAGCAGTAGAAGAGATTCTATGGGAGTCAGTCATACTCCAGTCCTATTGAAATCAGGGGGAGCCCACATTATTAGTTACTTTTTATTAACACTTTTTAGTACTTCAGATAAGGTATAGTCCAGGTTGCTTCATGTCCATGTCACATACAGCATCCCTTAGCAATGATAAGGATTATAGATTTGAGCCCATACTGTCCAATCTATCACAAGTGCAATGCATCTTAAATTAAACTTATCCTGAGCATGCTTATGTTGTTCCGTGTAAGGTAGGATCTTTAATTAAAACATTATTTTGCAAGCCATCATATCGCCACATCCACAACCATGGACTGACAACCCACACACTTGAGGATGCCGACAACATGCAAAATGTTCTCAGTTCTGGATTTCAACAGAACTAAAGCATGAATGATAATAATGGAACAAAACAAGCAGATGTGTAACAGGAAAATCTGGTGGTCTTAGGGATAATTTGCTCGATGTGGTTTTGAAAATTCTTCATCCTTCACTCAAACCCAGAAGCAAAGCTCAGAATATGCTTCCCAGCTATGGTTACTTCCCATAGATACTTTAAGTTATGTATGTAGGTTCATGTGCTTTGGGCGGGGGGGGGGGGGGCTGAAATGATCAATTTAGGTTCCTCTTATTTATAAATTTAGGTGGAGAGACATTAATCAAGCTAAAAATGAGCTCTAAGTCTTCATGTTAGGAAATCTTTTTTCCCCTCTAAAAATAGAACATGGAGATTTCTCTACCATCCTTAAACTTTTGGTTACATAAAGATATTTAAATGGGAATCTATCACATGGAAAAATGACCAGATTAGCTCACTGATTTTTTTCTGAAATATATTCTGTATCTATTAAGTTATGGACATTATCAATCATCCAGGTCCTGGTTGTCCAAAAGTGCATTTCAAAAGGCAACTTCTCACCCAAGAAGCTAGAACTGAAGAAGCTTCTTGGATAAGAAGTGAAATGTTTTAAAGAAAAAAACTGAATGTCCAGTTGCCCTTTAAAAAGGCATGTTTGGGACATACAACTAAATAGTTTTAATCTCTTAACTCTTATTATTTATTTATTTAAAAAATGTTATATGATCACTCATTGTAAAACCAGATCCCAGGAGGACTCATGATCATTATATAAAATAATATTGAACAAAGAATAAATTCAAATAAACCGAACTCCCTCAATAAAATTAGTCTTAACTTTCCACCCCCATCAGTGTTCAACTCACCATAAAATGTTCTGATTTGTTCTATTGATATATTTATCTGCTATACCCCATATTTCTTATAGGAGTTCAAGGTGGCACACATGGTCCTCCTTTACGTCTTTATTTTTACCTTCTCCACAACACTGTCGAGATATCTTAGACTAAGATGATACCTGGCTTGAGTCAGTAATGAACTTCAGCCTGAGTGGGGAGTTAACCTCTAAGTCCTATGAATCCTGTTCCACTATTTTTTATTTACATCCTGCCTTTCAGTGATAAGACCTTCAAGGTGGCATTTATAAGGTCATTCTTTATTCTTTTCCTCACAGCGACAACTGTATAAAGTAGATTGCTAAGAAAAAAGTGAACTCTGAAGTTTCCAATCACCCACGGAGTTCACTGGGTGATGGAGGATTTCAGACTGAACCTCCATGCTCCCAATCTAATCTCCTTATACTAGTTGAAAGACTGGTTCTCAGTGTAACCAGCCTTGCAAATAATCCCACCAATATTATGTCACAAAATATATCCAGTCATGGAGTACTGCTGTTTCGATCTACTAGGAATAGCCTTTTTTAAATTGTATCTCCTTTTGGAAAATTGGAATCCTTTTTTCTCACCCTTCTTTCTGATTGCCTAACAACAACAACAGCAACAGTAACAGAGTTGGAAGGGACCTTGGGGTCTTCTAGTCCCTGCTTGGGCAGGAAACCCTAGACCACTTCAGACAAATGGTTATCCAACATCTTCTTAAACATGTCCAGCGTTGGAGTATTCACAACTTCTGGAGGCAAGCTGTTCCACTGATTAATTGTTTTAACTGTGAGGAAATTTCTCCTTAGCTCTAAGCTGCTTCTCTCCTTGTTTAGTTTCCACCATTGCTTCTTGTTCTGCCCTGAGGTGCTTTGGAGAATAGTTTGACTCTTTCTTCTTTGTGGCAACCCCTGAAATACTGGAACATTGCTATCACGTCTCCCCTGGTCCTTTTTATTAAACTAGCCATGCCCAGTTCCTGCAACCGTTCTTCATATGTTTTAGCCTGCAGTCCCTTAATCATATTTGTTGCTCTTCTCTGCACTTTTTCTAGAGTCTCAACATCCTTTTTGCATCGTGGCGACCAAAACTGAATGCAGTATTCCAAGTGTGGCCTTACCAAAGCATTATAAAGTGGTATATAAACTTGGAAAAGATGCTTTGGGTACTTTGGGCCAACTGTGTGTATGTTAACCTTCAGGTTTCAACTGCAAACTCCAACTGAAATCTCACAAAGCAGAACAGATATGCTTATTGTACATGTGCACGGCAGTGTAAATTCTATAGATTGGAATGATGTGGAAACAGGCAACGATGCTATTGCTGTCAAAGGAAACTATGAAAAGTATAGTAGACAATATGTTTGCACTTTGTGGGGGAGGGGGGTAGAATACTTCCTGCAGCCAAACATAGCTCATTATCGATAAAGGATAATATTTGTAGCTCTCAGGGTTGAAATGAGGGATCCTTGGTGCTCTGAGCTTGATTCTTTTCTTGCAGATGTTTCATTACCCAAACTAGTTAGAAAACAATCAAGCTCTGATGGCATCCAGGACCCCTCATAGCTCAATTCTTTAATGAAGTTCAATTCTCACCACCCCAGGATATACTCCAGTACACCCAGCTACAAGGAAAACTAAAATTATAAAGATGTCCTCAAGCTAAACTTTGGTGACTTCACGAAGGCTACCTAGTTATAGGACAGGTTTATCACTTATTGTTTTTTTTATGGTTGTAATACTTTGAAATGTAGTTTATATTTCTGATAATACCTGTAATTTCCCACTAACTAAATCTAAGACTGCTTAATTCCAGGGGCTTCTACAGGCACTACAGGATCTTTATTAGGCCAATGGAAGTCATCTAAAAAGAAATTGTATAAAATCCCTACAAATGTTTGATCGTCAAGTGCTTCAGTTCATTTGTGGCTGATTTGGAGGCCACTATATTACTACACAAAGTCTAGATGGATTGATGGAAAGCCTACAGATACCTAAGTTGGGTTTAGAGTATGCTAAGGACTATCAAAACTTGCTGAGAAGACAAACGCAGAAAATGGTGGCAAATTTTGTTTTCCAAGGAATCCATTCCATCTGTTAAGTGCAAGTCATTTGATAAAATCAGTGAAAGTTAATTCTCACGTGGTCAAAAGTAAACTACAGTATCTAACACTATATCATACTGTTTCCAAAACAAAGAACAGATGGAAACTATATATTCCACCCCAAGAGAATTGCTTCTAGCAATTTATGTAAAGTAGGTGGGAGAAACAACACAATATATTTGATTATTATAAAGTCATTTATTAGAATTCATATTATGGCTTTTTATCTTTTGATAAACTTTGTATCAGACGTTAGTAAACTTTCTCAGATTCCCTAGAAATTAAACTCTGAGCAAAGCCAAACCATGATGGTTAACAAGAATCCAAACAATAATAAATCTGTAATGAAAATAGGAAGTAAAACTAACAGATGTTATCAAATATCGGGAAGAAATCCATATAAATGCATAGGCATGAATGCCAAGGCATTATATGGAAGCCCATTTATTTATTTATTATTATTTATTTATTTACATAATGTGTGAACTGCGGCACCTGAGTGTCTTATATTTTAGTACAAATCAAATAATATTCATCATATTTACTACAATTGACAAGCTTATATAGTTCTGGTAAAAGTACACATATTTTTGTTGAATTATAAACTTTTATTATTTAATTATTCAATATTTAAATATGTTATTTTTATGCCAATCACCATATTCCAAGTGTCATTACTTTTACTACAAATAAAATATCAATAATCATATTTGTTACATTTACCAGACTTAGAGTATATGTTCAAATGGTAATACGTAAATATGTTAAATTATAATCTTCCATTATTTAATTATTCAGTATTTCAGTATGTTATTTTTATGCCAATCACCATATTCTTAATACTACCACCATTCAAGTTCTGATTTCCCCTCTTATTATTACTTCACCTTATTATATAAAGATGTGTATTCCATTAATCGCCCACTTTCTAGTTTCCATCCTCTTTCCAACTTTTAATTATGCCACTATTACATTCAAAAAATCCCCTTTCTATCCACACTTTAGTACAAAGTACAAAGTGTCATATTTACTACATTTAATAAGCTTATATAGTTCTGGTAATAGTACCACATACTTCTATGTTATTTTTATGTCAATCACCATATTCTGGGTAACGTACGTTTTGCTACAAATATAATATTAATAATCAAATTTGTTACATTTAACAAACTATAATTCTAATAATAATACATGTATTTAAATTAAGTTATAATCTTCCATTATTTAATTATTTCAATACATTACTTTTATGCTAATCACCATATTATTCAAACATGCCTAATACTACTATTGTTCAAGTTATAGCTTCCATTCTTGCTATTTACTTCACCTTATTATATAAAAATGTGTATTCCATTAATATCTCTAGTTTCCATTGCTATTCTAACTTTTAGTTATACCTGTATTATATTTAAACATGTTCTTTTTCTATCTGTCATCTCTTGTCTGCTTTGAAGCTTTAATTATTACCTTCTTAGCTTGCCTCTCTTGGATCTTTATCTCTGCTTCCACTTCTTGGCCAATCATTTTGAACATATCTCCCTTCTCTGCGCTATTTCATTGTCTAATTTTCAAACTACCCACTCTTGCTCCTTTTCCAAAACTACAGTTCCTCTTTTACTTCCCTTAAAATACTCTCCCCTCAGGATGTTCCAGCAGTCATTATTATTTTTGTTTTTATCCCCTTATCATCTCATTTTATTTTGTCGGGGTTTGTTTTTATCTACACTTTCAATTGTCCCGTTTATTTCTTACACTGCAAGACAAGAAAGGGCAAATTTAAAGTATGCATTTGCTGTTTATTTTGGTTTGGTTTTGGTTTTGGTTTTGGTTTTGGTTTGCTTTGCTTTGCTTTGCTTTGCTTTGCTTTGCTTTGCTTTGCTTTGCTTTGCTTTGCTTTGCTTTGCTTTGCTTTGCTTTGCTTTGCTTTGCTTTGCTTTGCTTTGCTTTGCTTTGCTTTGCTTTGCTTTGCGAAATTCTGAGAAGATTTCCTGTACAAATACATATGTCCATATAATTTAGTAAAGCCAAATTAACGTTGCAGATGTTCTTCAACAAGATATTGATCCTCTCCACATTCCTCCCATAATATGTATAGGTAGTCCTTGACTTTAAACCACAATTGATCCCAAAATTTCTTCTTAAGTGAGATATTTGTTAAGTGAGTTTTGCCCCATTTTACGACCTTTCTTGCCTCAGTTGTTAAATGAATTACTGCAGTTGATAATTTAGTAACCACGTTATTTAGTGAATCTGGCTTTCCCATTGACTTTGCTTGTCAGAAGGTCACAAAAAGGTATCGCCTGACCTCGGGACACAGCAGTTGTCATTAAGTATGAACCAGTTGATAAGCATCTGAATTTTGATCATATAATCGTGAGGATGTTACAATGGTTTTAAGTGTGAAAAAATGGTCATGAGTCACTTTTTTCAATGCCATTGTAACTTTGAACAGTTACTAAATGAACTTTTGTAAGTCGAGGACTACCTATAAACTATTTTTTTAACTTATTGCCATCATTAATGAAATTGCTTTGGAGGTAGCATACTTTTCCATGATAAACATTTTTGAAACTCAAGTTCCCCAAATCATTATAGTTCATTAGTGCCAATGTTGGAAACTTATCTTTTCACATGGCAAACAGAATTAGGAATACAACCATGAGAAAGAAGAGACCCATCACTTCAGACATTTCTTCCTTTAAATTCCAGAGTGGCATCTGCTGTTTCAGAGGATATCTGGCCTAACAGATTAATATATTTCTAAGGTTAAAAAAAGTAAAGGAGTCCCTGCAGATTTTTACACCAGTAGTTGTTAGTCTTTCCCATTCCAAAGCCATTGAGCCAGCGCTGGCCGAAGAGGTTTCCGCAGTCATGTGACCAACAGGATGTCATGGAACATTGTTACCACTGTTACCAAAATGGTACCTATTTATCTACTTATATTTACATGCTTTCAAACCTGCTAGGTTGATGGGAGCTGAATCAAGGATGGGAAATCATCCTGTTGTGTGGCATTCTGGTCTCAAACCCGGGCTGCCTCCTTTCCAGCCAGCATCTTAATCGTTGAGCCACCTTGTCACCCCTACATTCCTACAGACACTTTCAATACCATGGCCAGAACAGCCCTTCCTCCTGTCAAACACATACATAAATAAATTTGACAGTGTTGTCTGTCAATCGCCCTGTTAAGAGCATTAGGAGGAGAAAGGAGTATCAGGCATGTTAGCTGTCTTGAGTTATTTGTAAAAACAATGAAGTTTAAATAAATAAAATCACAGCAATAAAATCGTGACAACTAGAGATAGAACTCTCTAGTGCTGGTTGACTGAGTTTGATGCATGCAAACATGGTTGCCACTAATGCTGCACTGTTGGGGGAGCAGGGGGCCATTGCAGCTCTGCAGTTTTTAGGGATCTGGGCTGCTCCTGGTACTTTGGGGATAGTGACGGCAGCAGCACCGAAGTGAGTACAGGTAAAAAATAATAATCAGATATATATTTAACCTATTAATAATTTATTGAAAGATAAATAGTTTTTCTAGGGTCTTTGAACCAAACAGCTAACATCTCTTAATTAACACAGTTCTGTAACAAGCAATAAAAGAAAAAGCGAGAGAGAGCCATGCATCACAATTTGCAAAGGGATCCTTAGCAAAACAGATAAGGGAGTTACAAAGATGAGCTTGTTTAAATTGATTAAATATTGAAAACTACATTAATGGGATCGTGACCCCTTTCCTCTCTTTTCGGGATTCATTAATAATATTGGTGTCCCTCATTATTTGTGGGGGCTCTGCTCCAACCTAACAACCACAGAACATGAAACCATAGAGCATGAGACTTTGAATAAACACCCTACAGTCAGGAAAATTCCGCCATCTTTTACACATGCGAAAAATACACAAAAACTCATCCAACCGCATCCTCTAAACACAACTCTGCCAAAACCCATTGCTGCACGAAACACTTTACAATAGATGATGAAAAACAGTTTCCTTGTATTTGTTTCATTTTATTTTACAATATGTTTATCCTGCCCCAGTCCAAAGTCAACTCCAAATATGCTAGGCTGACAAAGACTGCATATCCTAATAAAAAATATTTAATCCAGCCTCATCCTCCAACCTTATGGATGTGATAGTACCCTAACTACTGCAATAACTGGGAGATCTGGGAATTGTAATCCAAAATTTATTTGGGAGGGATCAGTTGGAGGGTAGGCTATTTAATGTGTTTACTTATGAAGATAGCAAAATAATATTTAGTCAAATAATAATAATCCTCTGTCCTGATATTTGACGCAATGACCAGTACCTACAAAGGAAATAGGATCATTATCAAGCATTAAAAACTAAGCCCTCCCTTTATTTAAGCTCAAATTACATGTAGGGTTCTTGTTTTATTTTTTGGCATGGAAGTGGATTGACAATGCTTTATTCAAGGATTTTTAAAATACTGTACTTCCTATTATGGTCCACAACCCTGGAGTTAATGTCTTGGGAGTCATCCATTTTTTGCCACCTGCAGTACACACTGAGGAGCACACTTTTTTTAGTAGTTATAAGTCACTTTTGAGTGTAATCATATATTTTTCTGTTCTGAGTGTTCTGCAACGGTTCCTTGTATCCTTCACCTTTTGTATTGCAAAGTTTCCAACCATAGGCCAAGGATGGGATGGAGGAAAAAGGACAGATCCTAATTTCTTGGCAAATTGCAAATTATGGTTACTGGATTTCATGTGACAACAAAGTAGGCAAACATAAGACTACACTTGGAATGTACAGTGGGTTTGTTTGAATGTATATGTGGTGTATTTTCTTTAGTTTTTTAAATGTAACTTTTAATTTAAATAAATTGTATCTTGATGTATACTATCCTTTTTATATGTTGTAAGCCACCCTGAGTCCTCGGAGGGTGGCATATAAATCTAATAAATAATAAAAATAATAATGATAATAAGAATAATATTGCACCCAATTTTGGTTGCTATAATATAAAAAAATGCTGAGAATCAAGAAAGAGCACAGAGAAGAGATTATTAGAGGACTGGAGGCGAAAACATACGATGAATAGTTGCAGGAATTGGGGATGGATACATAGATTAGATAGATAGATAGATAGATAGATAGATAGATAGATAGATAGATAGATAGATAGATAAGTGATAGACAGACAGACAGATAGACAAGATACATTTGTCAAGAATCATAAGTTACAACAGTGAATGATAGTCATAGGGTACAAATAAGCAATCAAATTATACTGGGAAACAATCAATATAATCTGTAAGAATACAAGCAACAAAATTACAGTCCCACTGTATTTATGATGTGTAGTTTAATTAACAGAAGGTCTAAGGATGACATGATAGTAGTGTTCCAATATCTAAGGGGTCGCTACAAAGAAGAGTCAAGCTATTCTTCCAAGCCCCTGAAGTCAGGACAAGAAGCAATAATTGGAAACTATTCAAGAAGAGAAGCAACTTAGAACTAAGGTGAAATTTCCTGACAATTAGAAAAATGAATGAGTGGGACAGCTACTCCAACACTAAACAATGTCGGTTGGCGGGCCCCAGGGGAAGAGCCTTCTCTGTGGCGGCCCCCACTCTCTGGAACCAACTCCCCCCTGGAGATTAGAACTGCCCCTACTCTCCCTGCCTTCCGTAAAGTTCTTAAAACCCACCTTTTCCGTCAGGCATGGGGGAACTGAAACATCTCCCCCGGGCATGTACAATTTATGTATGGTATGTTTGTGTGTGTGCTTGTTAGTATATTGGGGTTCTTTCTAAACTTTTTTAAATATTTAAATTTATTTGGATTTGTTACGATTTGTTTATGCCTTGTTGTGAGCCGCCCCGAGTCCGCGGAGAGGGGCGGCATACAAATCTAAATAATAAATAAATAAACAAACAAACACTGGAAGTTTTAAAGAAGAGATTAGACAACCATTTGTCTGAAATGGTATAGGGTTTCCTGCTTGAGCAGTGGGTTGGACTAGAACAGTGGTTCTCAACCTTTCTAAGGTTGCAACCCCTTAATACAGTTCCTCGTGTTGTGGTGACCCCCAACCATAAGTCTAGTGCCAATTCTCCCAACAGAGCTTTGAGCTGATTGGCAGGAGGGGCAGAGAGATGCCCCCACTGTAAACACCTGATTGGTCGGATTGTAAAAATATGTTCCAAGATGCCAGAATAGAAGCTTTAGTTCCTAATACCAGGAGAAATTTGTCTTTTCCCAGGGTCTCAGGCGACCACTGTGAAATGGTAATTTGACCCCCAAGTTGAGAACCACTGGACTAGAAGATCTCCAAGGTCCCTTCCAACACTGTTGTTGTGTTACTCAGTTACTCAGAATATTATGGCTTTTACTATTTGTACATTGGATTTTTATTTTTTTGTAAGCCTCCCAAAGTCATAGAGTGAATGTCTACCATATACATTATCTTAAATAAAATAAATATTAAATGAATAAACTTGCCCTGCTAAATTCCGGGAGTTTAAATCCACAAGTCTTAAAGTTGCCAAATTTGAAGACCTCTGCTCTATATTAAGTGCAGTTGCCCTTCCTTTAGTCTTCGGGTGATTTATCAGAGCTGTTTATTTTAGACAGCACCATCACCGTCTGAGACCCAATCTGACTAATTTGATAGCACTGGTATGATATATAGATGTGTTACAAGAATAATAAAATCATAGAACTGGAAGAGGCTATTTAGTATATTGAGTGCAATCCCCTGCTCAGCACAGAAACACAAATTAGAATATCCTTAATGATTGGCTGTTTTCCTTTCTCATATACTAGTTATGTTAGACAATTGTCTGTCTGTCTGTCTATTCATCCATTTATGTATTTGTTAAATTTATTTGTCGTCTATCTCACCATGGGGTACTCTAGGGGGTATGTATTAAGAGACTCGGGGAAAAATAGTAAATGTGGAAATCCACCCTTCTCATTTCTTTATATCCCAATGATGTGAACTTGAACATCAAGGTCAAAGGAGAGCTATAATTTAGCTAATATTGGTTTACAATAAAATTCCGTGTCCTTCAACTGATTCAGTTTTGCCACCAATACAACTTATGGAATGTTTTCTAGTTGCCTTTTGGCAAGCTGTATTAATGTAGTTTTAAGATGAGTTTGCTTTGTTTTTCATTATGTTGGTAAACAAAGTCATAAAGAGGAATATATCTTCAGAGTTTTAGAAATCAGTATATGAAGCTCTGCTAGGTATTAAATGACATCTTCAGCTCTAATTACGACAGGAGTCCTCAACCTCTGACTTGTCGACCAGCACCAGGCTGTAGCATGCCAAGAAACTGGGCCGCGCAAACAAGCAAAACCCCACCCATGTGATGTAGGCAGCACCTGAAACCACGGCCCTTCTGGTCCGAGGAGAAACCTCTCTCTGTAAAATTGGTCCCTGGTGCCCAAATGATTAGGGGCCACTGAATTAAGATTTCCACTTGTCCTTTTCTTAGTAAGTGAGTATGTATTGAGGCAGAATTGCAGCCCTTAGCAGATAATTTATTTTTGTCCGTAGCGATATCAAAGCTACAGTTAGTGGTCTATCAAGAAAAAAAGTTTGAAAAAAGGCCCTGTGAGTACTGGAAGAACGTTTTTAACGATTGAAGAAAAAAAGAAACTCAGCAATATCAACCTCAGTAAAACATTTAAAAGTGGAATGCGCAGGTGTAAATGCTATCATCTCAAGATGCTACATGCAATGGCAAGAAGAGAAGCCTGGTTGGTCAATCAATATTTCCAATTTCCCTTTCAGATAGGCTTCAACATTAATAAAGGCCAGGGATTATGGAAATTAAAGTTTTTATATAGGGGATAACATGGTTGGTAATGATTTATACCAATGATGGCGAACCTATGTCACACATGTCATGGGTGGCACGTGGAGCCATATGGGAGGGCATATGAACCATTGTCCTATGTCAGTTCCAGCGTGCAAGCATGCGCTAATTTTCGGCCTTGGGGAAGCCTTTTTCCCTCTCCAGAGGAGTTTGAAAACAGCGCAATGGGAAAACTGAAGTTCAGAAAATGGAAGCTTCCTTGAGCCTTCTGGAAGGTGAAGAACAGCACAATGGGCAAACTGGAAGTCCATTTTTCTGAACTTCTGGTTTGCCCATTTGTCCATTTTTTCACTGTCTCAGGCTTCAGTGAGGCCTGTGCGCATGCGCGGGGGGCAGTGTATGTGGGGTCCACATGCATGGGGGGAGGGAATGTTTGTGGGCACATGCACACGCACTAGTGCATGCTCACACACCCTTTTGGCATGCGAACCAAAAACTATTTGTCATCTCTGATTTATACAGATGTGTGAAAACATTCAATTTTGCCAATGAATAACCAACCTACTGCCATTTAAGTATTGTGGGTTCATTAGTGGAGCCAAAAGAGGTAGAAAATGTATACAGTATCAGCTTGCCTTCTGTAAATTTGCCAATTTGGAGTTATCTCAGTTGTTTATCTGTCAAAAAGATTTGAAGAGATTAAGGGATTTTCTTAGGATCTTGTGTTCCCCGCTTCTTCTACTCCCTAACATTCCTGCCTTCTCCAATTTGGGAAGCGAGAATCTGTAAAGAAGGCTTTTACCAGGACAGGTGCAAGCAAATGGCCTACATTTGATTTGGACCAACTCCCATCAGCTGTATCTACTAAGATGAAGGATCAAGGATTAGGGAAATTTTAGTTCAAATGTCTAGAATCTGCTGGACTGTCTAATTCTGCAACAGGGATTTACCCTGACTCAATTCCAGAAGGATCTGGGTCCCCACCAACATATACTCATAGCTGATGTATTCAAGGCCTCTGAGTTGTTGATACCAAGGAGTGAATGTGAAGTTTGCAAATCAAGATGATGCACAAAACAACCTAAAAGTGAACATGTGTGATGACCCAGGAAAAATGCAATGTGAGCATTTACTATAGATGCCAGTGTGTTGAGGGAAAAGCTAGATCTATAGGCTGATTCTGCACAAAAAAGAGCAACAGAGAAAGAAGTAGAGAAGTACTCCCACTCCAGCCTAACCCCAAGGCACAATGCACTGGCAATATTCACAATGAACCATAACTCAGCCAACCAGATTTTAATTTAGCATGATGTGTGAATGCAGCCTATGTACATGTTGCAAGCTTATGTTCATATTACAAATGGCTATATCACAAACATGCCACCCCGAGTCTACGGAGAGGGGCGGCATATAAATGAATGAATGAATGAATGAATGAATGAATGAATGAATGAATGAATGAAAGTAGTTTAACCACAATATCTCTGGCAGAGTTCCAGAAAGGAGCAGGGCCAACAAACAGGAAGTGCCTGGTCTGACTAATAATAATAATAACAACAGCAATAGCAACAACAACAGCCACCACCACAGAGTTGGAAGGGACCTTGGAGGTCTTCTAGTCCAACCCCCTGCTTAGGCAGGAAACCCTATACCACCTCAGACAAATGATTATCCTACATCTGCTTAAAAGCATCTAGTGTTGGAGCATTCACAACTTCTAGAGGCAAGCTGTTCCACTGATTAACTGTTCTGACTGTCAGGAAATTTCTCCTTAACTAACATTTCTCTTTCTTGTATTTGTAGAATGCAAAAATGTATGTATGTGATTGTGTTTGATGGGTTCAGTTACCATTGGGAAACTGATGAAACGTAATTTCCTTTGGGCCATGATTTTGTTTCCGCTAGAGTGCTCTGTTTGCTTGAATTTTGGAATCTATACATTCTATGGTGGACATGGTAGTTAAACAACAGGAAAAACTGTAAAAACATAACTGAGGTAAAATATGGCAACACTGTTCACTGTTCTCCTGTTCCAGAATTCAGGACAGAACAATGGCTCTTAATGTCAGAAAAATACATTCTAGTAATCCGTTAGGAAAATGTCCCTAACACTAAATGTAGTTTGATAGAAGTATCAGTGATAAAGAGATTTTTGGATCCCCTTTCCTGGATGTATTTAAGAAGAGACTAATATTCATCTACCAACAAGTAATTTGGGGCCCTGAACTAAACCAGGGGATGGATTACATGGCATAATTCAGCCAGTCTGATGGCTCTTTGTATGCTATTCCAATTCAAGCAATGAAACTAATTTGATAAAGTGTAGCTCAGGTAAGCATTTTCACTGACTCACAATTATAGAATCATAAAATAAGGGTTGGAGATCATATAGTCCAAAATTTCCCAGCTGAGTTACTGAGTTACCTCAGTATCCAGAATTCCCTAGCCAGCATGGCTATTGCTGGGAATTCTGACGGTTGAAGTCAACATTTCTAGAATTTTCTATGGTTGAGGAACACTGATCCAGCCCAGCCCTTACCATATGCAGGAATCGGTATCAACAAGATGGCTGCCCAGCCTTTCAAATACCCCCACCAAAGAGTATCGCCACCTCCCAAGGCAATCTAATTCATTCAGTCTACGGAGAGGGGCGGCATACAAATCCAATAAATAAATAAATAAATAAATAAATAAATTCTTGAACAGAACTCATCAGCAGGACATTTTTCCTGGTGTCCACTTGAAATGTTCTTCTTTATAGCTTACGTTAGTTGTCCTCTTTGCTGTCCTGTCTGATGGGACATCTCTAAGAATTTTATCAGATTTTTCTGTCTGGCTTCTACAGTAAGAATCCTTCAGATAGTAGAAGGCAACACTCATGTCTTCCCTCAATTATATTCAAGTCAAACATTTCCAGTGTCTCCAACTATTCCTCATAATTTTTTTCCTCTCATAGCCTCCTTATCTGGGTTGCTCCAGTGTGTCACTGTCTTTCCTAAAATGTGATGCCCGGAGCTGCACACAATATTTTAGGTATGGTTTTTGACCGATACAAAATAAAAAGAAACAACAAGCTATTTTCCCCAGCTGCGTTCATGCTGTATAACTGGGAACACAGCCTGTATACAAATTGTTGATTCCTGTCTCTCTTAGTATACTGGCTAAACAGGCATCTAGTGCCACATTGTTGCTAACTGGCAGCTATGTCATAGGCCAGGGACGTGAATTATCACTTTTTGTCCTCATATGCCATGTTTTCTTTTGTAGGAGAAGAGAATATGGCCAAGAAAGATTCCATCATGGCAGCATCATTCTTGATTAGATGCAATGGACTTCTCTTTTTTATTAGATTAAAAATTGAGGTATACAAGTCAAATACTTGAAGAAGGAGGCTGTACAAAATTCATTGTTATCCATTTAATTAAAAAAAAACAATTCTAAGAGAAAATTTGGTTTTAAAATCTCCACTGTGTCCACTGGATTATTTTCTGGAAGCCATGATTTCTCTCAGTCTAATCTACCTCATAGGATAGTTGTGAGGAAAAATGATGGAAAGAGAAGAATAGAACCATATATACCACCTTGATTTCCTTAGAGAAAGGGTGGGGGGAAATGGAATCTATCTCATTAAAAAGAAAGGACTACTAATCTTATGGATTTTCTCAAAATATTGTAAACTAATAGCTGTGGGTTTATTTACAGAGTTTGTACCTACCAGTAAATACTAATGCACAGGAGCAACTAGTTTAGGGATAGCTGAGGATCTGTCCAATTTTACAATATGATTTTGATATTATATCAGAAACCAATTTCATTATATTTCAAAGTGCAAGGATTTATGGTCTGATTTATGGTAATTTCAGGAAACAAGTGCCATTAATTTATAGAATCCCTTTGATGTTTTCAGTTTGTAAGTGTTTACAGCACTGCAATCCTTGAAAAGAGAAGCAAAAGGCAGGAAATTTAAATCGATTGAAGATCCATTCATAACCTTTGAGAACATAAGAAATCTGACAGCATTTCATCTCTCTTTTGTAAATGTTGAGGCACTTATCTCTAACTGCCATCGTGCTGTGGCCAGCTTTAAATAAAAGTAAGAATGATAGAAATCCTACTGATCATCAAAAGAAGTTTTTTAGCAATACAATCCAGATGAAAAGATCATGCTTTTAAGTAGAATTGGGATTTTAAATTTCTGCTCTCAATCAATGTGGTTTATGCTATTCACATGTTTGTTTTTGCTACTCCGGTCCTGCAAAATCATTTAATGTCTGAAGGATCTATAGCTACTATCATACAATATAGAGAGAAATTTCTGTATATGTGTCAGATCTTCATAACCTATACTGAAGATTCTTGTCAAATGCATATAAATACATGCATAAAGTAAGGGAATGGGAAGATTTTCCACAAGTTTTCTACTTCACCATTTTCTTTATGGTAAGAGAATAATAGTGGCTTATCAATATTTCATTAGGTTGATTAAATATTGTGTCATTATATGTATGGTAGTCTTTGTAATAACAGGTAGCCTTTGACTTATAACTGTTCATTTAGTGGCCGCTCAAAGTTAACAACAGAACAGGAAAAATGACTTAGGACTGCTTTAATACTTATGATTGTTGCAGCATCCCCAAGATCAAGTGCTCAAAATTCTGATACTTGGCAATTTGTTCATGTTTATTATGGTTGCTGTGTGCCAGGATCATGTGATCACCTTTTGCGACCTTTTGACCAGCAAAATCAAGTTAGTGTTATTAACAATTGCAGTGATTCACTGCACAGCTGTGGCAAGGCAGGCCGTAAAAGGGGGCAAAAGTCACAAAAACTGTCTCACTTAGCAACAGAAATTTCAGGTTCAATTGTGGTCATAAGTCGAGGACTAATTGTATTTCTGTAATTGTTACAGAGGGTGTCATAGGAAATAAGTCAAAAGGCTTAGTATGTTTGTTTTTTGTGTTTATTCCTCACCAACCTTCCTCTTTCTATTGGTTCTTCAGAGGTATGGTCTCCAGTTGTATGACATTGGCTATTCCTAAAAATTCTGGGAGATGAAATCCGTACATAAAGAGAAAACTTGCATTATTCTCTTTCATACTGTGACATTTGCATAAATAAATTTCAACCATAGGAATTGAGTTTGGTCAAAGATGAGACATAGCTGAACTAGAATTTAGAACCTGATTTTCCACCTTCATAATTCTGTTGCAACTTTTTTTTTTAATAGCCAAAGTTTTTCACTTTCAATCACCTCTTTTATCTCTACTAGAGATGTAAAGCACTGAGCTGCCAAATATAAGGGCAACAGCTCTATGCCATTATCATAACATGTAAACAACAATACATTTTTCTCCTTTTATAGAGCTCTTAAGAGCAAGTTGGTAAACATGAAGACAGCTTTTTCTGTAAATGTCTTTCCATAGATTTAATCAGCATTCTTGCAGATGCAATACTTTGAGTCACTCTGAGCCTTTCTTTATTTCTGAATTCAAGTGCTCTCCATCTCTCCTTGAGGTGACAGCAAACTACCAGATTTTTTGAAGTATAAGATGCACCTTTTTCTCTCCAAAAAGAGGGTGAAAATGTGGGTGCATCTTATACACTAAATGTAGCCCTGCCAAGCCTCTCAAACTGAGATTTCACAGGCTGAAAAAAAGCCTCTCAAACTGAGGTTTCACAAAATGAAAAAAAGCCTCTGAAATGGAGTTTTACAGGCTGAAAAAAACATTTGAAACAGAGATTTTACAGGCTGAAAAAGCAAAGCACAGAGCTCACAACCAACAAACCTGTTGCTAAATTTCACCTCTGGGAACAGCTGATGGGGGGTATTCAGTGAAGTCATCCAGCCCCTCAATTTCTTCTTATTTTCCTCACCAAAAACTAAGATGCATCTTATACTCCGATGCATGTTATAGTCCAAAACATAAGGTATACTGAGGTAGTTGCCCCCTCTGCCCCCTATAATCCCAGCTGCTGGCAATTATCTGACTTCTTTCCAGAGTACAGGTTGTGCTCGACTTACGACAATTCAGTTAGTGACCATTCGAAATTACAATGGCTCTGAAAAAAGTGACAGTTTTTCACACTTATGATCACTGCAATATCCTCAGGATCAAACTTCAGGTGCTTGGCAACTGACTCATATTTATGACAGTTGCAGTGTCCAAGGGTCATGTGATCAGTCTTTGCAAACTTCTGACAAGCAAAGTCAATGGGGAAGGCAGATTCACTTAATGACCATCTGACTAACTTATCAACTGCAAGTGATTCACTGAACAACTGTGCCAAGAAAGGGGCACACAAAAAAGACAAAAGTCACTTACCATCTGCCTCACGTAGCAATAGAAATTTTGGGTTCCATTTTGGCCGCAAGTCGAGGACTACATTTATAGGGTTATATAACTTAACACAATATTTTTTTCAAAATTGATAACTTTAAAATGTGGTGGACTTTAAGTCTCCGAATTCCCCAATCAGCGAAAAAATACTGGCCTAACAGATTTAGTAATATTCATATTGGACAACATTGGAATAAGTGGGAAGCAATTTTGCTTCACATCAGCTAAGATGTCTTATGTCTGAGCTGGAGATGGGATGAAGTCAGCATAATGGCGACAGAGCAGAAGTTGTTACCAAGACAATCTTGTGCCAGGGATAAATGGAAATGGGAAGGAAGGTTGTTTTGTTTTGATTTTTAAAAAAGTCTAATGGTCATCCTTACCATAAGGATTGCTCAAGACAGATAAAGTTGCAGTTCTAATTCTGCATTTTGTAGAAAAGTAGGGAATTTGTAAAAAAAAAGGGCCAATGATGAAAAGGTACTATATTTCAATGGAAAATGGAAGTGACTATCTCTAAGTGTCCCTATATTCTGGATTAATTCACTTTATTAGCTGGCAAGGAAAATGCTTATACTCTGGATTAATTCCAGAGTATAAACATTTTCCTTGCAAGCTAATAGTTTTGTGAATGACTTCCTAATTTACCAAGCAGTAGTACATGAGTTTTATGCCCCCTGGATGAGATAAGCACTGAAGCATTTGTGCACACACTTGGAAATATACACACCAACTTCACCCTTGAGTTGGAGATTTATCTGTGTTAACCCATTTGGAGGTTTATCTGTGTTTGGAGGTTTATCACATTTGCACTACTCAGGTGATCCTGAGGACACAGAAAAATCTCCAAGTGGCTTCAAAGACTCTCTAAAAGAATGGTAATGACCAGCTGACTACAAGAAATATAAATTCTTCTATTCCCGGCGATCCATTCAGATCTGAAAAGCTTCTTGGATGAGAAGTAAAAACAAAAAAGTCCAGTTGCCTCCTAAAAAGCACCTTTGAAAATAGGTCCTTCCACCAGTCTTGTATTAGCCCTCTAACTTCTCCGCTAACTCTGCTTCTGTTTCTTTCTCTTCCACACAGCAAAAGTTATTTCTCTGCATCAAGCCTCTCTGCCAAGCACTAAACTTTGAGGGGACCTTAAGTAAAATCCACAATTTGGTTAGTTATCAAACTTCAAAGCAATGACCCAAGAACATCAGGTGGTTGTCCATGGCAATTGTTTCAATTTCTCACATGCTCTCAGAGCAGTCATGGGTTTTTGTGGGAAATTTTAAGAATCAGTAAATGTAGATACCCGAGCATTATTTTAGTAATAGAGATCAATCCAATGTATAGTAGTTTGACAAGAAGAAAATGGAAGACTACAGTTAGTCCTTGACTGGTTCCTCCCAGTTCGAACCAGATTGCCCGAACCGTTAGCAACCCACTGGTGACGTGAAGATGGCGTCACAGATCTGATTCTGTCTGTACCAGTCTGTGTGCCGCCATCTTTTTTGGTTTTAAATTTTGAGTGATTTTTTTCATTGTATGGCTATTTATTTCATTTCATTTTATTTTATTTTATTTTATTTAATACATTTATAAGCCGCCCAACTCCTTTCGAACAATATAAAAACACTTTAAAACCCTATAAATAAAACAATCATTCAACAGACATTTATTTCTTCTAGTCTGGAGTTGGTTGGTCTTACTTAACTGCCTCAGGCCTGCCAGCAGAACCAGGTTTTTGCCTCATTTTGAAACTTTTCTGGCCAAAGTGATTAAGTGCTGCGAGAGCAATCATGGGCTTCCCAAGGTATGCCCATGTTACACCAACACTCCGCAGTCTGCATTGGTTGCCGATCAATTTCCGGTCACAATTCAAAGTGTTGGTTATGACCTATAAAGCCCTTCATGGCATCGGACCAGAATATCTCCGGGACTGCCTTCTGCCACACGAATCCCAGTGACCGATTAGATCACACAGAGTTGGCCTTCTCCGGGTCCCGTCGACTAAACAATGTCGTTTGGCGGGTCCCAAGGGAAGAGCCTTCTCTGTGGCGGCCCCCACCCTTTAGAACCAGCTCTCCCCTGAGATTAGAACTGCCCCCACCCTCCTTGCCTTTCGTAAACTCCTTAAAACCCACCTCTGCCATCAGGTATGGGGGGACTGAGATAACTTCCCCAGGCCTATATTGTTTATGAATGGTATGTTGTGTGCATGTTTTTTAAATTATGGGTTTTTAGTTTTCAATTATTAGATTTGTATTGTACATTGTTTTTCTATTACTGCTGTGACCTGCCCCGAGTCTACAGAGAAGGGCGGGATACAAATTTAATAAATAAATAAATAAATAAACAAACAAACAAACAAACAAACAAACAAGTGAATCGCTACAATTGTTAAGTTAGTCGCACTATTGTTAAGTAGATCTCGCTTCCCCATTGACTTTGTTTGTCAGAAGGTCGCAAAAGATAATCAAGTGATCCTGGGACATAGCAATTGTCATAAATATGATCATGTGAGTATAGATATGCTGCAATTATCATAAATATGAAGAACTTTTTCAGAGCAGTAGTAATTTCAAACAGTTACTAAAGAAAGTTACCTGTAATTGGTAGTTCCAGTTCAACTACAACCACCTTCTGCCCTATCCCTTTTCTGCCAATGCATCCTTTATCTACTTTGCAGTTCCTCATCTCTGAAGGCTACCAAACATGTGCTAGTAAACAGGCACATTTGAAAGAAGTGCTATTGCAGGGAATGGAATGAATTGATTTCGCAGAGCTTTGGTACACTGCATTACGGTAGAACTCTAGTGCCTTTCTTGTTTCCATAGGTCTGGTGAAGCTGGGCGTACACTGCATTACAGGGCAGAAAGTTGCCATTAAGATAGTGAACCGGGAAAAGCTTTCTGAGTCTGTACTGATGAAGGTAAGCAAGTCATATTTCTTGGGGTTATAGCAGGGGGTTTAGGGGTGGTTAAGGAAGATTGGAGAAGACAGAATATCTTGCATGCTATGATTTCTACACGTCTCATCTCTACCTCTCACCTGGCTTCCCGTGGGAAGGTGAACCCTAAGCAGAGATGCCTAATTGATTCACTCTCTGTATTAGTGCCCTGAAGGAAGTTGCCAGTCAATTTCTAGCCACTGGGATATTTGCAAAATTAATTGCAATCTCTCAACAAGTTGTCGTGTAAAGGAAGCAGCACAGAGTGATGTTACTGGGGTGGCATCTCCACTTGGTACTTAGAACAACTTCATAGCAACCCCTAGCTGTCATTGAAGTTATATTCATCCTATCCTCATTACCGCAATCCCATCAATTTGGCACAGCAATGGAGGGGATGACTATACAAAGTGTAACTGATGGGATTTGGGAATAAATGATGATATGCAGATGCCACGACTTTTAGGAGCTTGCATCCTACATTATAACTCAAGCACACACTAATGTCATTTGTGCAATAACTCATGACACTAACGTCCTTTGGGAATCTTCAAGGCTTTACTGTTGACATGGTGGCAGTAAGTTGTTAGTGGAGAAAAAGCAGTGGGATTTGTCATCATGTGCTGAAAATGTGTGTGTGCAATAGCGTGTGTGCATCTGCAACCATAATGCAATGCATGTACATCCTACCCCACACATATGCGCACAACCCTGTGCATGCATGTGTGGCTCCCCACACCTTACACATATCCCCTTCCCCCCCCCATTTCTGGCTTCCAGGTTGGTGCAGGAGGCTTTCAAGACACAAAATGGGGCACAGTGGCACCAGGCGTGCCCCATTATGGGCCTGGAAGGCCTCCTGCTTCAACCTGGAAGCCAAAACAGGGTGCAGGGCCATCGCGCAAGGCCCAGAACTGGAATGCAAGCACTTCCCCATGTATGATCCCCATCCCCCATGCATGCCCGCACATCAGGGTTGTTACCAGTGTTCCCTCTAATTTTTTTGGGGGATGGGCAGAAAAGAATAGTGTCTGAGCGGCAGTCCCTTCGGGACTGGGCGGCACAGAAATAATAATAAAATTTCCCTCTCAGCTTCTGGGCAGGTTTGGAAAACTCTGAGTTGATGATGATTTTTAAGTGAGCAATTGCTCACTGCTCAGCTTAGAGGGAACTATGGTTGTTACATCAGGTTACCCGTTCACACCGGTTCAGCTGAACTAGTAAAGGCGGCAGCGGGAGGCTCTACTCACCTCCCTGGACATCGTCAAAAATGCTCTGTGTATGCACAGAAAAGTTGTGCACGTGTGAAACATGTGTGTTTGGCTGCGTGCTCCTGTTCCCAAACTGGTAGCAAAGATAAATGAAACCCACTACACTACTGCTGCATACATCCCCTGCTTGTGCCCCACTCACCATGCATGCGTGGCAGAGACCTGAAGACCAACTGGCCAGCTGGAGGCGCACACACATGCACGGTGGAGCTGGGCTGGGGCAATGACTGGTGTGCTTGCAGAGAGGGCTCTGTGTGCCACTGTGGCCAGCATGCCATAGGTTTGCCATCATGGTGATAGACTCAAAGAAATGAAACTTTATTTTTATCTGTAGAGCATCTACGTGTCCTTCCAGCTTCAACTTAATCATAAGTCTTTTTTTTTTCAATTCAGAAATGGGTGGTTTAGAAATATGTAATATAAATAAATAAAAGAAAACACTTGTAGCTCAGGTTTTAGATTTTGGCAGTGATTTCTCTCCAAGCTTGTTTCCATTTAGTTTCTGAATCTTTCGTTACCGGACAAAATAACATCAGCAGCAGGATTTTCTTGTCCTGTTCATCATTCCTCAAGAAAATCCTGCTGCTGATGTTATTTAGTCTGGTAATAAAACTTTCAGAAATGAAATGGAAACAAGCTTTTAAAAAAAAAGAATAGAATAGAGTAGAATTCTTTCATTGGCCAAGTGTGATTGCACACGCAAGGAATTTGTCTTTGGTGCATATGCTCCCAGTGTACATAAAAGATACATTTGTCAAGAATCAGGAGGTACAACACTTAATGGTTGTCATAGGGGTCAAATAAACAATGGGGAAACAATTAATATTAATAAAAAACTTAAGGATACAAGCAACAAGTTACACTCAAACAGTCATAAGTGGGAGGAAATGGGTGATAGGAATGATGAGAAAAACCTAGTAGTTATAGTAGTGCAGACTTAGTAAATAGTTTGACAGTCTGGAGGGAATTATTTGTTTAGCAGAGTGATGGCGTTTGGGAAAAAAACTGTTCTTGGGTCTAATTATCTTGGTGTCCAGTGCTCTGTAGCAACGTTTTGAGGGTAGGAATTAAAATTGTTTATGTCCAGGATGTGAGGGGTCAGTAAATATTTTCACCGCCCTCTTTTTGACTTGTGCAGTATACAGGTCCTCAATGGAAGGCAGGTTGGCAGCAATTGTTTTTTCTGCAGTTCTGATTATCCTCTGAAGTCTGTGTCGGTCTTGTTGGGTTGCAGAACCAAACCAGACAGTTATGGAAGTGCAGATGACAGACTCAATGATTCCTCTGTAGAACTGTATCAGCAGCTCCTTGGGCAGTTTGAGCTTCCTGAGTTGGCATAGAAAGAATATTCTTTGTTGTGCTTTTTTGATGACGTTTTTACCTTTAGGTGACCATTTTAGGTCTTGAGATATAATAAAACCTAGAAATTTGAAGGTCTCTACTGTTGATACGATCTTGTCTAGTATTGTGAGAGGTGGAAGGATGGAAGGGTTTCTCCTAAAGTCTACCGCCATTTCTATGGTTTTGAGTGTGTTCAATTCTAGATTGTTCTGGTCACACCACGAGGCTAGTTGCTCAACCTCCCGTTTGTATGCGGTTTCATCATTGTCACGAATGAGACCAATCACTGTTGTATCGTCTGCAAACTTCAGTAGTTTAACAGGTGGATCATTTGAGATGCAGTCATTGGTGTATAGAGAGAAGAGAAGTGGTGAGAGTACACAGCCTTGGGGCTTCCCTGTGCTAATTGTAGAGGCATCTGATGTGATTTTTCCTACTTTCACCTGCTGCTTCCTGTCTGTCAGGAAGTTTGTGATCCACTTACAAGTGTTCAGGTACTGCTAGCTGATTTAGTTTGGTTAAGAGAATGTCTGGTATGATGGTGTTGAATGCTGAATTGAAGTCTACAAAAAGGACCCTACCGTAGGTCGTTGGAGATTCAAGATGTTGCAGGATGTATTGTAGAGCCATATTAACAGCATCATCTGTCGATCTCATTTGCTCAGTATGCAAATTGCAGAGGGTCTAACAGTGGATCTGTGATGGTTTTCCAGTGGGACATTACTAGCCTTTCAAAGGTTTTCATAACTACAGATATTAGAGCAACTTGGAGAACAACCACTGCCAAAATAAATTATAAAAAATTCCAGATGATCTTAGTGACTCCTTAATATAGCTACTGTATCTTTCGAACTATAAGATGTACCAGTGTATAAGACACACCGAGATTTTGTATAGGGTAAGTAAGAAAAAAAAAGTTTTTGTCCTCCGTGACTCCCCAGGAGCACTCTGCATACTCTGTTTTTGCAAAAAGGGGTCTGTTTTGCTGCAAAAATGGGACTCGGGGGCAGGGCTCTATTTGATATATAAAATGAATAAATATTTTCAACCTATTTTTTTGGGGGGGGAGGTGCTTCTTATACTCTGAAAAATACAGCAATTGTACCCTAAATATTCCTCTTTGTGCAGTTCAGTCTTCAACCATCTTTCACAATTAAAAAAAAAAAGAATAGGAAAAAAGAGAAGTGGTTTAGCACAACAATTTGTTATTGGGAAAAGGAAAAATAATAAGGCAACAAAGCATTAAAACAGTAGCTAATTAAAAGTTTTGCCCAGTGCATAGCTCTGATGAAGATATTTGGTTACATGATTAGGTGAGTATAGCGTTAGCATCCTTGAAAATAATAAACATAAAATGTTTCTGTGTGGTTCTCATATTTTTAAATGACTGGGTGCAATTCCTTTCCCTTCCCTTCCCTTCCCCTATCCCCACATTTCCCCCCCAAACCTATGTTTGTGGCATGGTGCTCTATGAAGCTTATGGATGAATCTCCATATCTCATACATTTGAATAAGATTAAATACGCTAAGACTACATAACCCAACACCTAGTTTCTTTATTATAATAACTGTTTATGAGATATTCATGATTACCTGTGTCACAGCTATTCACTATTCATACGGAAAATGTTAGCTATCTGTTGTTGATTACACTAGAATTTCCCCCTCCCGGTGATGGGGTTTAGATTGATTTCCAGATGAATTTCTAATCCTAAATGATGCAATCAAGACCACTACCTGATCCAGCATGCTACAATATCCCTGCTTGATTAAAAGACTCCTCCAGGGAATAGGCAATTTGCATGCATAAATTGCTTCCTTTTCTTTCCTGTTTGTTTGTTTATCAAATTTATACAGCCACCCATACCACAAAGTGACTCTGGAGGGTGTAATACAAATCTAAAAGGTTTATTAAGAAATATCAGACTATCATTATTGTAATAATTACTAAAAACATCAAAAAAGGCTGTAAAAAATCAAACTAACAATGAAGGAAGAGTAGGTGGAGAGGTGGCAATATTGGTCTAGCATGAAGGACCCAGAGATTGTAAGGGAAACCTTGTTTATGCAATCGTTTTCCAAACCTCAAATTTATTTATTTATTTATTTATTTATTTATTTATTTATTTATTTATCTATCAAATTTATATAGCTGCTCATCGTATTCAAAGTGACTCTGGGTAGCATGCAAAATTTAAAAATTAACATATAAAAACAGTGAATTTGTTTATTCTCTGCCTGCCTGCCTGCCTGCCTGCATGTCTATCTTTGAAATCTATGTATGTATGTATGTATGTATGTATGTATCTATCTATCTATCTATCTATCTATCTATCTATCTATCTATCTATCTATCGATCGATCGATCGATCGATCGATCGATCGATCGATCTATCTATCTATCTATCTATCTATCTATCTATCTATCTATCTACCTACCTACCTACCTACCTACCTACCTACCTATCTATCTTCTATCATAAGGGTGTCAGCTCAAGGTCTGGGGGCCGGATCCGACCTGTCCTCAGGGCCACCAAAGGACTAGTCCACGGTGCTTCTGCCAATGAAAAAAGGCTCCCATGCTCTGTTTTCAGCTGCCAG
Organism: Erythrolamprus reginae; assembly: GCF_031021105.1. Taxonomy (NCBI): domain Eukaryota; kingdom Metazoa; phylum Chordata; class Lepidosauria; order Squamata; family Dipsadidae; genus Erythrolamprus; species Erythrolamprus reginae. Next base: position 130,549,407 of record NC_091963.1, read on the forward strand.
GGCCTCCTGCAAACCTTTGCCAGTGAAAATAGAGCTGAGGAGGGCTGCACACAGTGCTCCTGAGCTCCATTTTCACTGGTAGAGGGTGGCAGGGGGCCACGGCAGTCGAAAACAGAGCTCAGGAGCCTGTTTTCACTGGCAGAACACTTGGGAAATCACAGGTGCTCCCAACATGATTTATGTCAAACTGCCTCCCCCCCCAAATCAAACACAACCCTCATACAGTGCTCAATGAAATAGAGTTTGACACTTCTGATTTATCACATCTTGGACATAAACTGTTTCAACTTCTCCCCTCAGAAAGCCACTCTAGGGCATTGCATGCCAAAACAACTAGGCCATTATTCTGATAAACACCTAGCCCTAACCCCCACAGCCAGTAGCAGGTTGCAGCCGGTATGGCCCAATACGGCATCCCAGTAGCAAAAATGACCAGCTGACCAGCGGGCAGGCGGACACGTCAGTGCGAAATTCGACTTCTGCACATGCACGAGTGAGATTTCAGTGTTTTTCACTGAATTTTTTTGCTTCCGTGCATGTGCAGAAGCAAAATTCCGCACCGCTGTGCATACCTGCCAGACATATGCACGTTCATGCTGGTCACCAGTAGCGATCTGGTAGTGCCAGTGAAGAGAAAGCTCCGCCTGCCCACAGCACAGTCTTACACCTAAGAATAACTAACCATATAGTAGGACCACATTACTATTATCCTTCTCATCTTTCCCATTACCTACTTCTACTGGCATATTATAACTATCACTTTATTGGTTATATCTTATGATTTATGATTGTATCTTATAATTTATCACTTTCTTGCTTATATGTTTATTGAGAGCTTATGCACTGGAGACAAATTCCTTGTGTATCCAATCACACTTGGACAATAAATAATCTCTTCTCTTCTTCTCTTCCCCAACGGGCAAACTAGAAGTTCAGAAAACGCACTTCTGGTTTGCCTGTTGTGCTGTTGTTTGCACTCCAGAGAGTTCTGGGAAGCTTCCTGAACCCCGGAGTGTAAAAAACAGCCCAATAGACAAACCAGAAGTTCGGAAAACGCTCTTCCGGTTTGCCCACTGTGCTGTTTTTTACACTCCGGGGTTTTAGGAAGCTTCCCTGAACTCTCCGGAGTGTGAAAAATAGCACAAAGAGAAAACTGGAAGAGCATTTTCCAAACTTCTGGTTTCCCTGTATGGCCGTTTTTTCACAATCCCTGGCTTCAGTGAGGCCTGTGTGCATGCGCGAGATGGGGATTTTGCACTTGCAGAGGGTCAGCACAGGGACGGTGCGCATGCACAGGGGGAGGGAAGGGGTGTGGGCACGTGCACACATGCTAGCTCACCCACACATTCCCTTTTAGCATGCAAACCAAAAAAAGTTAACCATTACTGGTATAGGATTTCTTACTTGAGTAGGGGGTTGCATTAGAAGACCTCCAAGGTCCTTTCCAACTATTCTATTCTATTCTTTTCCATTCCATTCCATTCTATTCTATTCCAGATTATTATTATTATTATTATTATTATTATTATTATTATTATTATTATTATGTCAATACAACACAGCGAACGAGATCACTATGCTGGATTTCGTATTTCATCACCAGTCGGTTTCATGAATGCATTACTTGGCAGGACAACACAGGAAAAGACCAGGGAAAGGAGAAAAAAAAGAACTGGTATATGAAGAAAATAGCAAAATAATATATTAAGGAGTAAGAGATGTGAATATGAGTTGATGGGGGAAACCTCATTGTATTCCACCATTTCTTTGATATTTGTGAAACCCTTGTCCTCAGCGAGTTCTCCCATGGCAAGTTAGTCATGGCAAGTTGTTCCATGATTAGTTGGCCCCGACTAGTTGGCCATAGTGACCTAGCTGTGACCAGTTGGCTGTGGCCAGTTGATCATGGCTGTGACTAGTTGGTTGTGGCTAGTTGGCCTTGTCAGCTGGCCGTGGCTGGTTGATTATGGTATACCTGCTGTGACTAGTTGGCCATCTAGTTAGTTGTGGTGAGCTGGCTGTGGCTAGTTGGCTGTGGCTAGTTAGTAAGTGTATATGTTGTTTCATATGTTGTAAGCTGCCCCGAGTCTTCGGAGAGGGGTGGCATATAAACCAATTAATAAATAATAAATGTGAGCTGGCTGTGATTAGTTGGCTGTGGCCAGTTGGTTGTGGTGAGGTAGCCATGGCCAGTTAGCCGCGTCAAATTGCCATAGACCCATTAATACTTTATCTCTTTTTCCTTCCATTGCAGGTGGAACGGGAAATTGCCATTCTGAAGCTGATTGAACACCCTCACGTACTCAAACTTCATGATGTCTACGAGAACAAAAAATACTTGTAGGTATTTATTAGCAGATAGCCTCCCACTTGCAAATGGGGCCCTGGATACACACCCACCAAAGTGCAAAACAGGTAGTCTTTGACTTACAACAGTTCATTTTTTTCAATGGCACTGAAAAAAGTGACATCTGACTATTTTTCATATTTATGACCATTGTAGCATCCCCATGCTCACATGATCAAAATCAGATACTTAACCCTGACTCATATTTATGAAGGTTGCAGCGTCCTGAGATCACACAATCACATTTTGCGCACCTTTGACAAGCAAAATCAGCGAGGAACCTGGATTCACTTAATAACCATGACAATAACTTAACAACTGCAGTGATTCACTTAGCAACTATGTCAAGAGAGGTTGTAAAATAGGGCAAAGCTCATTTAACAACTGTCCTACTTAGCAACAAAATGTTTTTGGTTCAATTGTAATCGTAAATCAAAGACTACCTGTAGTTCTTTCTACAAATTAGTCACATTCCAACCTGGATTATTATATTCTCTTTCATTGGATTTGCTTGCTAAGGATTCAACATCCAGGAGAAATGTGGGGCTTTTTTCCCAGTCATATACGTAGCTATAGCGATTACAACTCCAGATTTACAAAAAATATGAATTGAAACATAAATATAATAACATACAGACTGACATCTATTAATACATAGCATGAACAATGTTAAAATTGTAGTTTGAGTAGTTTAAAATTATTGCAGATAATTGCCAAAAGCTACCAATTAATATGAAATAGGTCTGGATTACTGCAATGTGTAAAGTCATTAAACCACCCATCTCCCCCAATTACCATGGTTCAATGCCCCTCTCATGTTCTTAACCACAATGTTGACTGCAACAAACTTACATGAGATTCCACAGGTCTTATTCTACCTTCTCAAAACCTTTTTCTTGAAGTTTGATGGCCTTATGCCAGATAAAGAAGAGCAGGATTGGCCATTGAGGGTTGCTGCAACATTTGCCGTGGGATAATATCATTTCCATACTTGCAACAGAATAGTTTTAGCGGGCTGAGAAGAAAGGGTGAAGCATCCTTGGCTCTATGAGCAAAAAGGAACAGCTTGACATTCAAGAAGAAGAGGCAGAAGGCTCCCCTCACAGCTGGCCATCAGCTTAACGTCTGTTGTCTGAGGCAATGACTTCATCCATCCAAAGAAAGGGCTAGTTTTGGTACTTCTTCTTGAAGGCAGACCAAGTTAAAATGTAATAAACAATAGCCCAAGGCATGTGGGTTTATGGAACTGTTCTGAAGAGGATTCTTAAGGCTTTGGTTTTGGTTTTTTTCCATCCATCCCAAAGCATTTACCAATCCAATTACACCCTTTATTCTCAACAGATTGAGGCAACCCTCCACCCTCATCCTCGAATTTATACGTGGCATTCTTTGAATGGGGAGGGAGAGGGGATAGCAGAAGACAGGAAATAACCATTTCCTCCAATTTTGCTAAAGTAATTGAAATTCAAAAGCTTGGTTTCTGGAAAGGTGCAGGACCAATAAAAAAGAAAGGAGTTGTGTTCCCATCTGCTTCTGAAATTCCTGGCACAAAGTGATGGTTTCCTAGGTGGAAGATATTTGTATTTCTCTTGGGTGTGAATGCTGCCAGAATGGCAGAGCCGGTGTGTATGTGAGTGTGTGTGTGAGAGAGAGGGAGGGTGAGAGGGAGAGAGAGAAAGAGAGAGAGAGAGAAATTGCAGGATAACTGTCCAACACACCAGGCGGTGCCAGACCAGTGGCATTCTCTACATATAAGCTTTCTTTGTCATCCTCTTCTGAATCAATGGGAGGAGATATAAAGAGAGAGACAAAGGCATAGGATAAAGAGAATGCATGAAAAAAGTATGTATATTAGGGTTAAAATTGGGGAAGGGTATTATTAAACCTCTGAGTAATTTTCCAGTTTTCAGTGTAAGTCATGTAGCTTATCTTTGCTCAGTCTGATTGCTGGGTGCACTGGTTGGAGATAATAAAAGGTGCAGTTTATCACAACCAATGGTTTTCAAAGCTATGCTAGAGTCTTTTTAATATATTGTTATTAAAATAAACATTTATTTATTTTATTCATTAAATTTCTGCCAAATCATATTGAAAACACCACATTTCAGGTTCGACTTTGATACTAAATTTAATCCTTGAAAATTCTCTGTTAATCATAACACTCACAATTTATTTACTCTACTGGAAGTTTAATTGACTTTAATGAGAGTGATTCCCTTGTAAATGCTGGTATCGTGATGTGTCCATCTTTGAAATTCAGTCCCATCAACCCTGCAAAATTTAAAATTAACTTTCAAATTAAACATGCCTATACTTACAGTGTTCCAACTGAGGAACAGACTACTGTCCCAATGGAAAGCTCTTTCTTATCAAAACCAGCACATACCTTTATGTCAAAATGCCAAGTTTAGAGTAATCCTGGACTTATGACCAATTATTTCATAACTGTTTAATAACAGAGAATTCAAAAAATGGAAATATGGCCTTGTTTTGAAGTTCTGATGTCCACACACATATCTCTTCCGCTCCACCCACAGTAAAATGGCTGCATTTAGAAATGTTCGCAGGGCCTTATGGTCACATTAATATACTTGTGGTTTCGTAGTGATCTCAAATGGATTTTTTTTTCAAAAAACAAGGTTTGCCTGGTGCTCTAGTTGCGGGCCTATTTTGTCAGAGAGTCTCTTCTCACAGTCACTCATGCCGTCATCACCTTTAGGCTCGATTATTGCAATGCATTCTACTTGGGGCTACCATTGAAGAACGTTTGGAGGCTTCAGTTAATCCAGCATACAGCCGCAAGAGCCATGTTGGGCGTACCTAGGTATTCCCACATCAGTCCAGCACTCCATGAGCTGTCACTCAGTCCCCGAATGTAATTCAAGGCATTATTACCTATAAATCCCTACATGGTTTAGAACCAAATTATTTATGGGACTGTCTTCTGCCTCACATGTCCCAGCAACCAGTTAGGCAGCACAGAGTCAGCCTTCTCTGGGTACCATCGCCAAACAATGCTGACTGGCAGGTTCGTGGGGGAGAGCCTTCTCTGTTGCGGCCCCAGTCCTCTGGAACCAACTCCCCCCAGAAATTTGTAGTGCCCCCACTCTCTTCAATTTTCAGAAGGCATTAAAAACACATTTACGTCGGCAGTCCTGGAGACCACGAGTGATAGTTTCTCTCCAGCCATTAGTATGAATGAGGAATGATTGATTGTTTTTACATTGGGTTTTATCTATTTTTTTCTAATGTTTAAATTATATTCTATTTTTATTGTGTCTATTTTTACCCTTGTAAGCCGCCCTGAGTCCACAAGGAGAAGGGCATCCTGTAATTCTAATAAATAAAAATATTTTGTTTCTCATTCTTTCTATTCCATCCTCTCCCCTCCCCACTGTCTTGGATGAGAAACAGAATGTTTTGTTCCGCTTCCTCCAGGAAAAAACAGTCCAGGTCAGTGGTGGGTTGCTGCCAGTTCGGACTTTAGAACTGGTAGTGGAAGTTTAATGCTGCTCAACAAACTGACAGCGATGATCAGCGATCCATGCTCCTGAACCAGTTCTTTAGTCGCCACAGCTCAGGGTGGGCTACTGCCCAGACAGGGGGGAACTCAGTGGGGTAGTGAAAATGGAGCTCTACCCCAGAGCACCCAATTTGCACTGGAAGATGTTGAAAGAAAATAAGCCACGCCCACAGTGTGGGAGTAAACATTTTGGTAGCCCTTCACTGCCACAGTTTGAAAAAATCCTTCTGTGCGTGCGGAAAGGGTTCTGTGTATGCAGAGAGGGCCATTTCTGGGTATTTTGCGTCATCCTAAAATTCAATATAATACAATCTTCAGAGTCTTCGGAGAGGGGCGGCATTGAAATCTAATTAATAATAATAATAATAATAATTATTATTATTATTATTATTATTATTATTATTATTATTATTATTAATCACTAACTGCTGAACCCAACACCACTACAATCCCAAACTTCAGAAAAGCGGACTTTAACAAGCTCAGAGACAACCTGGAACATATGCCCTGAAAGGAAATTCTAATGGGTAAATCCACACAGGAAGCCTGGGAAGCCCTCAATAACACAATCATACATGTCCAACACAATACAATCCCTATGAAAAAGAAAAACAGAAAAACTAAAAAGAAACCAGCATGGCTAAACAAAGACCTCACAGACAAGAAAAAAAAACCAAATACAAAAATTGGAAAGGACAGATAACCAAGGCGGAATTTCAACAAACAGGAAGAATCTGCAAGCAAAAAATAAGAATAGCAAAGGCCCAACGTGAACAATACCTAGCAATGAAAGTCAATGACAACCAAAAAATCTTCTTCCAGCACATAAACAACAAGAAGAAAATCAAGGAAACAGTCACTACACTAAAAAATAAAGACGGTAAAGAAATCACAGACAACAGAGATAAAGCACAGCTGCTCAGCGCCTATTTTGCATCAGTCTTCACACAAAAAGGAACCACCAACCAACCAACCTGCAACTCAACTTCAATAAACAGCCCTGGAACTGAACTCAACATAAATAAAAACACAATAAGGGACCACTTGTGGGAGCTCAACAAGTGCAAATCACCAGATGGACTACACCCCAGAGTCCTAAAAGAATTGGCAGACACCATCGTGGAACAACTTCTCCTCATCTACCAATCTCCTCATCTACCAATCTCCTCATCTACCAATGGACCACAGAAGATCTACCGGAAGACTGGAAATGAGCTGATGTAGTCCACATCCACAAAAAAAGTAAAAAGACTGACACAGGTAACTACAAACCAATCAGCCTGACCTCTATACCTGGAAAAATACCGGAGAAAATAATCAAAAAACAACTTTGCCACTACCTAGAAACAAACAAGATAATATCGAACAGCCAACATAGGGTTGTCAGAAACAAATAATGTCAAATCATATCATTCTTCAACACCATAACCAAACCAACCAGACCAACACAATGTAGTTGACCTCATATATTTGGACTTCAGCAAAGCTTTTGATAAAGTAGATTACAATCTCCTAATCCACAAATTCGGGGGGGAAATGGGGTAGACTACAACACATGCAGATGGATGGCTGACCAACCACACCCAACGAGTTGCCCTCAACGGCTCCAAATCTACATAGAAGAAGGTAGGCAGTGGGGTACCACAGGGTTCTGTCCTGGGCCCTCTGCTCTTCAACATTTTCATCAATAACCTAGATGGGGGAATAGAGGGGGAACTAATCAAATTTGCAGATGACACCAAGATGCTGGGGATAGCCAACACCCTAGAGCAGTGTTTTTCAACCAATGTGCCATGGCACACTAGAGTGCCGTGAGACATGGTCAGATGTGCCATGGGGAAATTAAACATGGGTGCCCAAACTACCATTTCTGCCAGGATATCCCTTTTGTGTTCATTGAAACAGGCCCAGGTTTCACACTAAGTGAGTATAAATACATTTAGAAACTATATTATTAACTATATGTATAATATGTACTGTGTTAGAGTGTCATTTTGTGTCATTTTGGTTGGTGGTGTGCCCCAGGATTTTGTAAATGTAAAAAATGTGCCGCGGCTCAAAAAGGTTGAAAATCACTGCCCTAGAGGATAGGCTCAAAATACAAAAAGACCTAGATAGATTAACACTATGGGCCCAAACTAACAAAATTATGTTCAACGTCGAGAAGAGTAAAGTCCTTCACCTAGATTAAAAAAAAAACCCTAGACATGCATACAGTCTGGGAGGAACCCTACTTAGCAGTAGTGACTGTGAAAGAGATCTCAGAGTCTTGGTGGATAATCAACTAAATATGAGCCAGCAATGTGCAACAGTGGCTAAAAAGGCCAACACAATCCTAAACTGCATCATCAGGGGAATACACTCCAAGACCAGGGAAGTATTAACACCATTCTATAATGCCCTGGTCAGACCACATCTGGAGTACTGCATTCAGTTCTGGTCACCACACTTCAAAAGAGACGTAGAAACTCTGGAGAAGGTGCAGAAAAGAGCAACCAAAATGATTAGGAGACTAGAAACCAAGACTAATGAAGAGAGATTGATGGAACTGGGCATGGATAGCCTAGAGAAAAGAAGGGCCAAAAGAAGGAGATTGGATTGTCATTTGGCTGGGGTGCTGAAGGATTTCCTGCTTAAGCAGGGGGTTGGACCTGATGACCTGCAAGGTCCCTTTAAACTCTAATAAATAAGTAAGTAAGTAAGTAAGTAAGTAAGTAAGTAAGTAAGTAAGTAAGTAAGTAAGTAAGTAAGTAAGTAAGTAAGTAAGTAAGTAAGTAAGTTGTAAAATCAGATCCACTCATGTTTTATGTCCTTTGTGATTTATGACTGAAATTGTGGGCTCAATTATGCCCATAAATCGAGGACTACCTGTGTTTGGCTGTCCCTGCAAGAAACTGAGTCCTTCGGCAGTGGGCGGCATATAAATCAAATCAAAACAAAACAAACAAACATTTTTTGGGAAGCCAAAGCCAGACTCTTTTCAGTCAGAGCACACCCAGCTGCCACCCAGCCACTCATGTTCCACTAATTGTACACAATATTTATTAAACAGAAGTCTTTCCTATAAAAAATGTAGTTCCTGGCTTGAATGAGATCTGCTTGTTCTCTGTTTGAGGCTGTGTAGCAGTTGGTGATTCAATCATAGGGAGGCAATATAAAATATTTTGAATTCTTCATCCTCCCCCCCTCCCGCCCCCTTTCTCTTTCTTTTCTTAACTCTCGAAATCAAAGTGTTACATCTCCCTTTCTCGCTTTCATTTTCTTTGCAAAGAAAATGGTTTTGCCTTGGTTTGAATGGATTCTGAGTTTGCTCCCATGGTGGTCTGATAGATTTTCAATTTCTTTTTAATTCTTGTCCTTGCTTCTTGGTCATGCTGTCTCTGGACTTCTAATATGTTAGGTACCTCGTCTTGGAACACGTCTCAGGAGGTGAACTTTTCGATTACTTGGTGAAGAAAGGCCGTCTGACCCCCAAGGAAGCCAGGAAGTTTTTCCGACAAATTGTCTCAGCTTTGGATTTCTGCCACAGCTATTCTATATGGTAAGCTGACTGTTGGGTTATTATGAGCTGTTACAATATCTTGTTTTGTTCCTGCAGGAAGAGAAAGAAAAACATTTTTCTTTGGGGTTTATTTTTCTCTATTGTCTTGTGGTCCGTTACCCACTCTTTATTATTTGTGTTCTATTGATTTTTTTAATAGTGTCTCTAGTTTTTATGCTGCCGGCTACTTTGAATTATCATTGATAAAGAAAATCAATACTTGTTATAGTAATTATTGTTTCTTCTCCCCTTCCTGGATCTTATTGATAATTGAAATGCCAATTTACTCTTTATTAAAGTCCATGTTTCCCTAGTTCATCAGATGATCACTGGTTTCCTCAACTTTTGATCACAGCGTGATATGTAAATATTTGGAATGGATGCTTTTTTCCCCCCAAAATGTAATACCTAACAAATGCAGTGGTTTTTAGACTTTCACAGTTTATCCAGTCAAAGTTATGAAGATTTCATTACCATTTCAATAACTTATCCTACATTCCATTTATCACTTCTTGCCAGGCTCCCTAGAACTAAGAATGACACATTGAGTTACTTATGAGTATTTTCCTTTATTGTTCTTCATCCATAGGCAGAAGTCTTGCCAAACAAAAGCAACTAGTTGCATCACTATAGATATACAGATAATCTCTGGATTAAGAGCATTCATTTAGAGCCCATTCGAAGTTACGAGATAAGCATCTTCTAGTGTTTATGATCAAGTCCCAAAATTATGAATGTTGCCGTCCCACAACAGTTGTTCCCATTACCAATCACTGCAGGTCTGCAACAGTCCCCCTATTCCCCCTTCCCCAGCTCCCCACAACTTCTTCCCTCTCTCATCCTGCCATTTAGGAATCACTTATCTTACAAGAGCTGTCTCTCTCTTTCTGCCCTGGTCATTTTGCTTTTGAGGGAGAATTGATGGAAGCTCCTGGGTGCCGTAATATTGCTCGAGTCTTCTTGATAGTCCCACAGTTCTATATTCCCTCCTGGCCAGAGGTGGGTTTCTATTGGTTCTAACCAGTTCTTTAGAACCATTAGTAGTTCAGCGATGATGTCATGGAGTCAGTTCTGTCGGTGTCTCTGTGGGCACCGCCATCTTGGATTTTACTTTTGCGCATGCAGAGAAGCTACTTTTTAATTGTTGAGGGTGCCTGCACGTGTGCATGCATGAAGCACACGCACGTGTATGGCGTGACCCTGAGCAAACCAGCAGCAAAAGGATCTAGAACCCATCCCTACTCCTTGCTGAATTCGATCCCACTTGTTTGGTGTAGGCCTCTATGTAAGCTTTGAAGTCGCCTCCATTCCTGGCTTCATTTAACTTGATATGTATAATTTAACTCTGTTTTTAAAATAATTTATATTGACTCTTTGTGGCTTTGTAAAAGCATATCTCTGAACTTTGGGTTATACATTGTTTTGAATTTATGAATAAATAGTTGGAAATAATATGTCTACGGAGAGGGGCGGCATACAAATTTAATAAATAAATAAATTTAATAAATAAATTAGCATCTGAGAAAAATATTTTCCAAACCAATAAATTTGGTAAAAATCACAGTTTTACTTTGCAGCTTCATTGAGGAGGAAGACTAGATGAGCTAATTTGGCACTCTTGGGATTAATACTTCCAGAAGTCGTTAATCCAAATACATCAGGCTACACTGCTTATTCTATACAGTACATAGAGAAGCCTGTTGACTTTTGATTCTCCCTCCAAAATTAGCAATCTAGTGAAATATCTGATGTATCTAGAATATGTTGCCAAGCGAACAGCCTTTGACTGTGTCCATATGGTATTTTAATGTAAGGCTACCAAATCTGAATTGCAAGACTCTTGACCAACCACTCTTTCTACTATTTAATATTGTTTAATATTGTAATATTAGATGAATCTGGTAGCCTAATCCAAACTCATGGTTTTCTTCCCCATGGTTTTCTAAATTTACCAAATTTTATTGTATCATGCGGCATAATAAACCATTATCATAAATTATAATACAGATTTGCATGATTCATTAGGATAAAGTGAGTTCATTACTTGTCAGCATTATGCAAACAATATCTTATTCCTCTGGGCTCAAATAATGCTAAAGATCTTGAGAATGGTTGAGGCCCTTGAGTCGCAATAGATTTCATAATTGCGAAGCCGCAAGTCATACAATATTCAGTAAAGTACTTGAATATCACTTAAGCAAGCAAAATAATCCTTAATCTGTTCTTTAGCACTGCTTAAAGAGTGTGTATGTGTGTAGGGGGGAATCTCATCACCAGCTCATGGCTGACACAGCCTTCCATCCTTCCGAGGTGGGTAAAATGAGGACCCAGATTGTTGGGGGCAATATGCTAATTCTGTAAACCACTTAGAGAGGGCTGTAAAAGCACCACAAAACGGTATAGAAGTCTAAATGCTATTGCTATAATAATACTGATCTAATACCTCCCACTGGGTTGAGATCCATTCATTTAATAATTTCAAGGGATTTAATAGTACAATTTCTCATATATTCGTGTATGTGCATGTGCACGAGCTCTGCCACTGATCAATCTCCATGGGTTTTGTTTGGACCCTGTCAGCCACCGAGACTTGAAACCTGAGAATTTATTGCTGGATGAGAAGAACAACATTCGGATTGCAGATTTCGGCATGGCCTCCCTGCAGGTCGGAGATAGCCTGCTGGAAACAAGTTGTGGGTGAGCCTTCTTCACAACGGAGTCATGCTGGCCTGTGAAGCTAAGGGAAATGGGAGGAAGTCAGCCACATGGCTCCTTGCATGGGTTGATTCACACATTATTTCAGGAATACCAATGTGTCCAATGCAGTGGACATATAAAAAGTGAAATGGGAAGGAAATATATACCTGGGAACCTAGGTAAGCTGTTCCTTGCATTTTAGATGGAAATGCTGTCACATTTTACTATTGTCATTGAAATGTAAGTGAATCAGAAATATCTGCTCTTACTTAATATTTGAAATGTAAATTACTCTTTTGCTTGCAAGTATAGAAACAAATTCATCAAAGATCTGCCACAGAAAAAGTTTTCCATCGATGAACATATAAATCATGTATTCTTGGATGTGGAAACTCTTTGCAGAACATTCTGCCATTCAACCCCAAATTTATGGTCTTAAAACATACACAGGGGATGAGATTCAGCCAACATATGTAGACAAACTGCACTAATCTTGGCACCTTTGCGCAATCATGGTGCTTTTTTCTTAAAATGAATGACATCTGTTAAGGAAGTTGATTCCGTAGTGCCAGAATCCCTACCAAGATTTTTCCTTCCTCACAACTATAAATTCCTTTAAAAAAGTCATTCCTACAATTACTAATTGTGTAAATGTCAAGTTTAGCTTGGTCTTCAGATTTCTGGGCCAGGAGATAGGGATTTTATTTGATGGCTGTCCTCAAAGAAGGGATATATTTGTTTCTTGTGGGAAGGAAGTAAAGATTCTACCACTGCTAGAGATGTGGAGATATTGCTGAAAAAGCCACTCATATTAGATGTGAATGGCCTAAAAGGATCCCATGGATTCAGCTGCAATTCTGAGTAATTCCCATCTAGCAGGATAATTGGCCACTCCAGAATTGACTCGAGGATCCGAAGTAAGCCTTGTCCTGCCATCCAAAACCCCACCAAACATGTAATAGTCAAGGATTCTCCAACCAATGTTACACTAGGGAGGGGTGGTATATTTCATAAACTCCTAACATGCTTGTTGAACCCATGGCCCTGTGGGTTAGCTTTCTTTGGCGTTTCACTCTTCCTATCTCTCTGTCTTTCTCTTTCTTTTCTGCCCCCAATGCTGGGCTGCAGTTCTCCTCACTATGCATGTCCAGAGGTGATCAAGGTAAGGATACAGGCCTAGTGCCCTCCCCTACTCTTTGTTAGTATCTGATTTCCCCCCTCCCATCCAATAGATAAGGATAAAGAAGTCCCTCAAAATACGCTTTATCCTGCTTCAATTGGTCTTTCAATTGGAACAATTATATATTATGTACTTGTAGCCACCCATCTAGAACTACAACTCCCAGCATTCATCCTTCACCATTGGGACCACTGGGGTTTGTAAGTTAAAACATCCCGAAGGCCACTCCAGATTGTAAAGATGAACACATCTATGTTTTACAGCATTACACAATATTTCAGACAATTCAAACAGATATTTTACATTATAAATAACATTAACTGGTTTAAATCAAAATTGTACTCCAGAACAAACATCAAAGGTAGTAATGAAATCTTATTAAAGTTATATATGTAGCCCTTGACTTGTGATCATAATTGAGCCTGAAATTATGGTCATACTAGTCATTAAGCAGGTCACCATATAATCATGCCTGATTTTACAACTCTTTTATTGCAGTGGTTGTTAAATGAATACATTGCCCACAATGGGCCTTTTTTGTTCAAACCAGAAGTAAACACCACTTTCTGTCAAAAACCATTGTAAATTTATGTGGGACACTGCAAAGACTGTAAATGGAGGCCGGTTGCCAAGTGCCCACAATGTGACCACATGACTATGGGGGGGGGGAGCTGTCAGAACTTTCAATCCATCAAAAATTTAACCTATCATAAATCAAGCACTACTCGTGATTCATTTTTTTAGTTGTTATAATGAACCTATACATATATGCATGCACTTTCATGCACCATGTATATATACATTTCCAGTCTCATAAAAAATCTGATCCAGAAGATTTAAGATGCTGATTTCCTTCTCCCAGCTAATAAGAATATTTTGAAGTTAGAGGAAATAAACTCTATACCAGTGATGGTGAATCTTTTTTTGTTCATGTGCCAAAGGGAGTGTGCGTGCGCCACCGCACACGTACATGTTCACAACAATTCCTTCCCCCACATACACATGCACACTCCCATGCACTGCCCCTGCGCATGTACACAACACCCTTCAGTCCCCATGCTTCACTGAAGCCTGGGACAGTGAAAAAATAGCCAAATGGGGAAACCGGAAGTTTGGAGAAACGGACTTCTGGTTTGCCTGTTGTGCTGTTTTTTGCACTCTGGGGCTCCGGGAAGCTTCCCTGAAGCCTCTGGAGTGCGAAAAGCAGAACAACAGGCAAGCTGGAAGTCCGTTTTTCCAATCTTCCAGTTTGCCGTTGGCCGGTTTTTCGCACTCTTCAGGGAAATTTCCCTGAAGCCTCCGGAGGGTGGAACAGCCATACCCAAGGCTGAAAATCAGCTGGCCGAAGCATGTGTGTGTGCTGGAGCTGATATAGGGCAATGCCTCACATGCCCTCCAATATGGCTCCGCATGCCACCTGTACATTCTAAAGAACAGAGATCTTCAAACTTGGCAACTTTAAGACTCGTGCACTTTAACTCCCAGAATTCTTCAACCAGTATAGCTAGCTGGAGAATTCTGGGAATTGAAGTCCACAAGTCTTAAAGTTGCCAAGTTTGGGGACCCCTGCCAATCAAGAACATTGCTGGGGATCTCAATTCTCTGTTCGAGTTTGTGTGACTGTTTATGTATGGGCTGAAGCTTTGATTCTTCTGGGCAAGGGCATTATTCTAATTTTTTAAAATAAAAAGTACTAGAAAATCCAATCACAGGAAATCAGAGGAAAAGAAATCTCCATGACCACCTGGATTTCCAAGGAATGTCAACCGAATATATGGTGATGAGATTTTGCAAACTCTCAATCAGAAACTGAACTTTCCCCTGAGTATTTGGAAGTCTCTTTCCGTTATCTCTCTTCTCTAATGGAACACATTGAAGACCGGCTATCATTATTGTGGATTTTTTTAAAAAAAATCATAATATACCCCAGTAATGGGTATCCCCTTTGCAGTGACTCGTAATGTTAGGAAAAACTTCACTCCAAATTTCTTATTTTTTATTGATTCCTGAAATCTTCTCCCTCCCCAAACCAATTATCAAGCTTGCGATCTCTGCTTCTTGTTCTGTAGGGAGAGAAGTATGATGGACGTCGTGCGGACATGTGGAGTTGTGGTGTCATCCTCTTCGCCCTCCTGGTGGTACGTTTGTCCCCAAAATCCTGGCAGAGAGCATTTAATCCCCCATTTAGTTCTACTGTCTTCTGCCCAATGGATCAGTGGTGGGTGGCTATCAGTATGCCTCGGAGCTCCGTTCCGGTAGCGGCCACCAGATTGCGCAATTTGCACGCAAGCACTCTGTTGCTGTCTTCGCTGGTCTGTTGGGCAGCACCATCTTTTTTCCTGAATTTTTGGGCCTTTTTTGCTTCCAGTGCATGTGCAAAAACAAAATCTTGCGAGGGCATGCTCGTGTGCACGTGATTTTGGCGATTTTTTTCTTCTGTGCATGCGCAGAAACAAAAAATTGCCAAAATCCCCCTGCATACTCTCACAAGATTTTGATGCATTTTTGCTTCCTGTGCATGCGTGGGGGTGTGCACGTGAGCACCCAAATTAGCAAGATGTATGCACAGTGCAATGGTATGCAGGTATGTAAAACCTGCTATTGCAATGGATCCATTTAAATCAGGGGTGGTGAACTACAACCCTTTTATGACTTGAGGACATCACCTCCAATAATTACCAACTTATCAATTGCAGTGATTCACTTAACAATTCTGGCAAGAAAGAATGTAGAATGGGGCAAAATTAACTTAACAAATGTCTTGCTAACCCACATAAATTTTGGGCTCAATTGTCATAAGTCGAGAACTACCTCCAATAGTTATAGCTTTTATTATTATTCATTAAATTTATATACAGATAGTCCTCAATTTATGACCACAATTTAGCCCAAAATTTCTGCTGCTAAGCAAAAGGTTTGTTAAGTACATTTTCTCCTGTTTTAGCATCCAAATTTTGATCATGTGACCATGGGGATGCTACAGTGCTTTGAGCAGTTTGGAGAGCCAGTAGCAGAAATTTTGAGTAGTTCAGAGAACCAGTAGCAGAACTGGTAAATACCACCTCTGACTGACTGGCCCCTCCCTCATCTATTCTCTGCCTCCCGAGTCCCAGCTGATTGGGATGAAATGATGATTTTACAGTAACTTGCCCCTAGAATAGGCTGGGTACTTTGTGCCACTCCCACCAAGCCACATCATGCCACACCTACCAAGCCACGCCCAGAGAACTGGTACTAAAAAATGTGAATTCCATCACTGGGATGTGAGTGTGAATAATAGATAACTCATTTTTCCAATGCTGTCATAACTTTGAATGTTACTACATGAACTGTTGTAAATCAAGGATTACCTGTACTGGCCAATTCCCAGTGATTCCAATTGTCCTGAAAATGTTTGATCTGAGGGAGGCGAAAATGAAAGGGAGAGAGAAAGATTAATAAATGAGATGAGGGCAAAAGGACCAATATTACACACATTCATATTTAAACAGTATTTGACATTTACATCTATCCTTGACTTATGACTACAATTAGGATCAGAATCTCCTTTGCTTAGCAAAGCAGTTGTTAATTGAGCTTTCATGATTTTATAATCCTTTGGGCCACGGTTGTTAAGCGAATCACTGCAGTTAAGTGCATCATGTGGTCATTAACTGCATTCAGTCACCATGTTACAAAAAAGATGTAGAGACTTTGGAATAAGTGCAAAGAAGAGCAACTAAGATGGTAAAAAGCCCGGAGACTAAAACATACGAAGAACTATTACAGTAATTGGGTTTGGCTAGTCTAGAGAAAAGAAGGATTTTTGAGGAGGTGACATGATAGCAGTATTTCAATATTTGAAAAGCTGCCATAAAGAGGAGAGGGTCAATTTATTTTCCAAAGCACCAGAAGGCAGAACAAGGAACAATGGATGGAAACAAAGCAAGGAGAGAAGCAACCAGGAATTAAGGAGAAACTTCCTAGCAGTGAAGATGATGAACCAGTGGAATGGCTTGCCTTCAGAAGTTGTGGGTGTTTCATCACTGGAGGTTTTTAAGAAGGGACTAGACAGTCACTTGTCTGAAATGATAGGGTCTAGTACTGGGTTACAGCATGGATGGTTTGGTACGCCATCCCAAGAGGAAAAATGGAAATGCGCACACGTCCCCTGATGCATGCACGTGCAATTTGGCCATCTGTGCATGTACAGGAAGCAAAATCTTGTGCGATGACGCTCGCGCATATGACATTTTGCCAATTTCCAGTGTATTTTGCTTCTGTGCATACATGGAAGCAAAGAAATCGCCAAAAATCAACAAAATCTTGTGCGCGAGAGCATCCTCATGCAAGATTTTGCTTCCTGCGCATGCGCAGAAGATAAATCTCATGTGGACACATGTGCATGGATGCCCGCATGCCTGCACCGGTAACCAGGAGTGCACCGGGAGTGCCGGCAATGAGGAGCCCTTCATTGCTGGGAAGGTCACATATAGTGATCCCATGACTTTTGGGTTTGTGCCCAATGTAAATACATGATGATTGCCAAATGCCTGAATTCTGATCACATGACCATGGTTGTAACTTCAAACAAACTCAGGGACTACCAGTGATGCTAACCCAAGTAATTCCTGCAAAACCTGAAATCTGAAGGAGTTTCTGTGGCGTCTTAATTTCTTTCCCCCTTTTCTCCTGCAGGGGGCGCTACCCTTTGATGATGACAACCTAAGGCAGCTTTTGGAAAAAGTGAAACGTGGGATTTTCCACATGCCCCACTTCATTCCGCCAGACTGTCAGAATCTCCTGAGGGGCATGATTGAGGTGGAGCCAGAGAAACGTCTCAGTGTGAGTCATCTGTTTTTCCCAAGACCGGAAGGAACGGAGGGAGGAGCAGGCTTGCATGGTGAGGTGGAGCAGGATGGAGGGTTGGGGGCCCCTGGGTAGCACTATTTCAGATTGCAAGCAAGAGTTCCCACCTACCGCAGGGATGGACCACTCTTGAATATAAAAATAGGATAGTGGCAGTAGTGGGTTACTACCAGTAGCGGCCACCAGATTGTGCAATTTGTGCACGACCGCTTCAGTGCCTATCCTATGGGCGCCACCATCTTTTTCCTGTATTTTTGCTTTGTGCGCATGCGCAGAAGCTAAATCTCGTGAGGGGATGTGTGTGTGAGAGAGATTTTGGCAATCTTTTGCTTCTATACTTGTGCGGGGGGAAAACATTGAAATATCACGCGCACATGTGTCCCTTCACAAGATTTCAGCATGTTTTTGCTTCCTACACATGCACAGAGGCAAAAACACACTGGAATGTGCACACATAGCACGTGCCGCAAGAGAACTGGAGCTGCGCGCACACCACACCAGTAACAGCAGTAATGGCAATCCGCCCCTGGATAGCGGCTGTCATAAATGTCTGAAACAGTGGGAACAGAACAGAATAAAAAGAACAGAACAGAATAGTTCTTTATTGGCCAAGTATGATTAGACAGACAAGGATTTGAGTTAGAATTCTTCCCTGATATGGTCAATTTTTATATGATCTGTTTGGATTGAAACAATTGAGTGTAGGAAACATTCAGTTGATGTTTATGTTTATTTTAATATATTGAATGTCTGAAGATAATGGGGTCTTATTATTAAAACATGTTTTTATGATGAGCGATAGAGGAGTCATGGTTTGTAACTTTTTAAAAATTAATATTTGCAAAAAGAGCCTAATACTGCTTTATTTTTCTCCATGTGGTGGTTTTAGCTGGAACAGATTCAGAAACACCCGTGGTTCTTGTGAGTATTTCAAAACTGTCTTTGATTTCCAGCTGATTCACTTTTCCCTTGTTTGACGAGATCTCAGTATAGATCAAGATCTCAGTGTTTTTTGCCTTCACTTACCAGAGGTGAGGGAAGATCTCATAGAGGAGATAAAGATATGAGCAGAAATCTCGCAGTTGTAGGGTCTCTTGCTTGAGCAGGGGGTTGGACTAGATGACTTGCAAGGTCCCTTCCTACTCGGTATCTCCGCCCATGATTCTGCTACGTGCACAGCTGCAGTAGCAGAACTGCGCTGGACTCCGTTAGCACTCAGAGACAAGGGGGTGAGTACACATCACTGTTCCACATTAGCAGCCCACCTCTGCTTATCTTGCTACTATAGGCAAATTTGGATTATTTTTACAGAAAAGCATGTAACAAATATTGGGGCTAAATCACTAAGCTGAACCTATTTATATCTCTTCATTAAACAAATTTATATAGCTGCCCAATTCAGACAAGGCAAATTTGGGTATCGTGCAGCATTAAAAACCCACAGTTAAAAATTCACTATTTAAAATGGCAAGGATAAATGCTATTTCCAAATCTCTATGAACTTGATGTTGAGAAATCTATCAATTGTTTTCACTTCCTTGAAAGTGAGTCATTTTTGACAATCTTAGAACAATCAATCAGTGGAACAATTTGTCTCCAGAAGTCGTGAATGCTCCAACACTGGACATTTTAAAGAAAAGATTAGATAACATTTTGTCTGAAGTGGTGTAGATTTCCTGCCTAAGCAGGAGGTTGGACTAGAACAGGGGTCTACAATCCTGGAAACTTTAACTCTGGCAGACTTCAACACCCAGAATTCTGGGTGTTGAAGTCCACCAAGGCTTAAAGTTGCCAAGATTGGGGATCCTGGACCAGAAGACCTTTCTCTTCCAACTCTATTTCTATTTCCAATGGCTTTTGTCAGTGGTCGTGACTCTTATATCCCAGTCATCAATATTTTAACAGGGTGATGTCTTTCTTTTATCTGATTTACACACTACTTCTTCTTCCAGGGGAGGGAAGAATGAACCAGAACCAGAACAACCGATCCCTCGGAAAGTAGCGATCCAACGGATTCAGTCAGTCAGTGAGCTGGACCCTGATGTGTTGGATAGCATGCACTCGTTGGGATGTTTCCGTGATAAGAACAAGCTAAAGCAAGAGTTGCAAAATGAAGGGTGAGGAACTGGGGTGTGTGGCTGAATGGGGCCATAAGAACCTTTCTTAAGCTTTGCTCCTTATGCTGAGGAGATGCAGTGTTCTAAGCCCCTTTCACGAGATTTTAAAAAGGTGATTGGTTGTCTTATTGAAGGAACTATCTATGGAGATTCTCAATCATCCAGGTCATGGTTATCCCAAAGATGTTTTTTTTCAAAGGGCAGCTGGCCATTGTTTTTCACTGAAGATGTTTCACTTCTCATTCCAGAAGCTTCTTCAATTCAGTTCAGTTTTTTAAAAAAATTCCAGTTGCCTTTTTCAGAGTATAAGACGGACCGTTTTCCTCCCTAAAAGAGCTTGAAAATTTGGGTGTGTCTTATACTATGAATGTAAGCTCTTTTTCAAAGCTTTTTCCCCAGCCCTAACAAGGTGCTAACGATCTTCCCAGCTCTTGGTGTGCAGGCACTTTCATTATTACTCTCTCCGAATAAGGTTTTTTTCTCCTTTAACCAGGAGATAAAATAATGTGCTGAAGCTGACCAGACTCAGGATGTTAACCAGTTGAATAACTTGGTAGGCAGATTCCCCTCCCCCTATTTTCCTCCCCAAAAACTAAGGTGCATCTTATACTTCGGTGTGTCGTATACTCTGAAAAATACGATATTTGGAATATTGAAGGAACTGTGCTTCTCTAGAGAACCTGGAATAATCATCTCACCATTTTAGAACCCATGATTGGAAAAAAAATGTGCAGAGTGCAGATAAGGTAGATGCGCTACAAGAGAAGATGTCTGATGAAGGACGAAATAGAATTGCTGTTTCATTTTGTGATGGATATGTAGATAAAAGGCAGGAAAGATGGGAGAAGAGACTAGTTAGGAAGCATGTGCACTTAGTTGGAGAGAAAAAATGGACTGTGTCTTTTCTATAGTCAGGCAATAAACCCATTTTTATTCAAAGCATAAGCCCCCATTTTTCCTTTCTCTATGTCAGAGAAAATCAGGAGAAAATGATTTATTACCTTCTGCTTGACCGCAAAGAGAGATATCCCAGCTGTGAAGATGAGGACCTGCCTCCACGCAATGATGTTGGTGAGATTTTGGGGAAAACTTTCTCTAAGCACTTCATCAGGAGCAGAAAAACAGAGCAGTGGTGCTTATGCTTTAAGGCAGGGGTCTCCAAACTTGGTGACTTTAAGCCTGGAGGACTTCAACTCTCAGAATTCTCAGATAGAGAGCATCCTCACATGAGATTTCACTTCTGTGCACATGCACAAAAACTGAATCTCATGCCAGGGGCATGCACCCACACCAGATGCCCCCCTGCCTGCCGCCGGTAGCGCACCGGTAGCACCAGTGGCAGGCAACCTCTCAGTGAATTGTTGTAAGTCGAGGATTACCTGTACTACTCTACATTAGAATTGTACTCTCCTGGCTTACATAACATTGCCATAGGCGGAAGGAAGGAAGGAAGGAAGGAAGGAAGGAAGGAAGGAAGGAAGGAAGGAAGGAAGGAAGGAAGGAAGGAAAAAAGGAAGCAAGCAAGCAAACAAGGAAGGAAGGAAGCAAGGAAGGAAGCAAGGAAGGAAGCAAGGAAGGAAGCAAGGAAGGAAGGAAGCAAGGAAGGAAGCAAGCAAGGAAGGAAGGAAGGAAGGAAGCAAGGAAGGAAGGAAGCAAGGAAGGAAGCAAGGAAGGGCACTGGATTCAAACTATTTATTATTTTGAGTATGGAATATTTCTTATATAAACACCAGCCTCCAAAGTTCACCCAAAAGTGAAGGCCTTATTGTAGAGGTCTTCAAACTTGGCAACTTTTAAGACTTGTATACTTCAACTACCAGAATTCTCCTGCCAGCATAGCTTGCTGGAGACCTCTGGGAATTGAAGTCCACAAGTCTTAAAATTGTCAAATTTGGGAACCCCTGCTTTATTGCATCTTTTGTAGGGGTGAGGCCCTGTGGAAAGGATGTGTTTGTGTGTGTGTGTGAGAAACCTCCCTGCCACAAGCCCCTTGGTCCTGAATGATCTCACTTAGTTCACATGCCCAGAATGATTTAAGACAGTATCTCTGCCGGTACCTGATCTTTTCTAGGTTTGCAACAATAGAATGTTCATTAAAATTGATGGTGGCGGGGAGATTTGTAGGGGGGAATTCACCAGTGAAAATGCTGTTGCTCTCTTCTACCTTTGGCTGCTTGGAAAACTGTATATAAGCAATAAACACTGCAAAGGCAGTCATACATCTTCGCATCCTGCCATGATTTGTCTCTAATTCCATCAATCCTTCTCCTTTAGACCCTCCTCGGAAGCGAGTTGACTCCCCTATGCTGAACCGACATGGCAAACGCCGGCCTGAGCGGAAGTCCATGGAAGTCTTGAGCGTCACAGATGGTGGTTCTCCAGTCCCAGCCCGACGGGCCATAGAGATGGCACAACATAGTCAGAGGTGAGTTTGTGTCCAGTGATGTGTGTATGTGAAATATGAAGATCTTCAAAGCTGGCATTTGGAGATTCTGCTGTCTTTCCAATGTGCTTCCTGGCCACTGAAAATGGAATTTGCAAACATTTTAAGGGTTGGCTAATTTTTAAGGCTGTTCTAGGGATCATAATGCATCTTTAAAGGTAAAGATTTCCCAAAGTCAGTTCTTGCTAACCACAGGGACACATCTATTTAGCATTTTTGGCAACAGTATGGAAACCTACCACCACTGACTTCTTCAGCTTTTCAAATTAGATTGCAGCTTTAGGATTTTCTGTGTCTCCCATCTAATCAGGTTTGATTCTGTTTAGCTTTGAGGTACCGTACCTGCTAGATATTGCCGTTAGTTGCACCTATGTATCTGATTAAAATGATCAAGCTCCATACCTAGTTACTTCCTGTTTTTATTTATGTTGTTCCTATGGCAACAATATGGAGTATGCAGTCTTTGGTGCTCTCTGAGCATAGTTGTTTGCTTGATGTCACTTAGTCAAGTCATGAAACATCTGCAAATAACAATCAACCTCAGAGAGCACTTAAGATTCCACCGTTCAGCCCTGAGCTACATATAAATCTCTTCCATTGGAATATAGAAAATAATCCTTGATTTACAACCATAATTGAGCCCCAGACTTCTGTGGATAACATTAAAATTACTGTATTTTTCAGAGTATAAAATGCACCGGAATATAAGATGCAGATTTGGAAGAGGAAAATAGGCAAAAAATAATTTGCCTACTAAGTATTCATATGACTAGTGTCTAGTCTGGTCAGCTTCAGCTGGTTTTGAACCCATGTGATTGCTTTTTATCTCCTAGTTGAGGATAAAAAACAGTTTCTAAAACACTTCATTTCTCTCTTCAGAGAGAAACAATGAGAAAATCAGGCAAAGGGAAGATCGCTTTACTAGCAAAGCACAGAAAATCCCTCATTAGCATCTAGTTAGGGCTGATAAAAAGGCAGAAGATTGCTTGGAAGATTGCTTCACTGTTAGGGCTGAAAAAAGGCTCAGCTGATTGTCAGAGGGAGCAGCAATGAAAAAAAGCAGACAAAGGAAAGATCGCTTAGCTAGCAAAGCATTGAAGATTGTGTTAGCACTCTGTTAGGACTAAAAAAAAAGCTTAGTAAAAACTATATTTGGAGTATAAGGCACACCAAAATTTTCAGCCTCTTTTACAGGAGAAAAAGATATGTCTTATATTCTGAAAAATACAGAAAGTGAATGTGATCCCACTTTACAATAAGAACATAAGAACCTAAGAAGAGCCATGCTGAATCAGGCCAAAGCCCATCGAGTCCAGCATTCTGTGTCACACTGTGGCCCACAGTGGTCCATGGGGATCTTTAGCAGAAAGACAAGGCAAAACCCTCCCTTTTTCCCAACAAATGGTACTCAAGGGAATCCTGCCTGCCTCAACCAACATAGAGCGGCACTTGGACATCCATTTCAATAACCACCAATACACTTGGCATCCATGAGTCTGTCTAATCGTGCCTTGAAGCTATCAAGGCTGACAGCTGTCACGAATGCTTCTGGAAGTGAATTCCATAAACCAACGACCCTCTGGATGAAGAAATATTTCTCTTTATTTGTCCTGGCTTTCTTACTTATGAGCTTTTGGGAGTGCCCCCTCGTCCTAGTATTGTTTGATAGAGAAAATAATTTTTCTCTATCCAGCTTTTCTATCCCATGCATGATTTTATACACTTCAATCAAGTCACCCCTTAAACGCCATCTTTCAAGGCTGGAGAGACCAAGGCGTTGCAACCTGGTTTCATAAGGGAGGTGCTCCATTTTCTTTATCATTCTTGTTGCCCCTTTTCCAGTTCCATTACATCTTTCTTGAGGTGCGTTGACCAGAACTGTACACAGTACTCCAAGTGATCTCACCATCAATTTGTACAGAGGCAATACAACACTTACCGACCTATTTTCGATTCCCTTCCTAATCATGTCAAGCATGGAATTTGCTTTTTTTTTTTACTGCTGCTGCGCACTGGGTTGACATCTTCATTGAGCTGTCCACCAAAACCCCAAGATCCCTTTCTTGGGTTGTCTCACAAAGCTTGGTTCCCATCAGTTGGTAGGTATAATTGGGGTTCTTTGCCCCAATATGCATAACTTTGCACTTGTTTAGGTTAAAATGCATTTGCAAATGCAATCTTTCATGCCATAGCTGTTAAGTGAATCACTGCAGTTATTAAGTTAGTGGCATGGCTGTTAGGTGAATCTGGCTTTCCCAATGACTTTGCTTGTCAGAACCACGGGTCATATGACCTCAGGACACTGCAACTTCAGTTGCCAAGTGCCTGAATTTTTATCACATAGGTATTGTGATGCTGTAACGGCTATAAATGTGAAAAACGATCATGTCCCTTTTTTCAGTGCTGTGTAACTATGAGAACTATCTGTAGCTTGTTTAAATCACTGGCACATTTTGATAGTATCTTACTGTGCAGATTTTGATTACTTGATAATGTCCCATCAAGTCATTTTTTAATATATTTAATAACCGCATAGACCAGTGATGGCAAACCTCTTTTGGTTTGCGTACCAAAAGGGGGGAGTGTGGGTGTACTAGCATGCGTGAATATGCCCACACCCCTTTCCCCCCCCATGCAAGTGCACCCCCCATGCTGCCCACACACATGCACACAGGCCTTTTTGAAGCCTTGTAGGTGAAATAAATGTCCAAATGGGCAAACCGGAAGTTCGGAAAAATGCACTTCCATTTTGCTGTTGTGCTGTTTTTTGCACTCCAGGGCTCCAGGAAGCTTCCTTGAACCTTCCAGAGTTCAAAAAACCAGAAGTGCATTTTTCCAAACTTCCGATTTGTCCATTGGGGGATTTTTTTGCCTCCAGGACTTCAGGGAATGTTCCCTGAAGCATCCAGAGGATGAAACAGCCTTTCCCAAGATCGAAAATCAGTTGTCCAGCGTGCATATGCATGCTGGAGCTAAAACATGGCATGGTCTTACGTGCCTTCCGATATGGCTCCACATGCCACCGGTGGACATAGACTGATCTTCTCCAAAGAGTGGTATAGTGGCTTAGAGGTGACGCTATTAACTCACAATCAGGAGGCTGTGAGTTCGATCCTAGGTAGAGGCAGATATTTCTCTCTGGGTACCCTGAGAATATAGGGATTATGATGTCATTAAATGAAGATGATAGACTGATCTTCTCCAGGACAATCTGTCCCAACCTTCAAATCTTCCAAGTGTGCACCCATCATCACTGTTACTGAGTCAATTTTTTGTCTTTTGTTCCATTTTTCCTAGCATCAACAGCTTCTTCAGAGAGCTAGGTCTTCCATAATGTTCCAAAATGTAGACCTACTTATATTGTATAGTAAACACAGGTAGTCCTCGATTTACAACAGTTCATTTACTGATCGTTCAAAGTTACAATGGCACTAAAATAAGTGACTTATGACCATTTTTCACACTTAACAACCATCGCAGCATCCCTGTCAGGTGTGCTTCTGTCCGAAGTCCAGGAAAGAAAGATCCCAACTCTATGAACAGTATTTTTACTAGACAAAAACTGATAGCGACAAAATGAAAGCAAGAACTAAGACAAAAGGCATGTAAAATGCATATAGAAATAATCACAAATCCCTCCCCACATACACCCCCCAGGCAAGTCATCCAATCCTGGAACTCCAAGTGGGCTCAGGTCCAGGTGGAGCCTCCACATCTGGTCAGTTGAAGCCTTGACCTTGAGCAGGCTGTGATGAGAACTTTCCTCCTTAAACTCCTAATCAGTGATATGAAGAGACATCTCTAGCACAGCTTCTCCTCCTCACTCCTCTCCCCCAGTTTCTAAAGCAAGCATCACCGGCTCAAGGTTAACTCAGCCTTCCATCCTTCCAAGGTGGGTAAAATGAGGACCCGGATTGTGGGGGCAATATGCTGGCTCTGTTAAAAAGTGCTATTACTAACATGTTGCAAGCCGCCCTGAGTCTAAGGAGAAGGGCGGCATAAAAATTGAATAAATAAATAAATAAAAATAAATAAGCAGGCAGCATGGAGGCTGACAGTTCCCATGGTCATGTGATCAAAATTCAGACAGTTGTGCAACCGACTCATATTATGATGGTTGCAGTGTCCTGAGGTCATATGACCCTCCTTTTGCGACCTTCTGACAAGCAAAGTCAATGTGGAAGCCAGGTTCCTTAAAAACTGTGTTACTAACTAACTTGATAACTACAGTGATTCACTTAACAACTATGGCAAGAAACGTTGTAAAATGGTCACTTATCAAATGTCTTACTTACCAACATAAATGTTGGGCTCAATTGTGGTCATAAATCAAGGGCTATATGTACAGCAAAGATCACTAGTAGAACAGGGGTAGGTTCCACTTACCTTTCGCTACTGGTGCACATTGTGACATTTCGTGCGATTCTACTTCCATGCATGTGCAGAACCACATTTGAAGCCAAAACATCCAAACCAGGAAAAAGTGCCAAAAATTCAAAAAAGAGATGGCAGTGGCATGGACCAGGAAAGACAGCACTGGAGCCATCACACCTAAATTACATCATCAGCAGGCTGCTACCAAAGCACCCACACCGCACCTGTAGGAACCCGCCTCTGTAGTAGAGAATTTCAGGATGTACAATATATATTCTGAAATTCTTTGCTACTCTCTCCGGGTGATATCCAAAGCTTCTTAGGCTTATTCACTTCTTTAGGGTGCCTTTGTCTGGCAGCGGCGGTGGGGATGGGGGGCTGAAAGCATTTTATAATGCTATTTTAGAGTGATGAGCCGGGGTGGCGCAGCAGGTAGAGTGCTGTACTGCAGGCCACTGAAGCTGACTGTAGATCTGAAGGTCAGCGGTTCAAATCTCATCTCACCGGCTCAGGGTTGACTCAGCCTTCCATCCTTCTGAGGTGGGTAAAATGAGGACCAGGATTGTGAGGGGCAATATGCTGGCTTTGTTAAAAAGTGCTATTGCTAACATGTTGTAAGCCGCCCTGAGTCTAAGGAGAAGGGCGGCATAATAAATAAGTAAGTAAGTAAGTAAGTAAGTAAGTAAGTAAGTAAGTAAGTAAGTAAGTAAGTAAGTAAATAAGTAAACATGTATCCCATTCTCTTCTCTGTGTCTCACCACCACCTTCCTTTCCAAGATAGCATTAATCATCATGTGTCTTTGACCCTCACAGGTCTCGATCTGTAAGTGGTGCTTCCACTGGCTTATCTTCTAGTCCCCTCAGTAGCCCTAGGGTAAGTATATCAGCTAGGCGCATATATGTATACATATGTATGTATATATGATGTGTGTGTGTGTGCATGTATGTATATTGAATGTTGGCTAAAGGGATGGATGGGTACAGCAAACATTTGCGGCATAAGATGATAAAGATAATAGTGGATGAAGTAAATAGAAGTTGGGAAAAATGATGCCTAGATTCAGCAGTCTTGTTGATACCCCATCATGCACTTAGTTCCAAATGCTGAGGGGCTGAGGACATAGTTTTCCCGGCAGGCGTGATGTGTACTGTACAGTGCATGAACAATAGCCACAAGATGCATCTGGAACAATTCACTTCCCACCCCATTTTCATGACTACATTTCCATCCTAGGGAAAAGCCACATCCTGTTGGCTTGTGTTGGGGGAAGGGGGAAGGTATGGAATAGGGAAGGAAAGGTGAGGTATATGTAGATCTTGGAGGAAGAAAGTTGGAGATACATGTTTAAGTAGGGGGTAGGATTAAAGGGCAGGGCATTGCTCACTGGTTTGGGTTTAGTTATTCATTTAAGCAAATCTATACATTTTTATTTGCCAGTGGATAAGAGTATAATTAGTTTGGCTGGCAAGAGAACAGGCTGTAGCAGTCTTTCTGGTTTGAATGGGATGGCCAGAATGGGATCTTGGGAATTATAGCTCCATATAGTTCCGGTCCAGCAAAGGG
This sequence comes from Erythrolamprus reginae, assembly GCF_031021105.1. NCBI lineage: Eukaryota > Metazoa > Chordata > Lepidosauria > Squamata > Dipsadidae > Erythrolamprus > Erythrolamprus reginae. The sequence goes on from NC_091963.1 coordinate 130,578,041, forward strand.
AAGGACCAGGGGCGACATGATAACGATGTTCCAATACTTGAGGGGCTACTACAGAGAGGAGGGAGTCAGGCTATTTTCCAAAGCACCAGAAGGCCTGACAAGGAATAACGGATGGAAGCTGACCAAGGAGAGATTCAACCTGGAAATAAGGAGAAACTTTCTGAGAGTGAGAACGATCAACATTGGAACAGTTTGCCTGCAGAGGTTGTAAGAGCTCCAACACTTGAGACTTTCAAAGGGAGATTGGATGGTCATGGATGGCCATTTGTCCAAAATAAAATGGGGACTCCCGCATGAGTGGGGAGTTGGACTAGATGACCTACATGGTCCCTTCCAACTCTAATAATATGGATGGAAAGGCTTAGCTGGGAAAAATAGATTCAGATCTGAGCAACAAAGGATGAACTACTACCTCAAAAAATGGTAGTGGTTGACTATAATTATGTGATCAAACTTATCTGTGTTTTAATGTGCATTACACATAAAAGCAGGTAAAACTTTGATCGTACCATCTTGACTTTTTTAAACCATAGCCTGCAGACACTTTGTGAACAACTAACTGGGCCCAAAATGCTTGTTTTTGGCTTGTTAGCAATAGTTGCAGTGATGGGAGATCCAGAAGAAGACTATCAAAGGAGAAGGGAATTCACTTTTTCCTCCATATCACAGTTCTTTCCTGCCCATAATTTATTCATTTATTCATCAAATTTCTAAGGCCATCCATAACAGCTCTGGTGGTGTACAATAATAAAAGGAATATTGGAATGATATAAGCCACAAGAACAATAATGTCTGGAAACAACAGCAACAAAACCTATGATCTGAGTCCAAATCTTTCCCAGAAAAGGTCTACCACACACTCAATCCCTCGCCTGGAGGATTTTAAGGTTTGCTTAGATGAGATTGAGGTCAGGGATTTATAGTTGCTTGGGAAGACTCTGTTCCCGAAGGCCTCCTTCCTGGGTCCTATCAGATAGCCCTGTTTAATACAATGAGCATTGGCAGAAAACTACAGGAGGCAGATTGTACTTCTAAACTAAAGATTGCCATCAGATAGCGGAGTCAGCAGAGTCAGCAGACAAGCCATTTGTAAACTGCTGGAACACAAACTGATCAATGTCATGAACATTGGCAAGACATAAATTAGGGTTGTTGGTCATAGATCAGTCCAAGATTCCATGTACCACAAATGTCATAAAGGAAAATCAGTGATGATTTATACCTGTGATGGGAAACCTATAGCACGCATGCCCGAAGTGGCACACAATGTTGCCTGGCATGCGAAGTGTCACCCGGTTCTCTTCTGGGTTTCTGATATGCGTGTGTGTGTGTGTGTGATGATCAGTTGGACTTCGTGCATGCAGCAGTGCTGGAAATTGGAAGAGCTGGTCTTCTGTTTTCCTGTGTGAGCATATGCACTGGCCAGCTGATCATTGCACACACCTGCATGCTAGAAACCTGGAAGACTAACTGGCTGGCACGCATGTCCACGTTGGAAAGCAGAAGTTCATTTTTGGGTGCACACATGCTCCTCTTCCGGATTGCGGCCCAGACAAGCACATGCAGGTTCCCTTTTCGGCCCTCGGTGCCAAAAAGGTTCACCAACACTGATGTATACCATCAAGTCAATCTGCTTCTCCCAGAAATACTTCTTGCTTAATGTCAATCAATGTTGTCGCTCTTCTGTTCCACTGGAGTCACATTACCAAAAGTTCAGAATCTTTCCTCTTTCCCCTTACCCCATGCTCTGCACAGAATCCACATACATTGGATTCTCAATCTCTGATTGACTCTCTGTGTACCTATGTCTTTGCTGTTGTAGGTTTTTCCAGATTATTTCTATTTTGTGCCAGACACTTTTCAGACAGAGCTGGAATCTGTTTTCTTATTGACAGTTGTTCCTGAGATTGTTATACATCCTGAACCTCTCCATCTTCACCTGATCCCCCCCCCCACACACACACACTCAGATATATTATATATCCTGATCTAAATCATCCTTGTTGTTACTGGTGTACAAATAGCAGTGTTCCTGCTGTTTTAACTGGATAACAATAACATTAGAATGGTGGATTTCTTCTATATATATATATATATATAGAAAGGAGCTGTTGGTCCTCTCCGAGTTTGCTTGTTTTCTTATAGACATTTCATTATCCAAACTAGGTAACATCATCAGTGTTAGTAAGGAGTGCAGTTTGCTGTCAATTTATATTCTATAGAATAGAATTATATTCTATAGAATTAGAATATAATCAGGCAGCAAACTGCACTCCTTACTAACACTGATGATGTTACCTAGTTTGGGTAAAGAAACATCTGCAAGAAAACAAGTAAGCTCAGGTCAAATCTGAGCTACAAATATTTTCCTTTATATAGAAGACTTTTTATATATGTACAGATATCTATTATTTAGAAACAAAGTCCATGCATGCAGATAGCCCTCGCCTTCTAACCACAATTGGGACCAAAACTTCTGTTGCTAAGTAAGGTGGCTTTTACATGAGTTGCACATCTTATGACTTTCCATTATTGTTAAATGAATCATTGCAATTGTTAAGTGAATCCAGTTGCCTCATTGACTTTGCCTGTCAGAAACCAGCTGGGAAGGTTACCAATGTCGATCCTAGAACCTCAGGATGCTGCAACTATTGTAAATACCTGCCAGTTGCCAATTTTGATCACATTACTTCGGGGATGCTGTGTGTAAGGACTGGTTGAAGGCCACCGTTTTTTGTGCCATTGGAACTTTGTACAATGGCTAAACAAATGGCTATAAGTTGAGGACTACCTGTACAAAGGTCAATCATGCTTTTGTGTTATCTCTTGTAGCGCTTGAAGTATTAGCTTTATTACTATCTGGCATTCAGCAATGAACCATGATTATCTCTGCAATAGAAACACAGTTGTTTTTTTAAAGCGGATAATTATGCCATAAAATGTCAAGTACCCATCCTGCCCTTAAATGTTAGAAAAGTGCATTTTTATTACCAACATAATATATCTCTGGCAGTTACCACCAAATTTATGCTTGCCACATAATAAAACCATACAGAAAAGGGGTGGAATGGAGAGACTCCTAGGGTTGGTAATGCCTCTTTACAATAGTTGGAGTTTTGAGATTTATCAGGGAAAAGGTTTAGAGCTGACAGTAGGTATTCTGTAGGGTGGGGGGGCAATTGGGAGAGATTGAAAAAAATTGGTCTTGTTGAAAGGTAGTTTGGGGAACAAGTGACATAGACAAGATTAAGTGGCAAAGTCAAGATCTGTTACAGAGGGACAACCATGGTAGATTCAGGGATGTTGTCTTTGCCACACCATGGGAACATATAGACAAGACGGGGTAGGTGAACAAATATAATCACCTAACAGCTTGAAGCAAGTTGATTCCTTAAAAAATGAGTAACATGTCCAAGCCACAATAGGGGAAACTCAAAACCTGGGCCACATTGTAAAAGCCTGTTTGGGAGTAGACTATGGGATTGTCACCTGCCATTGCTCACTCCCATCTCACGGCTCTCCCCTCCTCACCTTTCTCCCCTCCCATTTCTCCTCACACCCAGAGCCCCATCTTCAGCTTCTCTCTCCCATCACCTCCCCCTGCCCCGGTGAAGACTCAGACGCTTCCTGCCAAGGGCAGCCCAGCGAGGGAGGGGGCCCTCCAGAGTCGATGTTCCACCCCCTTCCCTCTGCCTCCCAACTCTCCACCCCCTCACCCACCCTCCTCTCCCCATTGCTTTTTCCCCTCTACTAAACCCCCACCCAAATCTGTGCTGCAGGTCACTCCCCACCCCTCCCCTCGGGGAAGCCCCCTCCCCACTCCGCTCGGCACTCCTGTGCACACGCCTAAAGAGAGCCCCAGCGGCACTCCGTGCGGGACGCCCCCGAGCAGTCCTGGTGTGGCCGGCGTGGCATGGAAAACCCGCTTGAACTCTATCAAGAACAGCTTCCTTGGTTCCCCACGCTTCCATCGTCGGAAACTGCAAGGTAAGTGTGCTATACTTTCCCTGGGATGATGCATGTTGCGATGGATGTTTAATTATAGGACCACAATGTCTCCACTTGCAAAAGACATGCCCAAATGGTGCAATCTATCTGGGGAAATGCTGGAGGATATAAGGAGGAGGAACCACATCAGAATTGAGCATGACTGCAGACCAGTATTTCTTAACCTTGGGCATTTGACATAAATTGGATATAAATTGTTTCGATTTCAACTCTCAAAATGACACTGTGTGGGGTACTGCACACCAGAACAACTAGACACAACAATAGTTTTTTCCCGAATGCCATCACTCTGCTTAATAACTAATTCCCACAACACTGTCAAATCATTTACTAAGACTGAATTACTTCTTCTTTTCTTCCTTACTTGTATCTACCTATTCCCACATTACTATAATCATGTTGCTTGTATCTTTCAATTTATATTGTTTTTACTTGTTTCCTAGTACAATTTGGTAGCTTATTAGTAACCTTGACTATCACTGTTGTATCTTTTTATTTTTGATAGATGTATTTTATTCTCTTTATGTACACTGAAAGCATATACACCAAAACCAAATTCCTTGTGTGTCCAATCACACTTGGCCAATAAACAATTTGATTCTATTCTATTTTAAGATGTATGGACTTTATGCTGCTGGGGAACTCTGGGAGTTGAAGTCCACATATCTTAAAATGCCCAAGGTTTAGAAACACTGCTGTGGATAGTCAAGAAGAAAATGACGTGTGGTCAAGAAGTAGAGTTTGAATGAGGACTGCATAAAATGTGCATATAGAATGTATTAAATGAAGGAATGCAATCTTTAAAGTTAGGGGGTGGTAGCTTGATACTGTCTTTTGCCAAAATAGATAATCATTCATTTTGCTCAGGTACCATCCTGCTCAAGTACTATTTAAGGAAAAGATGAAAAACTGTGTTAGCCCTTCAGATGTTGCTGAACTATGTTCTCAGATATTCTGGCCAGCAGGATGGGTTTCAGAGAATTGTAATATAACAATATCTAATTTTGCATTAGTCTGGGAGCCTTCCCAAAACTACCTGGAAATGATTTTAAAGAAACCTAGGACTTTTTAATGACTGGAATGTCTGGATGCCTGTAAACTAATCAAGGAGAGAACCAATCTAGAACTGAGAAAATTCCAGGCAGTTAGAACAATTAATCAGTGGAAAAACTTGCCTCCAGAATTTGTGGATGGTCCAACACTGGAGATTTTAAAGAAGAGATTGGACTACTATTTGTCTGAAATGGTATAGGGCAGAGGTCTTCGAACTTGGCAACTTTAAGACTTGTGGACATCAATTCCCAGAATTCTTCAGCCATGCTGGCTGCAGAATTCTGGAAGTTGAAGTCCACAAGTCTTAAAGTTGCCAAGTTTGGGGAACCCTGGTATAGGGTTTCAGGCATGAGCTATGGGTTGGATTAGAAGACCTCCAAGGTCCCTTCCAAGTCTGTTATTTAGTTGATCATTCCTGAAATAAGAATGGAAAAATAAAAGCAATTTCATGTATTTATACTTGGCATTTTGTAGTAAATGAACGGTTATGAAAAGTTGCAATTGGTAGGAAATGAGAACAGCTTCTTTCCATTTAACACTTACTCCTTTTCCCTTGCAGTTCCCACACCAGAAGAAATGTCTAGTCTTACACCAGAATCATCCCCAGAGTGAGTATTAGAAGAGACCAAAAGGAAGGAGAATTCAGCATTTTTTTCTTCCGTTCATAGTTCCTACAAACATTTTTCCAAATGTTTACATATATTATCCCACAATTAATGTGCTTAATGTGCACTAATATGGGAAATCTAGATTTCTCCCTCTTTCTCATGAACATACAGTACCAACAATACATCACAAGAACGTGTGTCTTTATAACTGTACAATATATGGTACCGGTATACCTTGAATCACCTTCAATGGAGAGAAGCAATACCTCCTTCCAATATTTTATTTCCAAACTGCCTTGCTTTCCTTGTTCTGCTCTTCTTCATTTGCAGGCTTGCCAAGAAATCCTGGTTTGGAAATTTTATCAACTTAGACAAAGAAGAACAAATTTTTGTGGTCATCAAAGACAAACCCCTGAGTTCCATAAAGGCTGATATTGTACACGCCTTCCTCTCAGTAAGGACTCAACTGGAAGAAAAGGAGAGAGCTGGGTTTGATTCTGAAAAATTAAATGGAGATGGTTGGTAGGATGAGGTCCTGTTGACCCTGAGGGCAGAAGGGTAGAGAAGGCTAGAGTAAATAGGATACTAAAAGGAAGATCTTTTCCATTTGATGTTTATAACTTGACATTGCTTGCCTTCACTTAATCTACAGATCCCCAGCCTGAGTCACAGCGTTATATCCCAAACAAGCTTTCGGGCCGAATATAAATCATCAGGTGGCCCTTCCGTCTTCCAAAAACCAGTCAAGTTCCAAGTTGACATCAGCTACTCCGAGGGGGGAGAGGCGCACAAGGACAGTGGGATCTACTCAGTCACTTTCACCCTCATCTCAGGTGAGTAGCTGGAAATCCTCCCTCCTACTTTGGTCATCTTTAGGAGCCATAATGCTTTTTGGACTTTACAAACATTCAAATTTTTGCAGTTCTGATTAAAAGCATATAAAGCCTAAAGAAGCAGTCTCTCTCCCCCTCCCCCTTCCCATTGTCCCTGTGTGTATCTATCTATCTGTGTATGTGATGTACATTGTGACTTTTGGCTTTCAGTTCTCAGTTTTCTAACCATTTCAAAGGAGACTAAGTAGTGTGAAGGAAGGAGAACTAATTCCAGAGACAATATTGCACCCTCTCCAACATCTGAAGATTTTTAAGAAGAGCCATTTGTCCAGATTTTGATTATCATGTTACAAAAAAATAGATATTGGAGACTCTAGAAAGAGTTTAGGGAAGGACAACAGAGATCATTAAGAGATTGCAGCCCAAAACCAATGACGAATGATTGGAGGAACTGAATATGTCTAGTCTAACAAAGATAAGGATAAGGAGGGACTTGATAGCAGTCTTTCAATATTTGAGGAGGGTGACCTATTCTCCAAAGCATTTGAAGGTAGGACAAGAATTAAAGGATGGAACCTTATCAAAGAAAGATCCAAGATAGAACTAAAGAGAGATTTCCTGACAGTGGAAATGACTTGTCTCCAGACCCTATGGTTGCTTCATCACTGGAAGTTTCTAAGAAAAGTTTGGACAGCCATTTATCTAGTATGGTGTAGGGCAGGGGTGTCCAACTCGATTTCATTGAGGGCCACATAAGGGTTGTGTTAGACCTTTAGGGGCCCAGGGTGGGCATGGCTGGGGTAGGCTTGGCCAGCTCAATGTCACTCATCTCAGGGGTGCCTGTGGTGGCCCAAGCGCTCTGCAGCAAAAACAGAGTCTCAAGCTATGTTTTCATCTGCAATGGCCTCCTGCAACCCACTGCCAATGGAAACAGAGCTCAGGAGGTCTGTCCGTGGGCCTCCTGAGCTCCCTTTTCGCAGGCAGAGGCACCACAGGCCGGACCTTTGCTGTTTCCAAGGCAGTCTCACAGGCCAGATCTAAACAACCTGTGGGCTGGGTCTGGGCCATAAGTTTGACCCCTTGGTGTAGAGTCTCCTGCTTGAGCAAGAGTTGAACTAGAAGACCTTCTAGGTCCCTTCCAACTCTATTATTCTGTTCTGTTATGTTCGGAAAAGACTCATTTTTCCTAGCTATTCTGGAAGTAGTGCAACCCATAATCCTGAAGGGACTATATATACTATACATACAACACAGACAACGATCTCCTCCCACCATTGGACTTGAGTACTTATAGATCTTGTTTTCTGAAACCTGTTCCATTTCTGTTCCTAATTCTGCCTCTCTAGGTCCCAGCCGTCGGTTTAAGCGGGTTGTGGAAACGATTCAGGCACAACTACTCAGCACACATGACCAGCCTTCTGTGCAAGCTCTCGCAGGTAGGTGTTACTATATATCGTTGTTTTTTTATTCATACAAACAACTGACTGTTCCTGCTTGTTTTTGAAAGAGGTGAATTTCTAAGGTTATACAGAGGATTCAAAAGGACAATTTGGAGCTGGAGCAAATGGAGTACTCCTCTCTGAGAGGTTGAGGCAACTGCATCAACTGGAAAGCTCATTGCAGCTGGTTTAGCAGCTTTCCTGGGTTATCTTTATGTGTACTTGTATGTATGTCCATGTGTGTCCATGTGTGTCACTTCACTTCAGTGACATCACGTTAAGTATGAACATTTCCATGCTTTTGGGACATCCTAAGAAAATTCTTGAAGTTTAAAGATGCAACTTTCTCCAGATACTTTACAAAATGCCTTTTGAATTCTTTGCCTTAAAATATATTATCTAGGATCACTTACCATCCTGAAGAAAAGCTATCTGTGTAGATACTAAGAGAACCAAATTGATGGTACTTTATCCACCCCTTTATCCATCCATCCATCCATTCGTTCATCCATCCATCTTTAAATAGAACATACTGTGAGAATCTGCCAGAGTCTGATGTTAATATAGCTGTATTTATGAGAGCTAAGTGAACCAGAACCAGAGGACTTTGGGATTCCTGTGGTGGGGAAACAACAGCCATGGTGGTGCAGTGGTTAGAGTGCAGTACTGCAGGTCACCTGCTGCCTGCACTTTGGCAGTTTAAATCTCACCCTGCTCAAGGTTGAATCAGCCTTCCATCCTTCCGAGGTGGGGAAAGTGAGGACCCAGATTGTTGGGGGTAGTACTGCATATGCTGACTCTGTAAACCACAGAGAGAGGGCTGTAAAGCATTGTGGAGCGGTATATAAGTCTAAATGTTATTTACTATTGCTAAGTAGGGAAGAGATTGACTGCCTTGACAAGCTTGCTGAATTGATCTCTTTCTGATCCAGCATCTTCTACCTCTACTTTCTGGCCCTGGAATGCTTTCAGCCACAATATATATGTATATGAACTCTACAAGTGTGTATTTCCTTTAACAAATGGACCTACTGTAGGTTATCACTTTGAAATCAGCTGCCTTGGCATGTCAGTAGAGGAAAAGTAAGATGAGGCTCATTTCTGGGCATTTAGTTTTTGCAAGGGGACACTTGATAGTGAAATTAACCCAATCTTTGATCTTCTTTCAACATTTAGACGAAAAGAACGGGCAGCAGCTTCGTTTCCCAGGCACCCCAACCCGCAGCTGCCAGCCATCTCGCCGCTCTGAATCAGACATCCCAACTGAACAACATCGACATGGTTCCAAGGACAAGAAGCTTGTCTCTTCCAATGGGACTCAACTCCAGCAACCACAAACTCCATCCCCACAGCAGCCATGACATATGGAGCAGGAGAATAGCACGTGGGTGGCTGGGGGGCGAAAAAGCAGCTGAAAGAAGCCCCCTCCAGCCCCCTGGAAATAGCTAAAGCCACACCTAATGGACAGGAGGAGCCAACCAGCCCCATGGATGGGTCTAGGCCCACCAGGGACGCAAGGGACAGGGCGGGAAGATGGAGATTGTTGTTCCAGATTTAATGACCCCCAAACTCACCCTGGGGGTAAAAGTGGCCATGTTGGGAGAGGCCCATACTGTGAACTTGTAAATAGCTAACGAAGAACAGAAAACAGAACAAATCCACGAAAGAACAAGAGGTGGGAGGGAAATCACAAAACGTTTCAAAAACAAAGACCGAACCCGAACCTAAAACAAAGACAATGGATTGAAGGGGAAAAAATATGGAAAACATACTTGAGGAGAGAAACCGGGCAGGAGCCGGTGGGGTTGAGGGATTTAATCTGATTCCTTTAGTGGGAAGGTGGGGGGTCTTTATTTTCTCAAACCTTTTCAGACCCCCTCCTCACTTTCTTGCCTTGAGACTTATTTTCCCCCCTTGCTTTTTCTTCTGTAGTATTTACAGTATCATGGTGGCATTAAGCTAAAATTATGAGACAGAGCTAGTAGGAAGATGTCCTGTGTAGGAAAGAAATTAAAAGTTTCCATTCCCGTTTCTTTTTCTTTCTTTTTTCTTTTTTTGATTTTGTTTTCATTTTATGTAATCGGTCAATGTTTTAAAAACATTTTCATGAGGTGGGGTGAAAATATTTACCAGAATTCTAATAAACATTTTGTTACAAGACAAACTTTTGAAAAATTCTCCCCTAAATCTGTATTTTAAAAAACCAAACAAACAAGCAAAATCTAAATGTGGAATGTGGAATCAAATTAGAAATTCAAGAACCAGAAATCCAGACTACGTTGTGCTTATACTATAGTATATTTACTGGCAGCTGGCATTTTGAAAATTTGCTCAAAAGAGAAATGGGAAAAGTAAATAAGTAAATGAAGAAATAAAATGCCGAATGCCAAGAATTACCTAAAGCTTCAATAATAAATACAGTACAGTTTCAAATTGCAATTTTTGGAAAATCAGCAAATATAACCTGTGCATGGCCAGGAATAGTCAATAGCATTAAAAAATGAACCATCTGAGTTTGCAAAACAATTGTAGCACAGTGTAGTTATATTCTCCATTCTTACTCCAACTTGGGCTCTGAACTAATGTGAATGCTCTTTATTCCAATTAAATGGATTTGGGGAACTTTCAGATTTGTTTTTTATTGTGCACTTCTGCTTTGTATCATAGCTCTTTAAGGAGGTCATTGGCAGATTTTAAATTGTGCCTATATTAAGGGCAAATGGCCATTTTAAGAGAGGAATTCTTTTTTTCCCCCAGCTGTCCCTGAATTTATAAAAGACACTTGGGTATATTTCATAACATCGCATCTTCTTCTGTTTTTGACTGTGTCCTACTGCCAAAATTAGGTTTTTTTTAAAGCATTTCTATAATCTCTGCTGGCTGGCAATATCTCTACGAATTGAATATGCCCACTGATCTCAGCTTCTCATTGGCTCTGTCTCATGTAATTTTAGCAGCCCTGGCAGAACACTTTAACTCTTAAATGGGCTATCTACAATCCAACTCTTTCCCCAAGGCCTTTGTCCTTTTTGCAAAGGGCCCAGTCCCCTCCCCTGACAAGGCTGTCCTGTGTGTGAGTGTGTGATGGGGGGAGGGGGAGTAAGGGAGGGAAGAGAAAGAGAGAGAAGTTGAGAAAGAAATAAGGATGAGTAAAGCGTATTGAGCTATTGATTGCAGAGAGCAAGAAGGTGGGCGGTCTTATAAAATAGAGACAATTTGCATTATATGGTTGCAGGTGCCATCTTGACTTTAAAAAAGTGATGCCTCTCCTTACCCAGGATGCCCCTGGAAGGCCGAGGAGTGTGAGGACATTGGGGTTAAAACCTGCTATCTCAGCACTGTCAACATTTGAACAAGGGGCATTGAACAACATTAGGACCTGCTGCCTCTACCTTTCAACAAGGGACAAACTTTACAAACATTAGTAACTGGGGCGGATGGAGAGGTGGGAGCCCCAAACCTTAAGGTTTCATAACTCAGCGGGAAATAAGGTATTCATCCTTGATCTTACATCTTGGAGCCTTGAAGTAGGGTAGGTTGTGGGAAATATCCAAAAACAATCCTCCCCCCCCCTTCCCAGCTGATTCTTTCTCTTGGCTGGGAAAGGAAGCACAAATTGTAAGAAAAAGTGTGTGCCGGAGTGCACATGAACTGGAGAGAATTATTTATTTATTTATTTGTTTATTTATTTATTTATTTATTTATTTATTTATTATTTCGATTTGTATGCCGCCCCTCTCCGTGGATGTGATCCACATCCTTTCTGCCCTGTTTTCCAGCTGGATCTGCCCATCTCTTTTGCGAATCCGTTCTTATAGTTTGTATACACCAGTGTTTCTCAAATAGTGGGGTGCAACCTCCTTGGGGGGGCGCATGGAGCGATGCCAGGGGGTGCATGTGACCCTAGGGAACATGCATGCTCCCTCTCGACCGATTCCCCCAGACGGGGAGTTTTTCCCCAGTTGCATGCTGCTCCAAGCCTGGAAGGAGACTAGGAGAGGCGCCTGCATGGGTTATTGTTGTTCTCAGCGGATGCCGCGATAGCCATGAACGGCGTCCCGAGCCTGCTGCTGGACAAGGAGCAGCATCCTCTGCAGCTGGGCAAAAGCTACGAACAGTCCCCTAAAGCCTCCTTCCACACTATTTGCTGTGAGTGCCTGTCAAAGTCGGCACTTATGGGCCAGGCCGGCGAGCCCAAAACATCGGCTTAAGCTGGCCTGGCCCCGTGTCAAAAGAGGGCCCTAACCATGGTAGCCTACGCCTGCTTAACCACAAACAGGCTCCACCGAGTTCAGTGTGACTTACTTCCAGGTAAGTGGTTAGAGCAGCCTCTCCCAGCCAATAGTTTGCTTGCAGCTTATAATAAATAAAATAATAAATGTTAATACTAAAATTCCATTGGGGCCCAGATCGGAGAGTTGGGAGCACGTGAAATGTTTATTTCTTCCTAGGGGGAGCGTAACAGAAAATAATTGAGAAGCACTAGTATACGCATGCATGAAAATGTGTGCACATACCATCCTAGTAATCTCCTCTTCCCTCTGAAAGTCCAAGCTCCCACAGGGGGGCAATTTGATTTTTAATAGGGGCAATTGGAACCTTGTTTAAACCAAGTTAATTATTTTAAAGGCTTTATCCACATGAATAGGAGTTCGCTTTTTGAATAGTAAGAATTATGTGTGTGGGGGGATGTATCAGGATTTTAGAGATGCTTAGATGGGGCATGGGGAAAAAGGTTGGGAATCACTGCTGTAGAGGCAATTATCTCTACAAAGAGTCCATCTCTCCAGCTGTGCCCAATCCAATGTTTCCTCCCTGGACCCCTGCCCTCTTCTAAAAATTATGAAAGTCCAAGCTTCTGATGTTCTCTCATCCCTGGGAAGGAATCTAAATATTACTCAGAAACTCAAATTCTTTTGCTGCTGAGAGCTGAGTGGTACTGTCTTGAGTATGGATAAACCATCAACAAGGTTTCATCAAGAAAAACTGATTTTGGCTGTCTTGGGGGAAGGATCAGTGATACCATTTCTATGCTATAAACACTGATATTTTCTGTAATCATTTTGCTAAGGAAAAGCTCATGCATCCATCATTGTAAGAGATCCTGCAATTATTTCAGGTTTTCAGAGTATGGTCAAGAGATGGAATTACCCAACTCAGAATGGCATCTGAGTTGAGTTTTAGACACATAGTCCAAGCCAGGATATTAAATGTGCAGGTAGTCCTTACTTAAATGACCATAGCTGACCTGAGGATTTCTGCTTAAGTTGTTGCGGTTGGTAAATGGGTCTCTGTGAGACTTGATTTTTACGACTGTTTTTACAAGCAAATTATGTGGTCATTAAGCAGATTGATTCTCCTGAATGGATTTTTTTTTTGCCAGAAGCTAGCAAAATATTAGCAAATCAGGGTCATATGACTGTGGGACATTGCAACCAGCCATAAATTTGAGTTAGTTGGCAAACTGCCAAGAAACATGATCACTTGGCTCCAGGGAGGAAGGTCAATGTATATTAGTTATAACTTAGGGATGGTTTGTAATTTTGGGAGTGGTCCGTTGTAACTTTAGTCATTAAGTGACCTGTCATTAAATGAGGACTGCCTATTCAGGCAGTTCTCAATTTATGACCACAATTGAGCTGAAAATTTCAGTTGTTAAGCAAGATTATTATAAAGTGAGTTTTGCCCAATGTTATGGACTGCCTTGCCACAGTTGTTAAGTGAATCACTGAAATTGCCTAGATAGTAACAAGATTGTAAAGTGAATCTGGCCCCCGCATTGACTTTGCTTGTCGGGTCACAAAAAGTGATCACATGAGCCCGGGATACAACAACCATCATAAATATGAGCCAGTCGCCGAGCATCCAAATTCTGATCACATGAGTATGGGGATCCTGCACGGGTGTAAGTCCTGACTTACCTCTCTGCTGGTTCGTTTCCTCACAGGCCGCATGGGTGCACATGCAGTGCTAACAACCCACCTTCTGTGCATGTGCAGAAACAAAAAACAAGATGCGCTGCCGAGGAAGCCAGTTCCGGGGCGTGTCCAGCCAACCATCGCTGCCAGTTCAGAGAGTTTGTGTGTGTTTGTGTGTGTGTATGTGTGTGTGAGAATTCCAACTACAGGTTCTATAGAACCGGTAGGAACTCACTTCTGATCCTGCAACAATTGAAGGGCGAAAACGATCATACGTCACTTTTTTCAGTGCTGTTGTAACCTTGAACATACTAAATGAATTATTGTAAATTGGGAACTACTTGTATAGATGAAACTAACGACCGTATCTTCAGGGATTTAAGAATAGATTTAGGTGTTTGCCAGGAATGAAGAAAGACGAGATATGGGTATAAAAGTGGGCAATGAAAAGCAAGGCTGTATGATTGGACTATGAGCTCAGATCTCTGTGTTATAAAAGATGGCACCCTTAGAATCTGTGTTGAAAAGTAGTAAACGGTATATAAATTTCTGCAGAAATAGGGTTAAGGACAATGCAATGATATATTGCAATGTAACGATTCATGCAAAAGTTATAATCATGAAAGGGGATGCAGAAAGTGGCATACACAATGAAAAAACGAGACAAAAAAGATAGTTTACTTGCAAAATAATTCACCATGTTTATGAATCCTATTATATTTAACAAGAAAATTTCCATTATTCACAAAGAAAGGCTGGTTCAGGGATTCCGGGAATTGAAATCCATAAGATTGCTATAACAGGAGTTGTGCACCCGTGTTAGAATGTGACTGAAGAGATGTCATTGGTTGGGGAACAATTTAGAGGCCACAATCTTTTTAAAAAGATTACAGGCATGCTTTGATTTAGGAATGGTTCATTCTCTTTACTGTCCCCTCTCCAAAGAATCATGGAACTATTCAGTATCCTTTGATTGCCAGAATTCATTTTCACACTTGTAGAAATCCATCTGGGATGCTTTCCTGCTTAGCTAAAAATGTATTGTTATCTTCAAACTGTTTGTCAATCATCAGTTGGTTTTAGAGGTTTTATCTCTTGATCTTTCTGGGAGACACAGCCTTTCTATTTTCTACATTGTTAAATATATTCAATATAATATTAACGCTGCATACAAATGCACCAGACCTGTTATGATCTAATAGAAAAAGAGATTCTTCTCTTAACAAAATAGGATCCAAAAACTTTTCATTTATTAATTTTCCATCACAAAAGAACTGAAATTGGGCCAGGAAAAGTAATTACACTGTAAATACAGCAATTAAAATAAAAGTTGTCAGGGAGGAGTTGCCCCCTTTGTGGTAAGTATAATTTAAGCAGTTTTAAGAAAATATAAAAGGAAGAGGGAAGCTTTGGCTTTTCACAGATTTGGCCTTCCAATGGGATAATTCAACTTCATTAAATATTAAGAAAAGCAAGTTCCTTTTTGATCAGAGGAAAGACACTCAAAGTTGTTAACTTCTAGGAGATATTAAGAAATATTCTTAATTCACTCTGATCATTATAAATCTAGTGCACACAGATATGCACATTTAAAGAAGTTGGATATTTTAACAAACTGGATAGTATCATTATCTTGCATGTTTGAAAGTAACAATTCATGCATATGTAGGTACAACTATTCTGTAGCTTTTAACTGTTTAAACTGGTTTTAGAATATAAGTACATTTATTTTAGTTTAGTCCGCTTTGAGGCAACAAGATCTACTCTGCAAAATGGTTGTGCAGCATTTTGGCTGCTTTCTTCATTTGTTCTCATCCATGACTCTGCTGGCAATGATGGAAGAAAGGAGGGGAAATATTCATTTTTATCTATATTAAGTGATCAATAATCCTACTAGGAGGAGAAAAAAACCAAGGCTTTATCACTTTTCAGTTTGTAACAAATTCTTCCATCAAGCTGATTTGGGCAGGTGAACTGGCCAATTGAGAAGTTACTAGCAGAAAATGAAATAGATTTTTAGAAAATCTATTTAAAAAGTAAAAGAACAAATACAGGAGATGATAAGTAGATCTTCCAATGAAAAACACTAGGGCTAACTTCCCTGTCGGGAAAAAAAAAGGCTGAATCCTTATAAAGGACACCTAGGATACTTCTCCTCTAACATCAAATTATATGGATCCAAAGGACGGCCAGATAAGAAAACGTTTTAAATGAGAAAATAATAGGTCAGGCTATGTTTGGGTTCTCTTTCCCTCACAGCCAAATGTTGAGGACCTGATGCTGTGTTTTTCCACCAAAATAAAAATAAAAATAAATCAGGCCTGGTGCAATTTTATCAAGACGCCACCTTCTTCTGAGGAATGATAGCAATCAGAGCGAAACGGTTTGTATCGATATCTGCACACTTGGGAAATTATCATCGGTACCGCGGGGCTTTACGTGGATTGAGCAGCCGCCGATGTGCTTGAAATCCACCGCAAAAAGGCCAAAGAGCAGGAAGAGGACCATGGCCATGGCCCATTCGCAGTAGGCTGCCTCAGAATGAAGGTGCAGGTAGAAAAGAGCAACCGCTGAAGTTGAAAAGTCAAGGCATCATAATTTCCAGTTAGTAGAATCAAATTAACAACAGAGTTGGAGAGGGAGAGATATAATCCTTTTAATTAGTTAATTAATTAATTAATTAATTAATCAATCAATCCCAGGAATGGCTTCAGTCTGAGGGGAAGTAGAAGAGGATTGTCCTTTGTGGGAAAACACAAAAGGTTATTTACAAAATCCTGCGAAGCCAGGATGGGTACTAATGCCTATAATAGGCCCACTTTTGAGCTCCAAGATTATACAGGTAGTCCTTGATTTATGACCAAAATTCAGGCCAAAGTTTCTGTTGCTAAGTAAGAATTTTTTAAACAGTTTTCCTCCATTTTAAAAACCTTTCTTGCCATAGTTTGTTAAATGAATTAAATTAGTAACATGGTTTTTAATTAAAACTTTCTTCCCCATTGATTTTGCTCATCAGAAGGTTGCAATAGGTGATCCCCAGACACTGCAATCATCCATAAATATGAATCAATTGCCAAGCATCAGAATGTTGATCATGTGAGCCTAGGGATGCCACAACGGTCAAAAATGTGAAAAACATTCATAAGTCACTTTTTTTTAGTGCTGTTGTAACTTTGAATGGTCACTAAATGAATTGTTGTAAGTCAAGGACTATCTGTATCACTAAAACCAGCAGCAAATTTCAGCAACCGGGTTCTTAGCACTTCCTGAGGTAATTGTTATGTATTTAAAAAAGAGTACATTTTTAAAAATCAGACTCACCCTCTGAAAATCAGGGCCTCCAAATTTGGATCACAGCCCTTACAAATATGTCGGCCATCACTGTCCTCAAAAGTCCTCCAAGGTTAAAAAATGTTAAAGTATTCTTTTAACTGCTATAAGTTGCTTATGGCTGTGTAAAAATTAATTAAGCCAGAAATATCTGGATTCAGAACACTTCCATAAAGCGCCGTTACAATCCACAAGAACTGTGGTTCATGATTAAAAAGCAAACAATAATATGGGTGGGTGGTTACTAAAGAAAGGCCTGATCACAGTGAGAACTTAACTATTCCTTCAAAAAGAATTAAAGTCGGTTGTATTTAGGTCATCTTAGCAAATGATCAAGGCTTGCCCTATAGGTCTGCTAGTTCAAGGCAGAAATTATTGCTTTTCGTGGCCCGCTTGCGGCCAGAGGATTTGGTCAGCTGGCTAAATGGAAAGACAAACATACAAGACTCAGTTTAAGGGGCATTTCAGGTCCTTGACAGGGTTACTTTCTGATACCAACATTGGGGGAAGTGTTTTCAGGCTCTTAATAAGAGATGCTTCAACGCCATTCCTTAAATGGTGGAGATTCTTAGTCATCCAGGCCATGGTTGTTTCAAAGGTGCTTTCCCCCCACCAAATTCTGAAGAAGCTTCTCAGACAACAAGAGAAATGTCTTCAAGGGAAAACAAAGGAAGTCTGGTTCCCTTTTGAAAAAAGCACCTTTGAGACATTCCCTAAGCATCTGAAGACATCTGTGGTCTTGCAAACACTTCCTAAAACAGGGGCAGGCAAAGTTGGCTCTTCTATGACATGTGGACTTCAACTCCCAGAATTCCTGAACTAGCATGATTGGCTCAGGAATTCTGGGAGTTGAAGTCCACAAGTCATCAAAGAGCCAACTTTGCCTACCCCTGTCCTAAAACATGTTTGGAGAAAAATCTCAGGAGGCTCGCGCCTCTTCCAAACAAATCTAAGGGCGATAATAACAAGGATTCTACCTCTCCTGACCCTTCAACCCTGAAAACTGATGGGGTGCCTACGCATCTTTTCCTGTTAGTGAAGGGTTCCCTGTTACCAGCGCTCCCGTGTGCTCCTGGTGACCGATGCATGCATGCTCGCCGGCACAAGATTCGCCTTCTGCGAATGCGCAGGAAGTGAAATCTCACATGAGGACGCTCACACACTAGAGATTCCGCCAATTTTTGGTGATTTCTTTGCCTCCGCGCATGCGCAGAAGCAAAAAAATGCCCCAAATCAGCAAAATCTCACACACGCGAGTGCCCTTGTACGCGATTTCACTTCCTGAGCATGTGCAGAAGCGGAATCTCACACTGGTGTGCGCGTACACACATCGGGGGCGTGTGCATCTCCATTTTTCCTACCAGGATGGGATACCGGACCATCCATGCTGCAGCCCAATATGGCTTCCTGTACACCCCTACTCCAGAATTGTAATTCCTCCCCACCCACCGGCCCACCGGCCCACCCCCCATGCTCCAGCTGTACCAATCTCTTATTCAGGATACTGGAAATAAACAAAATGGAACCACAAATGGTAAGAACGAAACGGAGTGGTCCAATCCAGTTTCCTCCGTGTCTTGGTCTCACTCGGTTGGTCAAAAAGCTCTGGACCCAGAAATAAAGGTTGCCAATCACGAAAGCCAAGAAGGCACCAATCACATGGACTTCCAGTTGGTTGTATTGCTGCAAAAAAAAGGGAAAGACGGGTCATTCCATGTCTTTAAATGGTGGGGAATAACAATAATTATATGGATTGTGCAATCCAATAACAGGTAAGGGCTTAAAAATTTCTGTTGCTAAGCAAGTCATGTATTAAGTGAATTTTGCTCCATTTAATGGCCTTTCCCCCCCCACAGTTGTTAAGTGAATCATTGCAGTAATATGTTTCATAAGTCAATCTGGCTTCCTCATTGAGTTTGCTTGCAGAAATTTCACAAAATGTGATCACATGACACCAGGACCCTGCAACTGTCATAAATATAAATAAATATAAGCATGTGGATTTTGTTGACACGATCACGGGGATGCTGCGACAGTTGTGTGAAAAATTCTCATGAGTCACTTTTTTCAGTCCTGTTGCAACTTTGAACAGTTGCTAAACAAACTGTTGCAACTCGATGGCTACCTGTAGTATACACTAGAAAAGTGCTGCTTCCCAGCTTCAGATGCTAGAATTGTCCCAGGAGGAAAAACTCTTGATAGCCTTTAGTGATAATTTAAATGAAAGGATCTATTTGGTGCAGTGGTTAAAGAGCTGGGTTAGAAACAGGGAGATTGCGAGTCTTTTTTGGGTAGGAAAGTTGGCCAAGCAATTTAGGATCACTCACACTGTCTCAGCCCAAGTCTCCCCCCACTCAGTAGCATTGTGAACATGGGAAACATGGGATAAGAAATCGTTGTGTATTTCACTTTGACTTAGACAAAATGAAGGCGGGATAGAAAGGTTAATACATCTTTTCATATTTTTTTAATGTAGGCCAGTATGTTCACAGAAAAAATTGACAATGTTATCTCATCTCATCTCTTAAATAAAAATAATTTGTTCTCTTCTTAGTGCTGACTCTTGCATTGGGCAGAGAATGGTGATGTTGTACAAGCATTCCTTGAGTTATAACCAATCAATCAATCAATCCAGTGTACACTGGAGACCAGAACAAATAAAAACACTCAGTGAATAGCCAATTAAAAATTCTAGAATAAAATAATAAATAACGAATAAAATCTATGATAAAATCTAGTCTGTCAATTACACATGGTCTGACTATACTAAAATTACGATCCATAAATAGTGAGTTTTAACCATTCATTTAGTGACCATTTGAAATTACAACAACACTGTTGTAAAAAGTGACTTGCAACTAAACTTCATATTTACAACCACTGCAGCAACCCGACAGTCACATGATCAAAATTTGGGCATTTGGGAACTGGCATGTATTTACGATGATTACTGTCCCGTGGTCACACAATCTCTATGTACAATCTGCCCAGCTGGCTTCTGACATGCAAAATCAACGAGGAAAGCAGGATTCACATGATTCATTTTAAACTGTAGTGATTCACTTAACAGCCATGGCAAAAAAGGATCTTGAAATCAAACACTACAGCCTGGGAGAAACCCCGCTTAGCAGTAGTGACTGCGAAAGAGATCTTGGAGTCTTGGTGGATAATCAACTAAACATGAGCCAGCAATGTGCAGCAGCGGCCAAAAAAGCCAACACTATCCTAAGCTGCATCAACAGGGGGATACACTCCAAGACCAGGGAAGTATTAATACTACGCCCTGGTCAGACTACATCTGGAGTACTGCATCCAGTTCTGGTCACCACACTTCAAAAGAGACATTGAAACTCTGGAGAGGGTGCAGAAAAGAGCAACCAAAATGATTAGGGGACTTGAAACCAAGACTTACGAAGATTGCGGGAACTGGGCATGGATAGCCTAGAGAAAAGGAGGGCCAGAAGGGACATGACAGCTGTATATAGGTATATGAGGGGTTGCCGCAGAGAGGAGGGGGCCACTCTATTCTCCAGAGCACCAGAGAGCCGGATGAGGAACAATGGCTGGAAGCTGACCAAGGAGAGATTCAACCTAGAGGTAAGGAAGAACTTCCTGACAGTCAGAGCGATCAACCAGTGGAACAACCTGCCTGCGGAGGTTGTGAACTCCCCAACTCTGGACACTTTCAAGAGGAGATTGGCTGGGGTGCTTTAGGATTCCTGCTCAGGCAGGGGGTTGGACTTGATGACCTGCATGGTCCCTTTCAACTCTAACTATAAATAGATAGATAGATAGATAGATAGATAGATAGATAGATAGATAGATAGATAGGTAGATAATAAATAAATAAATACATAAATACATAAATAAATACATACATAAATAAATGCATAAATAAATAAATACATAAACAAACATTTAAATTGCTTAGCAGTGGAAATTCTGGTCTCATGCTCAAAAGTTGAGAACTGCCATAAGTTGAGGACTATCCACTTACCTTTTCTACTGCACGCGCAGAGTCTGAATACTGTCCCTAAAAAGGAATGCAATGATATCGGTGCAGTTGGGCGCAGCTTTGCACAGTTGGCCCTACTGGCCTGCATGAGCCAGTTAGAGACAGCTGCATTTCACTGCCCTATACCAAATATTTATTTATTTATTTATTCAATTTTTATGCCACTCTTCTCCTTAGACTCAGGGCGGCTTACAACATGTTAGCAATAGCACTTTTTAACAGAGCCAGCCTATTGCCCCTACCTCGGAAGGATGGAAGGCTGAGTCAACCTTGAGCGGGTGATGAGATTTGAACCGCTGACCTTCAGATCTACAGTCAGCTTCAGTGGCCTGCAGTACAGCACTCTACCTGCTGCGCCACCCCACCTCTGCACCAAATATTGTGGTGATTCCAAGTGGAAAACAACCATGTGAACAGGGGATGGATGTTAGTTGGTGCTACTTCTTATGCCCTGTAACCAGTCAGATAGTTTCCAGAATAGCAATAGAACTTGGACTTACATCATCCCTATTCCTATTGCTTTGCAGCCCTCTCTAAATGTTCTAGAGTCAGCATCAGGGGTGGGCTACTGCCCGGATTGGGGGCGGAATGCAGTGGAGTAGTGAAAATAGAGCTCCACCCCAGAGCACCCAATTTGCACTGAAAGATGCTGAAAGAAAATGCAGGGGGTCCATAAGCCATGCCCACAGCGTGGTAGAAAATGTTTTGGTAGCCCTTCACTGGCTCAGCATATTGCCCCCAACGATTTGTGTCCTCATTTTATCGATCTTGAAAGGCTGAGTCAACCTTTAGCCTTTGAGCAGGACTGAACTCCTGACAGTGGTCAGAGACAGCCTGCAATACTACACTTTAACCACCAGGGCCTTGACTTAAGTTGTGGGGTATGTGCATCAGCTTCAAAAGGTGGAGGGATTTATTTAGGCTTAGGGTCTGAAATTATGCGACAGTGTAGAAGAACCCTGACTTTCTGTCCATGGAGATTCTGTCTATAATTTCCTTCTAGATTTCTATCTATGGAGATTCCTTGACTTTCTCTTCCCCCTACTCTGGGATTTTTACATCTGAACGATAGCTTACCTGAAAATTCCCCACTAATGAGGCACCAAAGGCACAAAGTAGACCTAAAATAAGTCCAAGTAGATTCAGACGGGAGTGGCAGCCATAATCACGAATTTGTTGGTACCTTAGAAAGCAGATCACCATTCCTAAAAATAACAGTGGGATAAATTTCTATCATTCTTTTTGTCAGATAGATTTACAGTGTTCCCTCGATTTTCGCGGGGGATGCGTTCCGAGACCGCCCGCGAAAGTCAAATTTCTGCGAAGTAGAGATGCGGAAGTAAATACACCATTTTTGGCTATGGACAGTATCACAAGCCATCCCTTAACACTTTAAACCCCTAAATTACCATTTCTCATTCCCTTAACAGTTTACTCATCATTATTACTGGTATTCACCATTGAATAAGACACTTAGTAATCCTGATATTTATGAACATAATTATTTATTAACAATAATTATTATTTTTTGTTATTTATTTGCAAAAATGATTAGTTTGGTGATGATGTATGACATCATCGGGCGGGAAAAACCATGGTATAGGAAAAAACCCGTGAAGTATTTTTTAATAAATATTTTTTGAAAAACCGTGGTATAGGCTATTCGCGAAGTTCGAACCCACGAACTTAATATGTTGACCCACTGTTGTTAGACACATCCCAAAAAGAATCTGCTGCTCTTTACTTAGGTCAGCATATACCCCTTCCTTCCCTCCCTCCCTCCCTCCCTCCCTCCCTCCCTCCCTCCTTCCTTCCTTCCTTCCTTCCTTCCTTCCACAATAATAAATGACCCACATTCCTTGAAAGACAGCAGAGAAGAAGTAACTGCAATGGTGGCTGGTTCAGACATTATTCCCCTCCCAAAAAAACCCCCACCTTTGATTTGTTTGTTCAATACTTAAGCCTGGGGAAAAATTCCCTCAAGAAATACCAACAAGTGGAAATAGTACTTCTTGTAAGCAACATAATAGAATTGTGCAGAAATGCAAGCATCAGAAAGCATCTTTTCTGAGTAGCAATTTGTTACTCAGTTAACAGGCTTAAACTTTCTGAAGATGAGCTAATGCCTTTTAATTACATTTGTTATTTAGAAAAGATGATGCCAAACTTTTGATTTTTTTTTTAACATGGAAATAATTTGCTGAGCATTTTATTATTTTAAAACTACACTGTAGTAGGTTTTAGTATAGGATAGCAGAGCAGAACAGGAGAGGGTGGGACCTTGGAGGTCTTCTAGTCCAGCCCCCTATTCAAGCAGGAGAACCTATTCCATTTCAGATAACAACAACAACAACAACAACAACAACAACAACAACCACACAGTTGGAAGGGACCTCAGAGGTCTTCTAGTCCAACCCCGTGCTTCAGACAGATGGTTATCCAACATCTGCTTTAAAACTTCCAGTGTTGGGGCATTCTCAACTTCTGGAGGCAAGCTGTTCCACTGATTAACTGTTCTGACTGTCAGGAATTTTCTCCTTAGTTCTAAGTTGCTTCTCTCCTTGTTTAGTTTCCACCCATTGCTGCTTGTTCTACCCTCAGTGCTTTGGAGAATAGCTTGACTCTTTCTTTGTGGCAACCCCTGAGATACTGGAAGGCTGCCATCATGTCTCCCTTGGTCCTTCTTTTCATTAAACAAGCCATTCCCAGTTCCTGTAACTGTTCTTCGTATGTTTTAGCCTCCAGTCCCCTAATCATCTTTGTTGCTCTTCTCTGCACTTTTTCTAGAGTCTCAACATCCTTTTTGCATCGTGGCAACCAAAACCTGAATGCAGCATTCCAGGTGTTGCCTTAACAAAGCATTATAAAGTGGTATTAACACTTCATGTGATATTGATTCTATTCCTCTATTAATGCAGCCTAGAACTGTGTTGGCTTTTTTGGCAGCTGCTGCACACTGCTGGCTCATGTTTAAATGTCTAGTTTAGTCAATTCTTAGAAACCTCCAGTGATAGAGTGCCCACAATTTCTGAAGGACAGCTGTTCCACTGATTAATTGTTCTCACTGTTAGGGAGTTACTTCTTAATTCCTGGCTGCTTCCCTCCTCAATTAGATCCCATCCATTCCTTCTTGCCCTGCCCTGCCCCCTGGGGCTTTGTAGAATAATTTGACCCCCTCTTCTTTGTGGCAACCCCTTAGATTATGGCAAGTCCCTGGTTGTATATCCAAGAGCAAGAATCCCAAAATTACATAAGATCCTGTGTGGATCGAGGACAGATTACTCATGCCTATATCTATAGAGATTCCAGGGGAGAATTATTTTACAATTGCAAGATAAGAAAGGAGTCTCCAGAACTAGCCATAGTGTGAAGAGGCTACAGTAATTTTATTTGAAATGCAACAATGTGGCTTTCCTATAAGAAAAGTGCCATGACTAATTGTTCTTCTAACTAGTTGACCTTGCATTTAACTACACTTAACTGCAGAAAGAGGAAAGTTAAGGAAACAGCCATTATTGGCCTCCTTGGATCTGCTGCCTTTCACTAAAGACTATTGGCATTAATTATTCTATTAATTGTTCTACTGGCATTAACACTTCATTGGAAACATTGGCCCAATTGCACCAAGGACAAATTCTTTGTGTAGTCACACTTGGCCAATAAAGAACTCTATTCTATTCTATTCTATTCTTTTTTTTATTTTATTTTTAAAAATAATATTTATTGATTATATACAAATATAAAAGACAGTATAAAACAATATTGACAGGACAAGGTGTTCATGTCATAAACATCTGATCAATATTTTCAGTAGAGTCGAACATACCACATTCAACAATGACATCAATGACATCAAACATCAAACAGCCCCCCCCCCGCTGCCAATCTGCAGCTATACTTGGTTTTATTTTCACGGTTTTTGCATCAGCGAAATCTTATCTCTTTAAGTTTACTCAGTTGTTAATCTCAAATTTCCTTTTCTAAATGCTATGTTTGGTATTATGGATATTACAATTATAATTGATTTTGGTCCATGAAAAGGGGTCAGCAAATAAATAAAGTGTTGTAGTTGTTATATAAGTGTCTCCATTCCTTTCTTTGTTTTTGTTTTTTAATTTATTTTATTTTATTTTATTTTTGTTTCTTTCCATATCTCTCTCCCTTGCATTGATCCAGTTATAGAACTTATCCCATGTAGTTGTATTTTTTGTTTCCGTGTTGTCTTTCAATTTTTGTGTTAGGGAATCGCACTCGGCGCAGTCAAATATTTTTTTAATCAGGTCTCTGTCTGTTGGTACCTCTTCTCTTTTCCAATTTTGGGCTATTGTTATTCTGCTTGCTGTTATAACGTGTTGGGTTATATAGTAATCTTTTTTCTTTATTTTCAGATCTATTATCCCTAATAAAAAGATCTCTGGCTTAAATAAGAGGTTGATTTCCGTAATTTCAAATATCCAGGTCCTGATTTTGCTCCATAATTTTTTTATCTTTGGACAAGTCCACAAGATGTGGAAGAAAGTTCTGGATGGGTTTGAACATCTCCAACAATTTGGTCTGGTTTTGGGAAAAATCTGTGCTAGTCTTGATGGTGACATATGCCACCTGTAGAACATTTTTATGGTGTTTTCTTTATATACTACTGATTTGGTAATTTTATAATTCTATTCTATTCTAGTCAACAAAAAGAATGCTACAGTTAATTGAACCAAAGAACACATTTATCAACCATAGCTGGATTCACACAACAAACCATAACTTTGTGTAAAGCTTGAGGATTGTGTAATACGTTCAGTATGAATAAATGGAGGGGGTCAGTTTTTTTTAACAAGTCACCCTGATTTCTTCTGAAAGGGGTGAGAGGAGGTCAGGATTCGTATATTCAGGAGTATCCATTGCAAGACAGGGAAGATTGAATTGGTGGTGGCATTAGACAATTAGCTACATGGTCTTGGAGCATTTTACAGTATGAGGAATAGATGGAGAGAAATATCTTACCTAAAAAGGCTCCTAGATTAAGTATTTGTCCAAACACGCAACTCTGAGGTGGATAAGCACCGCACGTGCTGAGAAATGAGAAATTAGGAAATTTCACATAACTGGCTGCAATTTTAGAAGCTGCTGCTGTTTTCCTCGTGTTTAGGTTGTATTAGGCTATAATTCTCATTAACTTAGTCCTCTGACAAAGCTTGATTTTTTAAAAAACAACAACCCAATAATTGACTTTCCATATATATATATATATCTGAATTAAATAATGTTTTCTGTGTAAAAGAAAGTTGACACAGTCTGTAGCTTGGGCCAGGTGTCTCCAAGCTTGCCAAAATTAAGACTTGTGGACTTCAACTCCCAGAATTCCCCAGCCATTTTGGGAGTTGAAGCCCACAAGTGTTATAGTTGCAATTTTTGAGCCCCTGGTTTAGGCTAAGCAGAAAAAATGCCATCTTTTACATCAGTGATTTTCAACCTTTCTTGAGCCACGGCACATTTTTTACATTTACGAAACCCTGGGGCACATTGAGCAGGGGGGAGGGCTGCTAAAAAAAGTTTGGACAAAAACATTCTCTTTATCTCTCTTCCTCCCTTTTGCTCTATTTCTCTCTCCCTCTTTCTCCATCTTTCTTTCTCTCTCTCTCCATCCCTCTTTCTTTCTCTTCCTTCCTTCCGCTCTTTTTTGCTCTCTTTCTCCCTCCCTCCCTCTATGTCTTTCTCTCTCTCTCCTTCCTTCCCTCCCTCTCTTTCTTTCCCTGTCTTTCTTTCTTTTTCTTGTTCTCTTTCTCTCTCTCTTGTTCTTTCTCTTTCTCTCGCTCATTCTTTCTTTCTCTCCTTCTTTCTTTCTTTCTCTCTTTCTTTCTCTCTTTCTTCCTTTCTCTCTCTCTCTGAGCTTTGCGGCACACCTGACCATGTCTCGCGGCACACTAGTGTGCCCCGGCACACTGGTTGAAAAACACTGTTTTACCTGATAACCCTGTTTTTTTCCCTCCCTCTCTCCTACATCTTTTGAAGGGTAGACAGTTTCTACTCCAACTCTGCAATTTTCCTAGGACCAAATGTAAAAGTCCATTACAGTATATTTAGACTAGATTTGCCAGATTCTTAAGCAAATTTGGATGGGGAAGTTGATTAACATATATGTCATATCTCAACGGGCACCTGGTTTCTTCACACATATTAATAACAATAAAGTACAAATAGCCCTTGATCTCCAAAAACATTTGTTCAGTGACTGTCTGAAGTTACAGCAGCACTAGAAAAAAAGGGATTTATGACCAGTTCTCAATTTATGACGATGACAGCATCTATATGGTCATGTCATCAAAATTCATGCGCGTGGCAACTGGCATATATCTATAAGGGTTGTAAAATCCTAGATTCATGTGATCCTCATTTGCCACCTTCCCAGGCAAGCAATGGAATAGGGGAAGTCAGATTTGCTTCATGACCACATTACTCACTTAAATAGTTATTTCCTTAACTATGGCAACAAAGGTTGCAAAATTGAGTGTGGCTGGAATAACAATCATCCTGCTTAACATTATTAATTTTGATCCCCAAAATTGAGGATGACCTGTATTTTTTTGTACTTAGAGGCAAAACCTTTCTTCCCACTACCCAAAACCCTTTCTTAACCATCTGTACATTTTAACTTAAATTCTCAGTTTTTTGGTTGCTTACATTTCTACCCCTTTTTGATTTAGGACAACTATCCCAAATCAGGGCAAATTACCAAGCATGTGGACTTCAACTCCCAGAATTCCGCACTGAGAAGAATTCTGGGAGTTGAAATTTTATATCAGAAATTACTACTACTACTACTACTACTACTAATAATAATAATAATAATAATAATAATAATAATTTATTAGATTTGTATGCCGCCCCTCTCCGCAGACTTGGGGCGGCTCACAATAGTAATAATAACAATATGCAATGTAACAAATCTAATATTAAAATAAAATATCTAAAAACTCATCATTAAAAAAAAGCATACAACACAAGCATACCATACATAATCTCTATAAGCCTGGGGGAGATGTCTCAGTTCTATAATACTAAGATTGGGAAATGTTATCTTAAGCAGGAGAACAAATTGGGGAGGCTGTTTTATAAATCAGGGGCAACTACAAAAAAAGTCCTTCACCACTGCCAAGGATAATTTGGATTTTACGAATTGGGAGGGGGGGGGGCAGGATCAGAACAGAAGATTATTCTCTGGAAAATTGTGGGTTGTAATCTCCCCCACGTGCCCCCCAAAATATCTGAATTTGGAATCCCCCCCTCTTACCTGATATATGGAAAAGTGTCTGTCACATTAACAGAACCATTGGTAATTGCCATGCCAAATCTGAAGAAATGGGAACCTGGTGAGACAACTAGAACACTCTTATTGTAAACCTAGCTTGTTATTCCTAGTTAACTTAGACAATATATTGCAGGCACATTTGGGTGGGTAAAAATATGCAAGCGATGCGTGTGACATCCCCATGGAGGGTCCATTATCCTTAACATTTACTTACTAAAGTAGGCAAGGTTTCCTTGTGATGCCCATCTTCATCCCAATACATGTTTCTGGTACATAATGCATGTTACAGCTGTGCACGCTTTAGTAGTGTGTTTTGCATTGTGTGTAAACAGAGCAGCTTGTTCCACATGAAACTTTGCCCTCCCCCCATTAAAGTTAGCATTGTTTTCACACTCATGCAAAACAGAAAAAAGATAAAAAGCCCAAGTCTTGATAAATACAATAGCAGAGAAATTTTCTATCTGAATGAAATCCAAATACATTTTCTTAATCTTTTTGGACTACAGGAAATCCCCAGCTTACAACTATTTGTTAGTGACCATTTGAAGTTATAATGGCACTGGAAAAAAAAGCCCTCCCAAATCCCCCCTGGAGGCTCTCTGGAAGCCAAAAACGCCCTGCAAGAGCCTCTGTGCAAGCCAAAAACCAGCTGGTTGGCACACAAATGCATGTTGGAGCTGAGCCAGGGCAACGGCTCGGGTGCCAGCAGATATGGCTCCGCGTGCCTTCTGTGTCACCCGTGCCATAGGTTCACCATCACTGTCCTAGAGAAACGGTACTGCCAATCAGATGCAACAATTCCCACCGAATTGCACAATTATGCCAAAGTAAGTCCATTTAACTCCAGTTATAGAGCATTTTAACAGAAAGATTCTTTGTGGAAAGAGGCCTAATTAAAGATTAAAGATAAATCCTATTTTTTATACCATTAAAACATTAATAATTGAATCGGCAAACGTGAGGTCCTGCCCATTTTGCTTTCTTAACATATGCATCAGTAGTAGATTTTCCTCCGGAGGATCTGAGGAAGAAGTAGCCTGTTTTTCTTGCCCGGCTAGCCCCGTGGATACTCTAGCTTTAAGCAGGAGAGATTTGAAAAGCTGCGAAGGAAAGATAGCAGCTGGGGCTGGAATCTTAATCTGAGATTCCTCATCTTCCGACAGACGCTGAAATGGGCCACACCACAGCTCTGGTAGCGAAAATGCAGCTGCGCACTCAGCTCTGGGTGACCGGCGGGCGCGCACGGGCGTCCGAATGAGATTTTGCTTCTGCGCATGTGCAGGAAGCAAATTCTTGCAGTGTGTGTGCATGTGCAAGATTTCAGCCAAAAAACCTCCCACAGAACTCTCACACATGCGCGCAGGGATGGGCTACCGACATGGCATCGGACCAGACTATTTATGGGCCTCCAGAGAGGGGCGGCATACAAATAATAATAATAATAATAATAATAATAATAATAATAATAATAATAATAATAATATAATATTACTACTGCTACTGCTACTGCTACTGCTGCCCAGAATGGGGGGAATGTAGTGGGGTAGTGAAAATGGAGCTCCACCCCAGAGCACCCAATTTGCACTGAAAGATATTGAAACAAAATGCAGGGGGTCCTGCATAAGCTATGCCCACAGTGCGGTCATAAAAATTTTGGTAGCCCTTCACTGCATGTGTGTGTCCCCTTGTGAGATTTTGCTTCCTGCGCATGTGCAGAAACAAAATCTTGCTTGGACGCATGCGCGTGCCCACTGGTCACTTGGGGCTGTGCGCAGAGTGCATGGTAGTGGCAGTAAGTAGGAACCCCTGCCTGATACGCATCTTATTAAGCAACATCATATTATACATCTTATTGTTCCTTCAACAAAGGAAATTAACAGGACAGCCTACTTGGAATAGCCGCAGAGCAAACTATTCTTATACAGTGGTACCTCTACGTAAGAACTTTTCTAGATAAGAACCGGGTGTTCAAGATTTTTTTGCCTCTTCTTAAGAACCATTTTCCTACTTAAGAACCCGAGCCCAGAAATATTTCCCAGGAAATTTGAGAGCGGCACGAAGGCCCGTCCAGTTTCCTACCATTCCCCCTTTAATCCTGGCCATCTCGGGCTTTTCTGGGCAGAGGAGCCTTTCGGTAGTGCTTAAAGTGGCTTTGGCAGTCCAGAGCGAACGGATCATTTTCCTTTCTCTAGGCGCTTGGAGAGGGAATAAGCCTCTATCAGCACCCATAGAAAATAAACGCTCCCTTCGCTCTGGGCAGCAACTGTCCTCCTCCTCTTCTTCTTCCTCCTCCTCCTCCCACCCAAATTCTGAGCTTTTATTTCTTTCTTAATGGCTTTGCACGCATTATTTGCTTTTACATTGATTCCTATGGGAAAAATTGCTTCTACTTACAAACTTTTCTACTTAAGAGCCTGGTCACAGAACCAATTAAGTTCTTAAATAGAGGTATCACTGTTGTTAAAAAAAAAGAACGGGAGGTAGCAGACTTAATTATATGTTAGAGTAGGTACACCTCATTTCAGAGAGGCAAAAGCACTCTCCTGTAGTAATGTGTCAGGTCTTTTATAAGAATCCATCTTCCTAGATCCCAGGAAAAGAACAAAGATTCCCACCCATTGTTATAAAAACTTTTTTTGCCAATTTTTTAAATAAGACCAGATGAGCTACTTCTTCAGCTACTTTGCCAACCTAAAAGCAAAATTCTCCAGCCTCTTCACTAGAGCCCAAGAGACTAGGGAGGGTCTCTTTTGACCTCTTGCCCCAAACATTAGTTCAACTGTGGGCTATAATATCTCTTATCTGACCATACTTGGCAACATATCTTCACCCAGTTCCCCGCAATGCTGAATTTGTATGGTATACTAAGCTGAAACCAAGTGTTAATATAATAAGTACCTATCCACCCACCCACCCACCTACCTATCTACCTACCTACCCAGCCAGCCAGCCAGCCAGCCAGCCAGCCAGCCAGCCAGCCAGCCAGCCAGCCAGCCAGCCAGCCAGCCAGCCAGCCAGCCAGCCAGCCAGCCAGCCAGCCAGCCAGCCAGCCAGCCAGCCACCGCTAAAGGCAAACAAGCAAGCATATTATGGCTTTGTTGCATAAACTGTGTTTTATTCTATAAACCAGGCCATAGAGATGAAAAGCCATGGCTAATACCAACTAAATACCACCAGAATTAATCAAACTGATCTTTATTAATTACATTGGTATACCTGCCAATCTCCCCAATCACCCAGTTCCCCACCATTTTCCTCATGAGGCATGAGTTCAAGCCCAATTGGACTTTTCTGCTACTCCTGAACTTCCCCACTCCCAACACAAAATATAATTTGTGCTTCTCTTCCCCATATGTGCCTGAGCCTCCCCCTATTTGCCCCACCATGCATTTATTACTCACACAGTCCAGAAGCCAACAACCCCCACTGTAGCCAGGAACACAGGAAGCAAAGACCAAAACCACATGGTGAAAGGGCACCTGAAGGCATAAAACAAAACAAACACACACAAACAAATATAAAAAAAACACAGGAGAAGACCATTAACTGTGCTTCAAGCCCCAGGAACCAGGATTTGAGGAGGAACAAAATGGGATTAATCAGGCCCACAGCCTGGGACAGAGACCTTATCCCCGAATTCTATGGACCTGGATAAGAATAATTAGATAAAATAATTACAAGCTATGTTTCCTGTGAACCTTGGCCATTGAGAAGATGATTTCCCGAGTCTGCTAAGTCAATGAGCCTCCTCTGCAAAAGTCTCCCGACTTGCAAGTGGATGCCGGGAGATTTAAAGAGGGAAAGCAGGGTGGCTTATATATCTCTGATTATATGGGTAAAGGTTTAAGGCCATTCCTCCGGCTCAACAGCCAGCCAGCAAGGCCAGGATTCTGCCAAGAATAAAAACAAGGTCTTATCTCTCTCTCCCATAGCTAGGGACCATGAAAAATTGCACTGAAATCTAGGTGTACTGACTAGGAACTGCCACAGTTCTGCTGATTATGCTGTTAAGACACCATGCATAGATGTCCCATTGGGGGGGGGGGGGGTTGAATAGATAATGGGAAAATTAGATACTATACTTGATTAAGCCAAACAATACAAAAGGAACCTGGGCTCGATTTCTTTCTTTGAAGCTTTGGATTTAAGGGGTATGGAGAATTTCCTTACCCTGGAATTGTCTGCTTGCTGTAGTGTTCAAGGAATTCCCCCCCCCTCGCCCCCCCTTCAGGATCACAACTCTCTTGCAAAAGGAATGAAAGTATGCCAGAGAGTTTTCTAATCACACACACCCAACTCTGGGCTCCTCAGTTGGGGCAAAGGGCACTGACAGTGCTATCAATCGGAGACTTTAGTCCCAGCAAGAGCTTCATTACCTATGTAACTGATAGCAGAAGCAAAAAATTATTTATACTATATATATCAAGCCCTGGTTCTTCTCTAAGAGTAGCTTCATTTAATTTTTCGGAAGGAGCCCTCTCTGTATTGGTGGGTTCTAGATAAGCTGGGGCAAGCCCTAACAATCCTCAGCCAATATGTTGATTGGCTATGGGCCCTCAGGATTTGGGGAATGAAAGACAAGAATTTTTAGAAGACTCCTCCATTGAGAGATTGATGAAAACCCAGATTATTGTAGAATGAATGAATTTTGCATGAAGGCCAGAGGAAACACATTCAAGAGAAAAAGATTAAAAAACAAACCCTACATAATTTCTCAGGAAATAAATTTTGTGCAATTTAATTGATTTAACATCCTCATTCATTGCAACTGTTGAGCTTCTAGCACAATTGTTTAGCATCTGGGAACCATGCTAGGGGAATTAAGCAATCATGGCCCCACAATGTAATCTTAAAGGGCAGCACAGATGAAACCCAGCCACAATTTATTTGCATTTGCTTCATTGCCTGTAATCTACCTTTTGGTTGTGTAGCCCTCCCAAAACCCGGGAATCTGCCTCTTTGGGAGAAGATAATACAGTGGAACCCCGACATAAGAGCTG